>NC_091977.1:139330935-139630935 GCF_044704955.1 Pristiophorus japonicus
GAGGAGAGAGGGAGAGAGGGGAGGAGAGAGGGAGAGAGGGGAGGAGAGAGGGAGAGAGGGGAGGAGAGAGGGAGAGAGGGGAGGAGAGGAGAGAGGGCTGGGGAAGAAGGGGAGGATTATAAAGCAGAAGATGATTGCACAAATCATAGAATCAGATAGCATGGGACAACATCGTGGAGGATCTGAAGACAAGGATGAGGAGTTTAAATTTAACACAGAGACAGAAAATCAGTGTAGGCAAGGAGGGGGTGATGGGCACGCAGCACTTGGTGTAAAACAGGTTACAGGGGGTTGCATTTTGGACATGTTGGAGATTGTGGAGTGTCGTGGACAGGAGTCCAGAAATGAAGTTAGTGTTATAATCAAGATGAGAGATGATAAAAGAATGGGTAAGGATTTCAACGATGGATTGGCTGAGGCAGGGCAGAGATAATAAATATTGTATAGGTAGAAACAGAGTGTGTTAATAATGGATAGTATGTGGGGTTTAAAACTCAGCTGAGTGTTGAAAAGAGCACCAAGCTTTCACATAATCTGGAAAGGTGACTAGGAAGGAAGATGGAATCAGTGGCAAGGGAGACTAGCTTTTAGTGTGAACCAAAAATGTCGACTTTGGCCTTCCCAATGTTAAATTAGAGAAATTTGTGGCTCATCCATGACTTGATAACGGAAAGACAGTCTGACAGCATGAAAGAAATCATGGGTCGAGAGAAGTGATAGAAAGGTAGAGCTAGATGGCAATTGTATACATGTGAAAGACTGCAGAAAAGAGATCATGCACCAGCAAGCCCCAGAAAAGAGCTACAACAAATCAGTCATTACTGCTCGCAATACTGAAATACAGAGGAGTAGGTCATTTAACCCCTCAAATCTGCTCTGCCATTCAATTAGATCTGTATCTCAATTCCATTTGCCTTTGATCCATATAACTAATAAAAATCAGTCGATCTCAGTCTTGAAAATGTCAACTGAAACAGCAACAGGGTTGTTATTTTTTTGGGGGGGTGCATTCCAGATTTCCACTACCCTTTGTGTGAAAAATTGCTTCCAAATTTTCACTTTTAAATGGCCTTTTCAGATTATGCCCCCTAGTTTTGGATTCCCCCACCTAGTTTCTCTGTATCTACTCTATTGAATTGTTTTATCATTTTAAACATCTTAATTAGATCACTCCTCAACCTTCGAAATGCAGAGGAATAAAATCTAAGTTTATGCAACCTGTCGTCATAATTTAACACTAACGCTTTAAGCATCATTCTGGTGAATCTGCCCCATATCCTCCAAGGCCAATATATTCTTCCCAAGGTGTGGTACCCAAAACTGAACACCGTACTCCAGATGGGGTCTGAACTAGGCTCTGTACACCTTAAACATAATTTCCTCCCCTTTGTATTCCAACCCCCTTGAAATAAAGGCCAACATTCCATCAGCCTTCTTGATTACTTTTTGTGCCTGTACATTATCTTTTAGTGATGTTTACCTGGATTATCAAATCCCGTTGCTCCTCCAGGTCTTAGTCTCTTGCCATTAAGAAACTAAATAAACTAAATGTTGTCAAGTGGCTCATTTATCTAGTGTGTTATCAAATGATGCATTACTAAATTATGAAGTGTTCCCTCATATCAGAAAAGTGTTTGCACTTAACTTAACTTTAATAAAAAATATTCTTGCATCAAACTTTAAAGTTTTCAGTTAAGATCACTTACAAACTTTTAAACTTGCAAATTTACATCATTTACAAAAAACTTTTAATCTGAGAAAAGTTACAACAGTAATAACAGCAGCAAGGAAAGGCTGCACCCATCTCTCCTCCATCTTATTCTCAGACCGCCCACTGCGCTTGGTCTTGGTGACGCCACCCCTGCGCAGCGTTTCTCGGGTAGGTACCAAACTTATCCTTTTGAGCATCTTGGGTAATGCGCATTTCTTGATGGGGACGTGGGCAGGCGGTAATGTGGAAGGCCCGGCTTGGGCCTCTTCAGAGGCTGATCTGGGGATTGGAATGGGAGTGGCAGTTGATTCAGTCAATGGCTGCAGGGTCTGGGTGTATTCCCTTATTGCAGCAGCTAACTCTGACATTCCTTCCCTCATGTGCCCCGGCAGTGTTCGCATTTCTCGAGTGTTGTTCCTTCTCCCGACAGTCCCGATACCTCATCACCCATCACACTGATGGTGTCTAGGAGCGATCTCATAAGGTCAATGCTCTCCGCACTTATTGCCATCATCTGAACCACATCTGTTACATCCTGCTCCTCAGGAGAGCGCTGTCGTGCTCTCCTTCCCTTCCTCACCCTGGGTGTGGCTCGCTGCATCCCACTGGGACCTGCAGCCTCGGACAGTGGGGCCCTGGGTGTGCCTTGCTGCACTCCACTGAAACACGCAGCCTCAGACTGTGTGAAGCAATGAAATGTCCCAACACTCGTACCATTCATGAAAGGGGCTGGCACCTCAATAGGCCACACCTGCATCGCCTCCAGAGTGAGTACAACAGTGGGGGCTTCATCCCCACCCTCCTCCCTCCCATGCTCTTGGTCTGGAAGGTGGGATTGGAAGATGTTCTCCTCTTCAGGCTCATGCTCGTCTGAATCATCTTCTGCATCGGCTTCAGCCTCGTCAGGATTGGCCTCAGAGTTCTGCAAAATATAACAGAACAGACAAATGGTTTGCAGCAGAGGAGGGGGCAGGATGGATGGCATAAGTAGGCTCACACAGCAGGCTCATTTGAAGGACCACGATGAATGATAGCACATGCATCAACCAAAGCTTAGCTGACGGAGACATCCCCATGAACTGAAGCATGGTTAGCCCGCGCAGTATTTAACATTTAGCAACGCTAGAATGTGGAATTTGCAGGACTTACCCTCTTCCCCCGAATGTGGACCCAGCTTGTGCAGTGGTGGTTGCATTTCTCCAGGCAGACCCATCAAAGCAGCGAGCCTTTCTTCCAAGGGCGTCACTGGGTGCAGATTTGCCGGGCCTCCTCCTGTTCGAGTTCTCTCTCTTGTTGTGTGCCACCTTTCTCTACAAAGATGAAAGTATAACTTTTGAGGGTATCTTTCTGCTGGGTGGGACATACAGATGGTCACATTTACAATTGCAATTCCAGTGAATAAATGAAAATATTACTTACATTAACTACTAGACCAAGGTCCTGCCACCTCTTTTTGCACTGGCCTCCTGACCTCAGGGTGGTCACCAATGATTGCACAGTAATCTTCTGCAAGTTGGTTCCAGCATTTCTTCATTTGTTTTGGTGAAACTTTTGAGTGACCTCTACTGGTGTCCAGCTCGTGCCATCTGGCCTCAATTATAGCCACTAGTGCCTCCAGTTCCTTATGAGAAATTCTTGGTCCTTGAGCCGCATTGCATATTACAGCTCCGATTTTTCCACTGAGAATTAAAGTTCTCACAATTCTCACACACAACTGGCACTTTAAAAATAGCTGAATGCAGACGGGAGGTGTACTGGGCATGCACGCCCATAGCAGTCACATAAAAAACTTCATTTTTTTTCATGTATGCGCAGAAGGGAGGTCATCCTTTTTTCGGTCCAGACATTAGTCTCCGCCCCCCGCAGCTAAAGGACAGGCTCCACGGCATCAATTTTAAAAATTAGAACGGGGAAACTTTCAAGTTATTTTTTTTTGGAGTAGTCAGGGCCAAAAAACGAGCGGAACTCTTGAAATACACCAAAAAACAGCACTGGGGAAAATTGAGCCCAAAAAGTTATTCCTTATTTAGTAGTTAAAGATGGCAACTTTGAACAAAAATGTTTTCTAAAATACTTTTGTCCAAGAGAAGATATTTATGACCAATAGAATTAAATGGTCAATAAATTGCTCCTTTCATAGAATCATATAGTACAAAAGGATGCTAGGAAAGGGTGCAAAGGAGATTTACAAAAATGTTGCCTGGACTGGAGAATTTTGGCTATGAGGAAAGATTGGAGATGCTGGGTCTTTTTTCTTTGGAATTGAAGAGGCGGAGACCTGATTGAGGTGCCTGGATAGAATGGATAGGAAGGACCAGTTTCCCTTGGCAGAGGGGTCATCAACCAGGGGCACAGATTGAAAGTAATTGAGGGGAGATTTAGAAGAGAGATATGGGGAAATTTCTTCACCCAGAGGTGGGGTCTGGAACTCACTGCCTGAAAGGGTGGTAGAGGCATAAACCCTCACCACATCTAAAAAATACTTGGATGTGCACTTAAAGGCCCCAAGTTTCCACACGCGGCGAAAAAGGCACCCCTCAGAGCTGGCGCCTGTTTTTCGTGCCGAAAACGGCGCCTAAAAAAAACCTCTGTATTCTCCACCTCCCTGCAGGTCCTCTGGCCCTCGGCGCAGCGCGAGCTGTGGGGGGGCGGAGCCAGGTCCCTGCCCTGAAAACAGTGCCGGGACCTCTGCACATGCGCGCTCCAGGCGCCCGAAACTGTGTGGGAGGGGCCCGAAGCACGCAGCCCCTAGCCCTGGCCGAATGGCCTCAATGGGGCTGTGTGAATAAGGCTCCTCCCACGGCCAGCTCCTGCTTCCTCCTGACCCGACTTGACTCCCGCTCCCTCCCCGGACCGGACCCGCCACCCGCTCTCTCCCCCCTCCCCCCGGACCCGACACCCACTACCCTCCCCCCGGGCCGGACTCGACACCCGCTCCCCCCGCCTCCGGACTGGATCCGACCTGACCTCTCTCCCCCCGACCTGACCTCCCTCTCCCTCCCCCCGACCCGAACCGAACTGACCTCGCTCCCACCACACCCCCCCCCCGACCCGACCCAACGCCACCTACCTGTAAATCTGGTGCTGGGGACGGGCCCTGCCCGAAGTCTCGGGCCCGGCCCGTTCAGCCTCCCTCCCCCTTCTCCTTCCCCCCCCACCCCCCCAAGCTTCCGGTGCTGCAGTCGGTAAGTAGAAAATGTTTTATTTATTGATTTTTTTTTTTAATTATTTATTAATTTTTTTTGATTGATTTATTGGTTGATTTATTCATGTATTTATCATTTATTATTGATGATGGCTCTTTATTTGTAAAACTGAAGTGTTTAATGTTTGTAAGCTTCCCTTTAAACACCACCCCCCCCCCCCCCACCATTCCCTTGTAACCTGCGCCTGATTTTTTAAAGTGTAGACAAGGTTTTTTTCAAGCGTACAAAAATCTTCACTTACTCCATTCTAAGTTAGTTTGGAGTACGTTTTCACTGTAGAAACTTTGAAATCAGGCGTCAGTGGCTGGACACGCCCCCTTTTGAAAAAAAAATTCTGTTCCAAAGTGAAACTGTTCTACCTGACTAGAACTGCACAAAACTAAATGTGGAGAATTCCGATTTCTAAGATACTCCGTTCTACACCAGTTGCTCCTAAAATTCAGGAGCAAATCATGTGGAAACTTGGGGCCAAAGTGCTGCAACCTACATGGCTACAGACTAAGAGCTGGAAAGTGGGATTAGACTGGATAACTGTTGGTCGGCTGGCGCAGACACGATGCGTCGAAATGACTTCCTACCGTGCTGTAAATGTCTATGATTCTAAGGAGGCTATTTGGCCCATTGTGCCTGTGCCAGCTCTTTGAAAGAGCTATCCAATTATTCTCACTCCTCCGTTCTTTCACCACAGCAAATTTTTCCTTTCTCCTTATTAACTCCATCAAAACCCTTCAAGATGTTGAATACCTCCATCAAATCTCCCCTTAACCTTCCCTGCGGCAAGGAAAACAAACCCAGTTTATCTCGTCCCTCCATGTAATTAAAGTATTTCATCCCTGGTACACATGAACATAATAGGAGCAGGGGGAGGCCATTTGGTCTCTCGGACCTGCTTCGCCATTCAATAAGATCATGGCTGATCTTCTACCTCAACTTTACTTTCCTGCACTCACCCCATATTCCCTTAATATCCAAAAATCTATCAAACTGTCTTGAATATACTCAATGATTGAGCCTCCACTGAAATTCCAAAGATTCACCACCTTCTGAATGAAGAAATTTCTCCTCATCTCAGTCCTAAATGTCCGACCCCTTATTCTGAGACGGTGACCCCTGGTTCTAGACACTCCAGCCAGGGGAAACATCCTCCCTGCATCTACCATGTAAGAATTTTGTATAGTTCAATGAGATCACCGCTCATTCTTCTAAACTCTAGGAACATCGGCCTAGTCTACTCAATCTCTCTTCATAGGACAAATCGTCCCCCACCCCAGGAGTCAGTCTGGTGAACCTTTGTTGCACACCTTCTATGGAAAGTATATCCTTCCTTAGGTAAAGAGACCAAAACTGTAAACAATACTCCAGTGTGGTCTCACCAAGGCCCTATATAAATCCTCTTGTAATAAAGGCCAACATACCATTTGCTTTCCTAATTGCTTGCTGTACCTGCATGTTAAACTTCAGGTGAATCATGTACAAGGACACCCAGGTCCCTCTGAACACCAATATTTCCCAGTCTCTCACCATTTAAAAAACTCTGCTTTTCTATTTTTCCTACCAGTGGATAACTTCACATATCTCTACATTATATTCCATTTGCCATGTTCTTGCCCACTCACTTAGCCGGTCTATATCCCGTTGAAGCCTTTTGCATCTCCCTCACTACTTACATTCTAGTAAATCTCCTCTGCATTCTCTCGAAGACCTTGGCATCCTTCCTGGAGTGTAATGCCCAGAACTGGCCACAATACTCCAGCTGGGGCAAAACCAGCGTTTTATATAAAAGTTCAGCATGACTTCCTTGCTTTTTGACTATGTCTCTATTTATAAAGCCAAGGATCCTGTACACCTTTTTAAAATAGCATTTTCAACTTGTTCCGCCATCTCCAAAGATGTACACGCCCATGTCTCTGCTCCTGCACCTTTAATTTTTTTTATTTTATTTAGTCATTCATAGGATGTGGGCGTCACTGGCAAGGCCGGCATTTATTGCCCATCCCCAATTACCCTTGAGGTGGTGATGGTGAGCCACCTTCTTGAACTACTTCAGTCAGTGTGGTGAAGGTACTCCCACAGTGTTGACTTTGTTGTAGCAGTTTGGCCATTTCAGGGGGCAGTGAAGAGTCAACCACATTGCTGTGGGTCTGGAGCCACATATAGGCCAGACCAGGTAAGGATGGCAGATTTCCTTCCCTAAAAAGGACTTTAGTGAACCCAATGGGTTTTTACAACAATGAGATAGTTCCATGGATATCATTACTGATAAGAGCTTTTTAATTCCAGATTTATTTAATTAACTGAATTTAAAATTACCCAGCTGCCGTGATGGGATTTGAATTCATGTCTCCAGATCAGTAGTCCAGACCCCTGGATTACTCATCTAGTAACATAACCACTATATTACCGTACCCGTTATTGTACCATTGAGTTTATGGGATCAGCTGTGGCTCAGAGATACCACTCTCGCCTCGGAGTCAGAATGTTGTGGGTTCAAGTCCCAGTCCAGAGGCTTGAGCACAGAAATCTAGGCTGACACTGCAGTGCAGTACTGAGGGAGTATTTCACTATGCCATCTTTCAGATGAGACATTCTCTCAGATGGACGTAAAAGATATGACACTATTTCGAAGAAGAGCAGGGGAGTTCTCCCCAGTGTGGTAGCCAATATTTATCCCTCGATCAACATCTAAAAAAAAGTTTAACTGATCATTATCACATTATTCTTTGTGAGAGCTTGCTGTACACAAATTGGCTGCTGGGTTTCCTACATTACAACAGTAGCTACACTTAATTACTTTATTGGCTGTGAAGCACTTTGGGATGTCCAGTGGTCATGTAAGGTGCTATATAAATGCAAGTATCTTCCTTTTATATTGCCCCTCCTCATTCTTCATACCAAAATTAATCACTTCACATTTCTCTGCATTAAATTTCATATGCTATGTGTCTGCTCATTTTACCGATCTGTCGATGTCCTCCTCAAGTCTGTTACTAACCTCCTCACAGCTTACTACATTTCTGAGTTTTGTGTCATCTGCAAACTTAGAAATGTTGCCCTGCATACCCAAGTCCAGGTCATTAGTATATATCAAAAAGAGCAATGTTCCCAACATCGAACAGTGAGGGGCACGACTGCATACTTCCCTCCAGTCTGAAAAACAACCATTCACCACGACTCTCTGCTTTCTGTTCCTTCACCTATTTCATATCCATGCTGCCATTGCCCCTTTAGTCCCATGGGCTTCAATTTTTATAACAAGTCTATTACGTGGTACTTTTTCAAACAAACCCTTTGAAAGTCCATATACACATCAACCACACTACCCTCATCAAGCCTTTCCGTTACATCAAAGAACGATCAAGTTAGTCACATACAATTTTCCTTTAACAAATCCATGCTAGCTTTCATTTATTAATCCATATACAATCACAAAAATTTATAGCACAGAAAGAGGCCATTCAGCCCATCGTGTCTGCCGGATGATTTTTTCAAGTACCAATTAATTTTGTACTGAATTAATGTCTCAAAGATTCTCCACCATCGATAGTAGGCTGATTGGCCTGTAATTTTCTGGTTTCACCCTCTCCTTTTTTGAATAGGGGTGTAACATTTGCAATCCTCCAGTCCTCTGGCGCTACTCCCAGATCCAAGGAGGATTGGAAGATTGTGGCCAGAGGCTCCACAATTTTCACCCTTACTTCCCTCAGCAACCTAGGATGGTTCCCATCTGGTCCAGGTGACTTTTATAGCTTGAGCATTGCCAATCTTTAAGTTCCTCTTCTATTTTTATCCTATCCAATTACTTATTACCTCCTTCTTTATTTTGACATTGGCACATCCTTCTTCTTTAGTGAAGACGGATACAAAGTACTCATTTAGTACCTCACTCATGCCCACTGCCTGTGAGGACGACGCAAAGAGGCTGCAAAGGGATAGAGACAGGTTAAGGGACAGAGACAGTTTAGAAATTCTCTACCCAAAAGGGCTGTGGATGCTGAGTCGTTAAGCATATTCAAGACAGAGATAGATTTTTATACTCTAGGCGAATCAAGAGATGTGTGGATCGCGCAGGAAAGTGGAGTTGAGGTTAAAGATCAGCTCTGAACCTATTGAATAGTGGCGCAGGCTCGAAGGGCCTTATGGTCTACTCCTGCTCCTAATTCATATGTTCCTACGTTCTTGGGTGAATGGACAAGAACGCAAGAATGTAGCAGATGCAATATAACGTGGAGAAATGTGATGTTATCCACTTTGGTAGGAAAAATAGAAAAACAGAATATATATATATTTTTTTAAATAGTGAGAGACTGGGAAATGTTGGTATTCAGAGGGACCTGGGTGTTCTTGTACGTCAATCACTGAACGTTAACATGCAGGTACAGAAAGCAAGTCAGGAAAGCAAATGGTATGTTAGTCTTTATTAAAGGGATTGGAGTACAAGGGCTAAATTTGCAACAGGTTTGCGACCAGTTTTCTGCCTGGGTGAAGCGGAAAAACTAGTATTTTTGTTGCTAAACAAGTCACACAACATTTTGCGCCCAGACGGAGATTTTCAGCGTTTGGATGACTACAATCGGCATGCAACGCTGCGTTATCACCCTGCAGGAAAATTCAGCGATATCGCCCGTTTTACCATCTGCCCGGAAACACAGAAATAATTAGTTGAACCCAGGTCGGATTCAGGGTGCACCTGGCGCTAACGGCGCCATCTTGAAAACGGAGCAGAAGTTCAGTGCATAAAAGAATTTGGAGAAGGCGGCTGCGTTTTCCACAGTGAAGTTTATGTATTGGGGGGAGAGACAATGGAGATACCATGTGTAGATCCACTGGAAAAGCTCGGGTATGGAAGGCCTGGCTTCTGAGAAGCAAACCTCTTGCTCGGCCTTACCACTCACAGGTGATGCGGGTCTGGGTGTGACACTGGGGACTGCAGTGTCAAAGATGGAGGCCATCAATTGCGCGTGGGCATGGACAATCTGTGACCCGACCTCCGTCACGTTCGCAGATAGTGCTGCAATGTTTGTGGGAATCCTACCCAATACCTCCAGAAGCTGTCGGGTGAGCTGGGCGCTCTCCCTGGACAGTCCCACCATGTCCATGTGGGCATCTGCCTGTCAGTCAGCAGACCGGCTTTGCCGACTCACCCTCCGGAGAATCGGCATGTGGGATTCAACCCTGGGCGTGCGTTGCTGCACGCCACTTGTACTCGAGGCCTTAGATGGCTCAAAGACCAAGAATGCTTCTTCCTCGGACGAGGTGCTGTCCGGAGGAAAGAGAGGTGTCGAGTGTATCGGCCCCCCAACCCCACCCGGAATAGGCTTCTTGGTCTGTTCCTCTCCTTTAAATTCCTCACCCTCGTTCTCCCACTCCTGACGGCCTGAGGTGGAGACTTCCATTGGAGGATGTGGCACATGCGACTCCTCATCTGGAAATAGAAAACAATAGACAAGTGGTTAGCAGCAGGAGAAGGGGCAGGGTGACATGAGTAAGGTCACATAGCACAGACTAATTTCAAGGACCGCCACTACTCCATTATATGCAGTCCAGAGACACTACATCACATTGCCCCAACCCAAGCCCTTGGATTTTGCAGGACTTACCCTCACTTTCGAACGGGGGCTCAGCACCCCCACGGGCAGTTGCCCTCTCTGAGGCACTGATCAGACCAGCTACTCTTTCCTCCAGGTCTGTCAGAGGCATGGTTCTGGGTGGACCGCCGCCTGTCCATCGCTGCTCCCTGTGGTTGTGGGACATTTTTCCCTGTAAAGATGACAATGGGAATGGTTGCGAGAGGGGGCCCATCTGCTCGTGACACACACAGATAGCCATTAAAGCACTTATGCCATACTGTGTGCATTTAATACAGTCCTGTATTTAATGGTCCTGGAAGTTGCACGTGGTTCACGAGGAAGACATCGAAGTGCAGAAACATCTTTTAAGATCTCAGAAAGCAGTCTTAATAATTTGTAAAGATCATTCATGGCAAATAAGATGCAACACTAAGCCTACCTATACCAACATGTCAGATTTATAATTTAAGTAATGAAGGAGTGCATCAATAAAAATATTACTTACTCCAAGGACCCTGCAATGGTGATTGAACCTCTTGCGGCACTGGGTATGGATCCTTCGGATGTCGTCGATATACGACACCACCTCAGCAATGCTGGTCCAAATGCGCCGAGAAACCACTGGAAGGGGTTTACTTGCACCACTCCTGTTTAATTCCGCCCATCTCCTTTCTACAACAGTGATAAGGGCCTCATTGACCTCATTGCTAAACTTTCTTGCTTGCTGCCTGCTCCCATCGTGAATGCAATCTAAAAATGGCTGATTCATCCCTGGGTGTACTGCGCATGCGCGGGTGCTGCTCTGACAGCTAACCAGAAGCGCAGGAAGAAGAAAAAACTGCAACAAAAAAAAAAAAATTGCGCCTGCATAGAAGAATCTATTTTTTTTTTCGGTCATAAATTTCAGCTGCGGCACAAAAATTCAGTTGTGCAACACTGGATTTATTGCTGTCGCTCTTCACTGTTTGGCAGATTTGCGAGCTCTGGCAGTAACAGTACCCCAGCAGTTAAAAAAAAATGTCAATGCGATTATCGCCCAAAAACGGACGAAATTGCTAAAACCTGAAATACTAGCCCCAAGAGTAAAGAAGCCTAACTGCAATTATATAGGGCCTTGGTGAGGGTGAGACCACACCTGGAGTACTGTGCACATTTTTGTCTCCTTACCCAAGGAATTATATACTTGCCCTAGAGGGAGTGCAACGAAGGTTCACAAGACAGATTCCTGGAATGAGGGGACTGCCCTATGAGGAGAGATGGAGTAGACTAGGCCTATGTTCCCTCGAGCTTAGAAGAATGGGAGGTAAATGACAGGGTAAATGTTGGGAGCATGTTTCACCTGGCTGAGGAATCTAAAACTAGGTCATAGTCTCAGAATACGACGTCGGCCATTTAGGACTGAGATGACGAGAAATTTCTTCATTCAGATGGTTACAAATCTTTGGAATTCTCTACCACAGAAGACCATGGATGCTTAACTGTTGAGTATATTCAAGACAACGATAGATACATTTTTGGATACTAAGGCAATCAAGGGATATGGGGATAGGGTGGGAACATGGAGTTGAGGTAGATGGTCAGCATGATCTTGTTGAATGGCAGAGCAGGCTAAAAGGGCCGAATGGCCCTACGCCTGCTCCTATTTCTTATGTTATGTTTATATATTTTTTTTAAAGTATAGAGTTTCCTTTTCTATTACCTGCTGACCTATTCTCGCTCACTCTTTTTGTCCATCTTATTTCCTTTTTCAATTCTCCCCAATACTTTTCTGAAATTCCAGTCGGATGCTTCTTTCGGACAAATGCCGCCGACCTGAGAATTTTTAACGAATTTACCTAGTGGTCCCGGAGGCGCCTGTGATTCCAGTGGGGAGGCCTTCTCTTCCCACGCATCAAAGTGCGCTCCCCGTCTTCGACGTTCAGACGCAGGAGGTGCAGTCACGTGTGACTGCACAACCAATCAGGTACAATATTCTCATTAATAGCAATGAGAACTCCATATCTGAGTTCACATTGTGTTTTTTTTCTCAATAGCAAACAAAAACACAACATAAAAAATAAAACACACCTCACATAATTAAAATTAGTTTAAATTAAAGTTAATAATGTCAGAAAAAAAATATTTTTCTGATTTTTTCTAAGTTTCGTAATTAGAATTTAGTGGGCAGCGTTTTTAAACAAAAATATGTTTTTAAATGTTATTTTTATGTTTTTTATATGTTTTAAAACTTACGCTGGTAAAAGTTTTTACCAAAGAGAGTTTTAAGGACATTCGCTGGGCAAGAGATGGGCAAATAGCACAATCTTTCCCATGCGAATGTCCTTGCTGCTGAGATGCATTGGATCTGTCAAGCCAGAAGCCAGTCAAGCGTGTCAAAAAATGGCTTTTGCGATGCCTCCCCGGGTCCGTACGGAGAGGCCCTTTGTTTTCAGCTAGGCTCTCTACTGAATTATGAACTAGACATTTATAAGCTTCCTGTTTCAATTTAATCTCTCTATCTTTGGTCATCCAGTGAACTCTAGCTTTTGAGTTGCAACCCTGTACAGGTCCCTTATAATATTTAAGTATCTGTCAAATAGATCGCCACTTACCTATCCTTCCATAGGCATCCAAAGCAGTCTGAACGAGCTTTTCTCCTTCTTCAACAGAATCTGGAAATCACAACAAAACCACATTATGGGGTCAAGTTTCGGCCTGAGTTGCTCCTATTTTTTTTGGAGCAACTGGTTTAGAATGGAGTATCTTGGAAATTGCAATTCTCGGCATTTAGTTTAATCCAGTTCTAGTCAGTTAGAACAGTTTCATTTTGGAACAGATTTTTTTTTCAAAAGGGGTCGTGTCCGGCCACTTACACCTGTTTGGAAAGCTTAGGCAGCAAAAACTTACTCCAAACTAACTTAGAATGGAGTAAGTGTAGATTTTTGTACGCTCAGAAAAACCTTGCCTACATTTAGAAAATCAGGCGTAGGTTACAAATCAGGCGTAGGGATCCGGGGGGGGGGCGGGAGTTTACAAACATGAAACACATCACTTTTACAAATAAAGAGCCATCATCAATAATAAATGATAAATAAATCAATAAATCAACCAATAATTCAAAAAAAATTAACTAAAAAAACATTTATAAATAAAAAATTAAGTTTCTACTCACCGACTGCAGCACCGGGAGCCCCCCCCCCCCCAGTGTGTGTCTCTGTGTCAGTGTCTAATTGTTTCTGACAGCAAGGGGAGGGGGGGGGTGGAGAAGGGAGGAGAGGGAGGGGTGAGGAGAAAGAGAGGGGAGATTGGGGGGGGGGGGGGAAGAGAAAAAGAGGGGAGAGAGGAGAGTGGGGGGAGGGGGGAGAAAGAGAGGGGAGATTGGGGGGGTAGGGGAAGAGAGGAGAGGGAGGTGGGGGGGGAAAGAGAGGAGAGGGAGGTGGGGGGGAAGAGAGGAGAGGGAGGTGGGGGGGGGGGGGGAAAGAGAGGAGAGGGAAGTGGGGGGGGGGAAAAGAGAGGAGAGGGAAGTGGGGGGGGGGCGGGGAAGAGAGGAGAGGGAGGTGGGGGGGGCGGGGAAGAGGAGAGGGAGGTGGGGGAGGAGAGGGGAAGAGGAGAGGGGGGGCGCGGATGGCAGCGGAGCGGCTGGCAGCGGAGCGGGAGGGGGGGTTGTGAGAGAGCCAGAGGGAGCATAAGCTGAACAGGGGAGGAAGCCGGAGCCACAGCCAGAGCAGGAGCTGGAGGATGGAGGTGCAGTCTGATCTTCGCCGCCCCACTGAGCCCATTCGGCCAGAGCTAGGGGTGATGTGCTTCAGGCCCCTCCCACACAGTTTCGGGCGCCTGGAGCTACTGCATGTGCGCACACACGCCAAGGTCCCGGCACTGTTTTCAGCGCAGGGACCTGGCTCCGCCGACCCCCCCACAGCTTGTGCTGCGCCGCGCCGAGGGCTTGGGTCGGCCTGAGGCAGTGGAGAATGCAGAGAAGTTTTCGGCACGGTTCCAATCGCGGAAATCAGGCGTGGCTCACGGGGCTGTGTCGTTCTAGGCGCAGCCCGAAACTTGACCCCATAGTTTCATAATTATTAAGAACCGCTGAATCGGAGATTCTCAAATACCTACACTGCATACATAACAACTTTAGTAGTTTACAGTTATATAGCACTCCTATTGTATTCTTGGTTCCTGAACAACTTAAGAGTTCTGAAATGATTTCAATTTTCAAATAATCGATCATGTACATATATTTTACCAATTTTTGATTAAATGTGTAATCAAAATCATGCTAATGCAACACTGAATAAATCTCAGCTCATTCAGATTACATTTTTCACCCAATCATGTCAATTGCCTAACAAACTAAATACCAAAAATAAATTCTCAATTCCAAATCCCCATCTCAATAATTTATTGTAATTACTAAATCCATTCATGTTTCTCGTGTGGCGGTTAAACTGTTCTACCCGTTGCCCAAAATATTTGATCAAACCAGTAGAAATATATCTTTTTAATGATGAAGTGTATTATTTCACCTCTGCAAATAAACTGCATTAAATCATTTTTATTAAACCAATTCCAGGGACTTTCTACAGGTCCCACCTCTGCAGTTCTACATGCAAGTGAGTGTACAAGAAACAATAGGAACTGAAAAGTCTTGAGATACATTTATGCTGAATTATTTATGTTTAAAAGCTCAGAAGGGAGGAGCAGCTACAGTTCTATACTGACATCTGGTGGTGGGTGAAACTCAGCAAGAATTACAGGATAACTTTATCCATTATGCTAGAAGTTTACAGCACAGAAGGAAGCCAGTGAGCAGTCTGGTTGTGCCAGTTCTTTGCTAAAGCAAATCAAAACTAATCTCACTGATCTGCTTTCACCCTAGATCACCGTATCTGCCTCTGCTTCAAATATTTATCCCCTTTTCCTTCTAAGATGCAACGGTATCTGTCTAATCACTCCATGTGGCAAAGCATCCCATGCTCCAACAACCCTGTCTAAAGACATTTCGCCAAACAGCTTTCCTCACCCTTAGTAATTATTTTAAATCAATGAGCGCTGGTCACTGACAGTCCAACAGAGGAAACAGTCTTTCCTTAGCAAAAGTCTTCATAATTTAAAAAAACGCTATTAAATCGCCTCCGTCTTCTCTGTTCCAGTGGAAATAGTCCCAACAACCCAAATCTCTCCTCATAACTATAGTTTCCCATCCCTGGCATCATCCTGGTGAATTTATACTGTGCATTCTCTATGGCTGTAATGTCCGTGCCATAATGGGCACCCAAAACGGCACACAATACTCCAATCTATATCCTACCAACATTACGTATAAATTCATCATTACTTTGATACTCTTGTACCCTATGCCCTTATTCATAAAAAGCAAAATTCTATTAACTTTAGTTGCCTGAACTCTCAACTTTAGGGAATTATATTTCTGAACCTCTAGGTCTCTCTATTTATCCATGCCCTTCAACATCCTTCCCTTAAATGTATGCTCCAATTCCTTGCATTTTCTCCCAAAACACATTACTTCACATTTACTAACATTAAATTACATCTTCCACAAACCTATCCATGTCTTCCTAAAATCTTTTACAGTCCTCCTCACTATTTACTAAAGCTTCTACTTTTGTGCATTCTGCCTGCACATCCCGTCAGCTTTCCATTATAAATTCATATGACCAAATTTATAATGGAGTTTATACAAATTCGTTAAGACTTTAATTATACCACAACTACCACCCTCAAGTGAGGCACTGCAGCATGAGGATAACAACATAAGAAATAGGAGCAGGGGTAGGCCATAAGACCCCTCGAGTCTGCTCCACCATTTAATACAATCATGGTTCATCCGATCATGGACTCGGGTCCACTTCCCTGCCCGCTCCCCATAACCCCTTATTCCCTTATCGTTCAAAAAACTGTCTATTTCGGTCTTAAATTTATTCAATGTTCCAGCTTCCACATCTTTTTGAGGCAGCGAATTCCACAGATTTACAACCCTCATAGGAAATTTCTCCTCATCTCAGTTTTAAATAGACAGGCCCTTATTCTAAGATCATGCCCTCTGGTTCTAGTCTCCTCTATCAGTGGAAACATCCTCTCTGCATGCACCTTGTCAAGCCCCCTCATAATCTTATACATTTCGATAAGATTGTCATGTATCTGTAAAGCATGCACTCCCATGTTCCGCCACCAGGGAGCTCATCCCCTGAAGTCCCAAGGGATCCCAGCATCCCTTGGGAGCAGTGTATATAAGCCGGCCCCTAAGGCCTGTTCCTCACTCTGAAGTGTCTTAAAGACTGAGGTCACTGTTACTTTAACCTCCCTGTGTTAGGAACACAATAACTAGCGACGAGAATACGAATCCAACGCAAAGATGCAGCAAACTGTGGACATCCTGGAGAAGTTCTCGGAGGGTGAGCACTGGGAAGCCTATGTCGAATGGCTAGACCAGTACTTTGTATCCAACGAGCTGGACGGAGAAGGAAGCGCTGCGAAAAGGAGAGCGGTCTTCCTCAATGTCTGCGGGTCGCCGACCTACAGCCTCATGAAGAATCTTCTGGCTCTGATGAAACCCACAGATAAGTCGTATGAGGAGCCGTGTACACTCGTTCGGGAGCATTTTAACCAGAGGGAGAGCGTGCTGATAGCGAGTTATCAGTTCTACACGTGCCAGCGATCTGAAGGTCAGGAAGTGGCGAGCTACGTCGCCGAGCTAAGGCGACTTGCAGGACAATGTGACTTTGATGGCTACCTGGAGCAAATGCTCAGACTTTTTTGTACTGGGAGACCACGAGACCATCCTACGAAAACATTTGACTGTAGAGACATCGACCCTCATTTAGGCCATTGCGATAGCACAGGCGTTTATGTCCACCAGTGATAGCACCAAACAAATCTCTCAGCACACAAGTGCTAGCAATGTTCATAAATTAACTGGAACTGTGTTTGCAAGCAGAAATGTACAGGGCAGAACCCACAAGTCTGCAACTGCCAGCAGGCCTCAGGTGACCCAGATGACTCAGAGTCCCCAACAAAGGATGAATGCAAGGCGATTCACACCTTGTTGACGTTTTGGAGGCTTCCATTCAGCCTATTCACGCTGCTTCAAAGGGTATGTTTGCAAGAGCTGTGGAACAATGGGGCACCTCCAACAAGCTTGCAAACGAACTGCAAGCTCTGCAAAACCTGCTAACCACCACGTGGCAGAGGAAGATCGGCCCATGGTAGATCAAAGCAATTTTGAGCCTCAGAGAGAGGAGGCAGATGCTGAAGTACACGGGGTGCACATATTTTCGAGGAAATGTCCACCTATAATGCTAAACGTAAAATTGAATGGTTTATCCGTAGCCATGGAACTGGACACTGGTGCTAGCCAATCCATCATGAGTAAAAAGATGTTTGAGAGACTGTGGTGCAACAAGGCATTCAGACCAGCCCTGAGCCCCATCCACACGAAACTGAGAACGTACACCAAAGAGCTTATCATTGTCCTGGGCAGCGGCATGGTCAAGGTCACCTGCGAGGGCACGGTGCACGAACTGCCACTCTGGATTGTCCCGAGCGATGGCCCCACACTGCTTGGAAGGAGCTGGCTGGGCAAAATCCGCTGTAACTGGGATGACATCCGAGCGCTATCACGTGTCGATGAGGACTCATGTACCCAGGTTCTGAACAAATTTCCTTCCCTGTTTGAGCCAGGCATTGGAAACTTTTCCTGGGGCGAAGGTGCGGATCCACTTGGTCCCAGAGAAACGACCCATTCACCACAAGGCGCGAACGGTACCTCACATGATGAGGGAGAGAGTGGAAATCGAGCTGGACAGGCTGCAATGCGAGGGCATCATCTCCCCAGTGGAATTCAGCGAGTGGGCCAGCCCAATTGTTCCTGTACCCAAAAGTGATGGCATGGTCAGGATTTGCGGCGATTATAAAGTAACTATTAATCGTTTCTCGCTACAGCACCAATACCCGCTACCTAAGGCAGACGACCTACTTGCAATGCTGGCAGAAGGCAAGACGTTCACCAAGCTCGGCCTGACTTCAGCCGACATGACACAGGAGCTGGAGGAGTCTTCGAAGGCCCTCACCTGCATCAACACGCACAAGGGACAGATGCCCATTTGGAATTCGGTCGGCTGCAGCGATCTTTCAGAGAAACATGGAGCGCCTACTCAAGTCAGTACCACACATGGTGGTCTTTCAGAACGACATATTGGTCACGGGTCGGGACACCGCCGAGCACCTACAAAACCTGGAGGAGGTCCTCCAACTACTGGATCTCGTAGGGCAGCGGCTGAAGAGGTCGAAATGCGTCTTCATGGCAACAGAAGAGAAGTTTTTGGGGAGAAAGATCGCAGGGGACGGCATTCGGCCCACAGACGCCAAGACAGAGGCTATCAGGAACGCGCCCACGCCACAGAACGTCACGGAGCTACGGTCGTTCCTGGGACTCCTCAACTATTTTGGTAACTTCCGATCGGGGTTAAGCACCCTTTTAGAGCCCCTAGATGTGTTATTGTGCAAAGGTGAGAATTGGGTATGGGGGAAAAAAAATAATTGCTTTTGAGAAAGCCAGAAACATTTTGTGCTCCAACAAGCTGCTTGTATTGTATAACCCGTGTAAAGGACTTGTGCTAGCATGTGATGCTTCGGTATCTGCACTTCTTTTTTCACCGCACACAATGTAGACTAATACCATGCCTGTTTTTACATTTCTGCAGCCATCCTTGACATGGATTGAGAACTGGTTGGCAGACAGGAAGCAAAGAGTAAGAGTAAATGGGTACTTTTCAGAATGGCAGGCAGTTACTAATGGGGTACCGCAAGGTTCTGTGCTGGGGCCCCAGCTGTTTACATTGTACATTAATGATTTAGATGAGGGGATTAAATGTAGTATCTCCAAATTTGCAGATGACACTAAGTTGGGTGGCGGTGTGAGCTGCGAGGATGCTATG
Source organism: Pristiophorus japonicus (assembly GCF_044704955.1). Classification (NCBI taxonomy): domain Eukaryota; kingdom Metazoa; phylum Chordata; class Chondrichthyes; family Pristiophoridae; genus Pristiophorus; species Pristiophorus japonicus. The sequence goes on from NC_091977.1 coordinate 139,350,353, forward strand.
TGGCTGCAGAGCGACTTGGATCGGTTAGGTGAGTGGCCAAATGCATGGCAGATGAAGTATAATGTGGCTAAATGGGAGGTTATCCACTTTGGTGGTAAAAACAGAGAGACAGACTATTATCTGAATGGTGACAGATTAGGAAAAGGGGAAGTGCAACGAGATCTGGGTGTCATGGTATATCAGTCATTGAAGGCTGGCATGCAGGTACAGCAGGCGGTTAAGAAAGCAAATGGCATGTTGGCTTTCATAGCAAGGGGATTTGAGTACAGGGGCAGGGAGGTGTTACTACAGTTGTACGGGGCCTTGGGGAGGCCACACCTGGAGTATTGTGTACAGTTTTGGTCTCCTAACTTGAGGAAGGACATTCTTGCTATTGAGGGAGTGCAGCGAAGGCTCACCAGACTGACATCAAGAAAGACTGGATCAACTGGGCTTGTAATAACTGGAGCTCAGAAGAATGAGAGGGGATCTCAGAAACGTTTAAAATTCTGACGGGTTTAGACAGGTTAGATGCAGGAAGAATGTTCCCAACGTTGGGTAAGTCCAGAACCAGGGGTCACAGTCTAAGGATAAGGGGTAAGCCATTTAGGACCGAGATGAGGAGAAACTTCTTCATCCAGAGAGTGGTGAACCTGTGGAATTCTCTACCGCAGAAAGTTGTTGAGGCCAGTTCAAGAGGGAGTTAGATATGGCTCTTATGGCTAAAGGGATCAAGGGGTATGGAGAGAAAGCAGAAAAGATGAAGCCTAAACCACTGTATGAGTGCACTATCTAAATCACTACTTTTTCCTTCCTTCAATGTCTTACAAAAGCTCATACTTTTCTTACTTTCACGGTCAGCAAAAAACTTAAGGATCTTATCCTTTTGCTTCTTCAAGTTATACACTGTTGACGAACCAACATTGTAAAACTTACATAAGGTCTGCACTGATGTGCCCTTGTCCAATTTCTTCAATATTTCCACCTTTTGCTGTATGGATAACGACATATGCTTACGCTTAGCAGCACTACCAATACTTCCACTGCTTGCTGGTCTTTTTTGACGCCATATTTAGGGGTAAATTAGAGCACTGAACAGAGCTGGAAACACTGGAAACCAATACACCACCCCACCCACACAAAGCAGCAGCTCTACACAGAGTCGGGAAGTGTGAGAAAACACCACGCTGAAATCTCGGACCTCCCTCTCTCGCAGCGCTGGTTTGCCACTCTTTCTCTGGGGGCAACTGCTGACAACGCTGCTGACAATGACCTGGCTGCGTTCTGCGAATGCGCTGCGCAGAAGCCGACTCTGCAGCAATTCATCATTTACCCCCATGAACAACGGGACCCTCCATCAACATCGCGGGTTGCGACCACCCTGCTGGGAATGATGCCGGACCAGGGATGTTGCCGGACCAATGAGTCCTGGATTGGAGAGGTACAACTTGTACCCAACATTGACCATGACATGCGCATGTACTTGTCGAAATAACTCCATATCCTGACAGAATTGTTGCTCAGCACCAGCAACAAGTTTCACATTAAGTAAAACAACAATAATAAATATATATGTTTAATTGTATAACTAATTTTTATACAGAAGAAATACTTGTGTTGTGTTACAGGGGGTCTGTGGAATTTTTATAACACTGGAGAGGGGCATCAGAAGCAAAAAGGTTGACAACTGCTCTCGGCTATCCTTTTTTGCAATGCCTAATGTCCGAACAGACTGACTACATGTAATGTAAAATTTTGCATGCAAGTGCAAAGTTTCACTCGATTTTTAAAATACTGCAAAGATTTGCACTTACATTTTTGTAACTTAATCCTTGTGTAACGACACACACTTTTAGTTAAAATAGGTTTAACTTTTAATCTGCTCCTTAAAATACAAACAAATGCCTGCATATATATCTCCTCTCTCTCCTCTCAGTTTTAAAAGTAAATTAATTCAGAGAAGCAGGCAGTGTGTCACTAGCACATACTTATTTACCCCTCTCCAGAGGGGACAGCAGGGTCCAAAGTATTTTTCTTGTTACAGGGAATGGGGCATATTGAGCAAGCTAGAGCCCAAAGCAGCAGGGTACCAGCAAGAGGGAGGAGTGATTTTCTTTAAAACTTATAGTTGATAATGCAGCAAAAAGAATGGGTGATTTCCAGCTGTGGCCAGTATACAGTCACTAACTAGTTAGCAAGTTATTTCAGCTGTTTTTACTGACCATATTAATCTGGCCTCACCCCAAGTGGACGAGCCACAGATTTATAAATAGTCACCAATCAACAAGGATGGGAAGAGAAGGAAAAGGTGAACAAGGGAGAGGGGAGAGTAAAGGAGTTGAGTAGATTGTTCAAAGGAGAAAAGGTAAGGGACATGGTCATTTTAATATTCACCCTCCCTCTTCCACCTCCTCACTCCTTGGGTTGGCCCAGATACATGATCCAAGATGTTGTTTTGGGGCAGGGGGTGGGGGGGAAGCAGTGGGGGGGTTCACCAAAATGCTAATTGGGAATGGGGTGGTCCAATCTCCATTAAGCTGCTCATTAAAGGGAGGCAACGTCAGATATGCAGCAGGGGATAGAAAATTCAATGCTGCTGAGTTGGAAAGGGAAAGCCAAACAGATCTCCAGGTGGTGGGATGGGTTTAGCACCTAAATAGCGCCTGAAAAACATGCTATATAAAAAAGGAAAATTAGGTGCCAATCCTTTCCCAACTATTCTGCACCTGTATAATATTCCTCCAGAATGTCTTGTTTAGATTTTCTGGTGGCTCCACTTCAAGAAGTGCCTCTGCGCACAGATTTTCTGTAACAGCACTGGATGGATGCACCATTTAGGACCAATCCAGTCCCCTTTTGCAATACAGCTGACTTGCAGGCAGGAAAGGGGAAACAACCACAAGCTTTATTGACAACTGCTAATGTAAATCACCCTCTTATTCCCTCACCATCATTCATGGGTGCACTTGCCATCCAAACCTTGGCACAGCAATATAAATCATTCACAGTGGATAGAAGCCTCAAATAAACTTGAAGACCACCAAGATGCAAATCAGTATCTTTCAGACTTAATATAAAAACTTGCCAGTGTTCCTCAGAAACCAGCATAATAAAAATCCTGACATTACCTGCAACATTCTGGCTCTTTCATGGGGTTCCATTTTACCTGCCCATCAATGTTGCTGCAATCTTCAAGGACCAGGCAGTAATCATACTTCTTCCTCCCTGTTCCAATAGTGCATTCTGACATGCATCCAATGCACGTCCACTCAAATGGTAATTAGCCCTGACAGAAAGATCATGTGCTATAGATGTCATCCCAGCGACAAGCATTTCCAGTGCATCCACACTAATTGTTCATGGGCTGCACCTGACCAGGAAAATCCTCCCTTACAACCTTGAAACCCAGTATCAAAGCATTGCTTTAGAAATTAATCTAATTACTGACGGATCCTAATAGATCATCAGGGACTTCAAGATAGGAGCCAAGGAACAACAAAGGTAAATGAGTAAAATATCCTGGCAGAATTTACAAATGTAAGTATTTGACAAAACTTAAGCTATATATGGACACTTTCTTTACAAGCTAGTTTTTGGTAAGTCTATAACCTAGATTTAGCGAGTACAGTTTCCCTGTCCATAAGCAATGTTATAAGCTGCAATTTTTGTAACACTTGACAAGATTGTTGGTGTTTTTTTTAAATCCAAAAACAGAACAATCTTTTTTTTTTAAAAAAGCAAAACTATCCTTCACGGTCTTATGCAAATAGATTACCATTTGAACTATAGATGACTGCTTCACTATTTTGTACTCAGAATGTCTGAATATTCTTATTGACGGCTAAAGTTGTAATATATTTTCTCCCTGGAAGGGAGCTGCAACAAATAGATGGGATGTTTTTTTTAAATCACAAAGATTTGGAATAGAGAATAATTACCATACAATTGCAACAGTGCAGCCCACAATAACCTATTGTTACAAAGAGCGTGAGATTATCTTTCAGTCAAGGTTTCAAGTTTAGCTTCATAAATGCAGTGATTACTGCAGAGCATTTACAAGGTCTACAATTTGTTGATTAGTGATAAAACACTTATTTGGGATAAAACAATGCTCAATGAACAAATTATTATGGGCCCAAGTTTCCACATGATTTGCGCCTGATTTTTAGGAGCAACTGGTATAGAACGGACTATCTTAGAAATCGCAATGCTCCACATTTTTTTTTCTGCAGTTCTAGTCAGGTATAACAGTTGCACTTTGGAACAGAATTTTTTCTTCAAAAGGGGGCGTGTCCGGCCACTGACGCCTGATTTGAAAGTTTCCACAGTGAAAACGTACTCCAAACTAACTTAGAATGGAGCAAGTGAAGATTTTTGTAGAACTGAAAAAACCTGTTCTACACATTAAAAAATCAGGCGCAGGTTACAAATTAGGCGTCCAGAACGAGGTTGGGGGGGGGGGGGGGGAAGGGGAAGTCATTAAATTCTATAATAAATCCTTATTTATACTTATACAAATATTATACAAATAAATCCAACCCGAATAAACATTTATAAGCAAAGAAAAAATTAAATAAACCATCTTCCTACCTGTGTGAAAGTGCTTCAGGCAGGCCTTTCGGGACCGAAGGCTGAACGGGCCGGCCCGAGACTTCGGGCAGGGCCCGTCCCCAACATCAGATTTACAGGTAGGTGGCATTGGGTCGAGTCGGGGAGGTTCGGTTCGGGTCAGGGGGAGAGAGGGAGCGGGAGTCGGGTCGGGTCGGGGAGTCGGGTCAGGTCCAGTGGTGGTGGTGGGGGTGGGGGGGGGTAGCGGGTGTCGGGTCAGGGGGCGGGAGCACGGGTCGGGTCGGGTCGAGTCGGGGGGGGGGGGGGGGGGGGCAGAGCGGGAGCGGGAATCGGGTCCGGAGGCAGGGGGGGAGCGGGAGTCGGGTCGAGTCGGGGGGGGGAGCGGGTGTCGGGTTCGGTCCGGTCCGGAGGCGGGGGGGGGGGGGAGGAGGAGCAGGAGCTGGCCGTGGGAGGAGCCTTATTCACGCAGCCCCAGTGAGGCCATTCGGCCAGGGCTAGGGGCTGCGTGCTTCAGGCCCCTCCCACACAGTTTCGGGCGCCTGGAGCTACTGCACTTGCGTGCCCACTGTAGCGCGCATGTGCAGAGGTCCCGGCACTATTTTCAGCGCAGGGACCTGGCTCCGCCCCCCCCACATCTCGTGCTGCGCTGAGCCGAGGGCCAGAGGACCTGCAGGGAGGTGGAGATACGGAGGTTTTTTTTAGGCGCACTTTGTGGCACGAAAAACGGGCGTCCAGGTCGGGAGTGTGCCGTTCTAGGCGCGTGTGGAAACTTGGGCCCAAAGGGTGTTGTTGCAGACTTCTAAAACTGTCATGACCTTCTAATTTCTAAAATCATAATAAAAAGGGTAAACAGCCAAGCCAGGAAACAGATAATATGATGCATTTCTAAGCTGAAAGGAACAGAGGAAATCAAGTTGAATATAAAGTTAAGTACAATACCATAATTAGGCACAGCTTTGCCTCCTTTTGCCCTTATCTCTTCCACCACTCTATCTGCAGATGATGAGCTTTTGCCTTCTCCTTTGATGTTACCTCCTAGATCATTTACTGCAGCAAGAAATGAGAGATGCAATGTTATAATCAAACAGTAATATTTTACTTTCTGTAACAATGTGAAATTTTGGGATAGGGACATAGGGCCCTAGTTTGCCCCCCCTCCCCCACCTCCCGTTAAAATGGCACACCTCACTTTCTACACTAAAAACGGCGCCAAAAACTTACCTAGGAATTCTACCCACTCCTTGGAACGTAACAGGCCTTGGCGTCGCGCAGCACAAGCAGTGGGGGGGGCAAAGTCAGGTCCAGGCACTGAAAGCAGTGCTGGGACCTCTGCACATGCGCGCGCTAGAGTGTGTGCGCATGTGCAGTAGCTCTGCGTGTGCTCTGCAGGCTGTGTGGAAGGGGCCTAAAGCACATGGGATTGGGGGTAGTGTGCTGACATGGATTGAGAACTGGTTGTCAGACAGGAAGCAAAGAGTAGGAGTAAATGGGTACTTTTCAGAATGGCAGGCGGTGACTAGTGGGGTACCGCAAGGTTCTGTGATGGGGCCCCAGCTGTTTACATTGTACATTAATGATTTGGACGAGGGGATTAAATGTAGTATCTCCAAATTTGCGGATGACACTAAGTTGGGTGGCAGTGAGGATGCTATGAGACTGCAGAGCGACTTGGATAGGTTAGGTGAGTGGGCAAATGCATGGCAGATGAAGTATAATGTGGATAAATGTGAGGTTGTTCACTTTGGTGGTAAAAACAGAGAGACAGACTATTATCTGAATGGTGACAGATTAGGAAAAGGGGAGGTGCAATGAGACCTGGGTGTCATGGTACATCAGTCATTGAAGGTTAGTATGCAGGTCTAGCAGGCAGTTAAGAAAGCAAATGGCATGTTGGCCTTCATAGCGAGGGGATTTGAGTACAGGGGCAGGGAGGTGTTACTACAGTTGTACAGGGCCTTGGTGAGGCCACACCTGGAGTATTATGTACAGTTTCGGTCTCCTAACCTGAGGAAGGACATTCTTGCTATTGAGAGAGTGCAGCGAAGGTTCACCAGACTGATTCCCGGGATGGCAGGACTGACCTATCAAGAAAGACTGGATCAACTGGGCTTGTATTCACTGGAGTTCAGAAGAATGAGAGGGGACCTCATAGAAACGTTTAAAATTCTGATGGGTTTCAACAGGTTAGATGCAAGAAGAACGTTCCCAATGTTGGGGAAGTCCAGAACCAGGGGTCACAGTCTAAGGATAAGGGGCAAGCCATTTAGGACGGAGATGAGGAGAAACTTCTTCACCCAGAGAGTGGTGAATCTGTGGAATTCTCTACCACAGAAAGTTGTTGAGGCCAATTCACTAAATATATTCAAAAAGGAGTTAGATGTAGTCCTTACTACTAGGGGGATCAAGGGGTATGGCGAGAAAGCAGGAATGGGGTACTGAAGTTGCATGTTCAGCCATGAACTCATTGAATGGCAGTGCAGGCTATAGAAGGGCCGAATGGCCTACTCCTGCACCTATTTTCTATGTTTCTATGTTTCTATGCCGCCCCTAGCCCTGGCCGAATGGACTCCATCATCGGCGGCCAGATTAGCTACCAAAATTATCGGTATTTGTAAGTAAAATTGAAATTATGTTGACGTATTAAAAAGTACTTGTGGGTTGGCCATTAAGGTGTTTTATTAGCATGTTGGCAGAAATCCTCTGGCACAGTTGCTAGAGTACGTAGTTCTTGAATGTGCATAATTTTGTCTAACATAAATGCTCAGTCCAAAATAATACTCCAAAATCAAGCAAGTCATAAAGTTGGGTTATAATATTTTCAGATAATTGAGGAGTTAAAAATGGAATTGGAATAAAACTAATCTCGATCATAAATATGTAAATCTATCTCAACGGCTTCACATTTGAGAAGAAAAGTTACATTGCTCTGGATAAATTAAATTCCCCTCCCAATGAACATTTTTTTTAACCTTACAAACCAGAAGCTGCATCCGCTCATACAGAAAATATTTTTTTAAAAAACAAAGCTTTATTGTTAGATCTTGGGAGAGGTAGTGTAAGCCAAATCCACAGCAAAGACCGTCAGACTGGAAAAGACCAAACAAGACAAACAAGAAACAGAGACTTAGAGTATAAAATTCTAAAAAAATAAATAGTTTAAATGTTATAAAGCAATCTTGTAACCTTTTTAATAAAGGTGCCTTTGTTGGTACAAGAATACCATATAAAAACATTCTGTAAGGAAATAAAACACAGTGCTTCAGTGGATAGAGTAAACACAGTGCTCATCAAAATGTCCTTCAGAAAACTCTTATTTACAGGACTTGCTATAATGCATTTGCTAGTTTACCAATCCATTTTTAATCTAATTGTTTATTGCTTTATAAGTCTTGGTACTAGGTGCAGGTCCTCTCAGCTTGTTCCATATCCCCTGTATTTTTTTTAATTTGTTATTGAATGATTATTTTTGTGCTTTAAATGTACTTCTGCTTCTTTAATGTTGTTGTGCAGGTGTTTAGTGCTTTGCAAGCTGTCTAAACTTGCTTAAGTGGCCAAAACAGGCTTAAGTGGCTGGTAAGGCCCCTTTTGAAAGAAAAATTTAACTAAAAAAATAACCTAACTAACTCACTTGCACTGGAGCAAATTAAATGGGCAGAATTGCAATTTTTAAGATACTCCAAAAAAATCTCGTTGCTCCAAAAAAAACACATCAACTCCTGGGGAAACTTGGGTCCTAGAAACAAGAGTAGGCGATGCAGCCACTCAACCCTGTACTGCAATTCAATTAGATCAAGGCTGATCTCTGCCTCAACTCGATTTACCCACCTTTGTTCCATATCCCATGATATCCTCAACCAACAAAAAATATATCTTGGCACTGAAAATTTCAATTGACCTAGCACCCACAGCCTTTTGGAGGATTGAATTCCAGAATTCCACTACTCTATGCGTGAAAAAATGCTTTCGGATTTCACTTCTGAATGGTCATTTAAGATTATGCCCCCTTGTAGTACCTCGATTTCAAGAGACTGCCTTTGATTTTCCCTCCGGGAGGTAATAGTTATTCTGTATCTATGCTATCAAATCCCTTTACCAATCAATATCTTGATTGATCAAGTTTATGCAACCTGTTCTTATAATTTTACCCTTTAAGCTCTGATATCATTCTGGTGAACCTGCACTGTACCCCCTCCTAGGTCACTTTATCCTTCCTGAGAATATGTCTAAAACCAATGAACAATGAAGCATCACTTCCTCACTTTTGAATTCCAACCCCCTGGAGATAAAGGATAATATATAGTATCTGATTAAAGCAGTTTTTAATTAAATAGGAGCTCAAAATGGTTAAAAGCTGGGAATTATAGTGCAAAAGGTGTGATGTATTTGCAAACATACCAGCTATGACTGTGCAAGATCCTTCTTTTAGGCAATATTGCAAGAAAGCATTTTTGAAAGAATAACACATCTGTTTCTTGTAATAAAAAAGTTATGTAAACATTACCTGCTAATATTCTATATAATGTAATATTAAATCTGCTCCCCACTTTGTACTTTGGTGCTAAAATTAGTGAATGGAAGAAAATACAACTTTTTGTAGAAGGTCCAAATATTAATGCAAAGTAATTAACTAATTCACCAGCATTCTACTTATCTACAAACAGTACAGCTAAACAGAAAATTGAGCTGTACTGCCTTGAGCGTATTACTTAAGACAATGAGACCAAGAGGTCCTGTGTCCAATTCTTGGCCTGTTCCGAGGTAAAATATCTCAGCCATGCAAACAGTTTGGGTCCTACAATTAGCTTCAAATTGAGATCAGATTGAATGGATAAGGCCTATCAATATTCTCTAGAGTTTAGATGAATGAGAGGTGATCTCATTGATGCATACAAAATTCTTACAGGGCTCGAAAGGGTAGATGCAGGGAGGATGTTTCCCCTAGTTGGGGAGCCTAGAACCAAAGGTTATAGTCTCAGAATAAGGGATCGGCCATTTAGGACTGAGATGAGGAGAAATGTTTTCACTCGGAGGGTGGTGAATCTTTGGAATTCTCTACCCAAGAGTGCTGCGGAAGCTCAGTCGTTGAGTATATTTAAGACAGAGATTGATAGATTTTTGAATATTAAGGGAATCAAGGGATATGGGGATAGTGCAGGAAAGTGGAGTTGAGGTGGAAGATCAGCCATGATCGCAATGAGTGACTGAGCAGGCTCGAGGGGCCAAATGGCATACTGCTGCTCCTATTTCTTATGTTATTGTTCTTCAGTGCCCCTGGACCACAGGGGAGAAAATCAGCCAATCAATATCCAGTGACTGCTAAAGAGTGTTTGTGTGTGGACATTGGAGTGACAGCAGGATCGGGTTTAGTTTGGATATCCTCCACGGTCAAATAGTCAATTAACACTCACTGTCGAGGAATAGACATGAAGAATGGTCACTTGGGTGAGATACCAGAGGCAGCTAGTGCCCATGGATCTAGCAAGTCAAAATTTCAAGAGACATAGGGGTGAAAATTAGGGGAAAAATACAAAAAAACTTGAGAATTGGCATTCAAACAGCACTTACCAACCACAGAAGCTCCTCTTTCTGCAAATACCAAGGCATATGCTCTTCCCAGTCCTTTTTTTAAAAAAAAAACAATATTTGAAAAACTTAGTAGCAAAAAAACACACATCTTTATAATTCAAAAATATACATTTATTCTCCTTTGTACACGTCTGTAAAATTTAATATGATGCAATACAAACAACAGAATGTCTTAATTTATTTGGACAGTATTTTTCCACGGTTTGGCTATATTATTGTATATTATTGTATTTTAATAAGTACATTATATATATATATTTTTAAATACAATAGTGACTGCCTAATCGACAGTTACACAAGCACAATGGTGATTAAATGAGGCAGTACAAAAGACGATTATTGCAGCTGCTGTCCTTCAGATGAAATATTAAACCAAAGTGTGCCTGTTCCAGTAGTTCAGATAACAGATTACCTCTCTTGATACGATTCAAAAGTGAACAGGGAGTTCCCCTGGTTCGCATCCCTGTCTCAAGCAACAATATGCAACTTGTGATTCACCTCAATGCTGGTTTGAAATCTAGCTGCGGCTTCACTTCACTATCAAAGTCACATATCATACATCATGCACACAAAATCTCACTATGGGACAGTTTGCATGCACTGTTCCGATAAAATATAGGGGACTAGACTTTCCACTTTGTTGTCTATCGCCCAAAAAATGGGCGCTGACCAGCGATGTACAATGTCTCAGCCTTACTGATCGCTAGGAAATAGACCATTTTTTGGATATTGATTTTCCATTCGGCGATAGGCCAGCAATGTGAAAGTCAGCAATGTGACGTTCGCCCATCGAACGGCCAGCGATGTGGAAGTCCAAAGCTTCCCTTGCAACAGCCTACTGCGCATGCAATTTTTTTTTTAAACTTGACTGCTTTTCCCGCGTTTCAGGTCAGGGGTCATCCACACATACAGGGAGCGTGAGAGAGAGGCAGTGACAGAGAAAGAGTTTAAATAAGTGCTTTAATTGTAAACACTTTGCAATATTTCAAAACATTTTTTAAGAATGTCGGATTTGCATCATGATGCTGAGGGGGCGAGAAAGAGGGCAAAGCCCTTTAGTGACGAGGCCAATGAGGCCCTAGTCATTGAGGTCCATTCCCGATGGGCCAAACGTACTAGAAGTGCGCACGGGAAACCCCCACCCCGAGTTTATAGAAAAATTTGGGCGGAGATCGCTGCGGTGGTGTCCTCCACATCCCATTAGGCGAGGGGGTCGGACCAGTGCCGTAAACGCTGGAACAGCTTGGTAGCTGCAGCAAGAGTAAGGTGCATTTTATATTGTACTGATGCAAATTTTAATTATAATAATGAATCTCCTCTATTGAATTTAATTTGTTTATTCATAAATGTTTTACATTAACTACATGTTAAGATCCGGACAGGGCTCTGAACCTGGGACTATGTATGGGACAGTGTGGAGGGAGCTTTACTCTGTATGTAACCCCATGCTGCAGCTGCCCTGGGAGTGTGGAGGGAGCATTACTCTGGCTGCTGCAGTATAGAGATGTATGTGTATCAAGATGTAGCATGTAACATTTTAAACTGTTGTGACTCCATGACTACCTAGTCAATTAGCTTATGCTATACACTTTTCTCATTTGCAGAAGATATCAATCAATAGGGCTGAGCAGAGGTGCACCGGCTGGGGGGGGGGGGGGGGGGCTCTGCTCAGCTTCAACCGCTGACGGACCTGGAGGAGCGTGCAGCGGTGCTCGTGGGCCATAAAACCCGTTCGGCCATCACCAGTGGTCTGGCGGAGCCCAGCTATGCGTCGCGTGAGTAATGGAATGTCCTGTAATTATAATGCAATGTACGAAAGATGCCATGTCATGTCATGCATAAGCAGGTGATGCAGCCGCTACAGCTTTCTGGGGTAGTGAAATGTATTGATATGTAACGTCTCTCATTAATGTGCACCGTTATGTTCTAATAAGCTCTGTAATAAGGTCAAGTGTGTTTTTAAGGTCATCCTGTGAGGCTGGTCGAGGTGAAGAGCTGCTGAAGAGCAGGAGGCGGAGGACGACGAGCTGGAGAACATTATCAACAGCTCGTGGAGGAAGAGCACCAGCAGCAGCTGCAGACAGCTGTGGAGGGAGAGGGGGAGGGAGGGAAGAAATGAACCTGCGGTCATCTCACTGGAGATAGAAGAGGCACCGGGACCAAGCGGTGTACAGCTGGCAATGTCAAGGCGCATCATATTGCGCATGCCGACCCCACGGAGGCCAGGTCAGCGAGGTCAGCAATCGCCTACTTCGGACGGGCAGATGAGGGCTTGATCTCCGTGTGCTTGGACACAGTCACGATAGGTCGCGAGCTTCTCCAGGGGTTCAATCAGTTCTTGTCTAACTTATCCCAGGTGTCTGCTATGCAAGTGGAGTTAGCATGGCAGACCCTGGAGGGGGATGAGAGAGCAGACCGCCGCAACCAATGCCCTTCGACATGTGCTGCTGGCTGGACACGCGCTGCACCTCAAGGTGTCGTGTTGGGTCTCAGTACAACCCTGAGCACTCAAGCAAGAACAGAGGATACACTTCCTCTTGACTTGGAAGACGAACAGCCAGCTTCATCTTCCACTCCAACACGGCAGGAAGTCTTGCCGTCGCCCGCTGCACACCAGCATCGTCTCAGTCTGCAGGATCCAAAAACGGGCAGGTGGTGTTAAAACACGGGGTGGTAAAGGACCTGGAGGGAAACGTGGTCACAGGTAGAGAGAGGGGTTGTTTTTGCATTCTCTTATAGTTAAATTTTTTTTTAAATGCTTAACTTAACATTTTAACAATTGTTCTGCATTTGTTGTACATTGTCTTCTCATAAGTTTATTTAAGTTAAGCATTAATGCAAATGTTGTACAACAAAGGCCAGGCCAGTGCAGGCAAGGCAAAAACATAACTCAATGCAAATGCAACTTTTGTTTAACCGTAACTGTAAATGTAAATGTTACTATCCCCAATGTAAGTTCATGCAAAGCGTTCATAAATGAGCTGCTGACGCAACAGCTTAGCAGCCGCGTATCTCCCACAGGGAGTAGTCTTCGGGGGGGGGGGGGGGGGTGCCCGAGGATAGGACCATGGCTCAATCGCCAGGCTGATTGGCCTCCCCAAGGTCCTCAACAGCCTCCTCCTCCTCCTCCTCCTCTTGCTCCTCGCCAGCTGGCTCTACCGTCTCCCCTCCTTCTGGAGGTGGACCTGCAACCCCATCTGGCATTAGTTGTCCTCTCCTTATAAGCTAGGTTATGCAGCATGCAGCACACCACAATAAACTCAGCGACCTGGTCAGGGTGGTACTACAGGCTGCCACCAGAGTGGTCCAGGCATCTGAAGCATCGCTTTAAGACTCCAATTGTCTTTGACGATGTTGCATGTCGCTATGTGGCTTTCGTTGTAACGTTTCACTGCTTCAGTGACGAGATTACGCAGTGGGGTCATCAGCCAGCTGTCAAGGCCATACCCCTTATCCCCCAGCATCCAACCATGACCTTCTGGCTGATTGACAAACAGGTCAAGGATAGCACTCTCACGTAGGATGTGCGCATCATGGATGCTGCCACGAAATGTAGCATTTACTGTCATGATTATTTGGTTGTGGTCAACAACAAGCTGCACATTCAGGGAGTGGAATCGCTTTTTGTTACGAAACACCTCCGCGTTCTGTAAAGAGGCTTTCAGAGCAATGTGTGTCTGCACCTTGGGGAAGTTTGCTATTCGAGAAATCCAAAGCCCTCCCGGTTTGTGCCTCCCTGATCATAGGGAAGCTTATAAAGTCCATCCTGCGAGTGTAAAGGGCTTCAGTCACCTGCTGAATGGAGCAATGTGTGGCGTGCTGAGAGATACGGCAGATGTCGCCAGCTGAAGCCTGAAAGGACGCCGACGCGTAGAAGGATAGTGCAGCAGTAACCTTCACCTCAACGGGCAGTGCGGTTCTGATGGTGCTGGAAGGCTGCAGATCTCCCTTGATGAGCTGGCAAATCCTATCGATGACCTCCTTCCAGAAGCGCAGCTTCCTAAGACACACGTTTTCAGACAAGTTGAGGTAAGATTGCGTTTCTTTCTACCTTCGTCGGCTGTATGCTCATCTCCTCTGTCTCTGTCTACGCATTACTCTTCCACCTCTTCGAATGATCCTTTCAGTAACCAGCATGTGAGCAGTTACGAGTAATGGCATCGAAAGCATAGGCCCCATCACGGTCAATAATTATTTTCACTTGCTATCAATGCACTTTCCAGTAAAAAAATGCCTAATCTACTAAACTACTATTAGTACAATTAAATACAAAGTATAAATCTGAGTGGATCTATAAAAGACCCTTAAATAATTCACAAATATCTTAGCTCGATTTTTTTAGCTGCCTCCTCCCTTCCTCCGGAATTCAATGGTGTCCGTAGTGCCCAGTTCGGTCAGGAAAGCCCGGGAAAAGAACTATTATACAGCGATGTTCTCGGCGAGAGATCAGCCCGGCGATGTGCCGGAAGTTCAAATCGGCGATGTGCAGGTGATCAGCTCGGCGAAGTGAGCCAAAACTTGGGGGCTTTAATTTTCCTGCGACGTTGAGGCCGGAGTTTCCATTTTTTGCTCAAAATGGGCGATGGACGTCCATTTTGGGTGATATATGGGCGACGCGAGGTGGAAAGTCTAGCCCATACTAGTTTGGGAAGCATTGTACATATTATCTGTGTGTAAATCTAATAAACAGCCTTACAATTAGCAAATTCTCAAGTGAAGAAAGTATTAACAGGGAATTTGTTGAAAGCGGTCAACAGAATTTCCACAACTGGTTAAACAAAGAGACCAGAAAGAACCCAGATTAAATCAATACTTGTGCTGAAGGTGCTGATTTCAACCAGGACAACAGTAGAACTGTACAACGGGAGGGGTAATAAGCCAGCGTTCCACCTGCTGATTGCTATTATGCGGTCTGCTGAGAGTGCATGTATGCATGGTGGGCAAGGGCGCGATCGGATTTAGCAGGGTGGACACACAACCATCTAACACCCATCAACACCATGGGAAAGAAGCAAGAAGGCTGCCACCAATTGTAGAACTGTAACCCAACAAGTCAATGGGGCCGTAATTTCCCACCACCCGAAACGAGGCGCACCTATTGTTTTTTGCCGTTCATTACCACTGCAATGGATGCGGCGGTCATTAGAGGGAAATTCAACATTTTGCTGAAAAAAAAAAGGGGTGGAGCGGTATTGGTGGCAGGAATGGTCTGTTTGCATGGTGTGGGTGCGGAGTGGCCGATTAGGCCACGAAATTCAGCTGTTGCCGATTTACTCCTAATGGGTCCTTTTCGGGTTGGAAATTGGTGGTTAGTGGTGTGCCACAGGGATCGGTGCTGGGACCACAACTGTTTACAATATACATAGATGACCTGGAAGAGGGGACAGAGTGTAGTGTAACAAAATTTGCAGATGACACAAAGATTAGTGGGAAAGTGGGTTGTGTAGAGGACACAGAGGCTGCAAAGAGATTTAGATAGGTTAAGCGAATGGGCTAAGGTTTGGCAGATGGAATACAATGACGGAAAATGTGAGGTCATCCACCTTGGGAAAAAAAACAGTAAAAGGGAATATTATTTGAATGGGGAGAAATTACAACATGCTGCGGTGCAGAGGGACCTGGGGGTCCTTGTGCATGAATCCCAAAAAGTTAGTTTGCAGGTGCAGCAGGTAATCAGGAAGGCAAATGGAATGTTGGCCTTCATTGCGAGAGGGATGGAATACAAAAGCAGGGAGGTCCTGCTACAACTGTACAGGGTATTGGTGAGGCCACACCTGGAGTACTGCGTGCAGTTTTGGTCACCTTACTTAAGGAAGGATATACTAGCTTTGGAAGGGGTACAGAGACGATTCACGAGGCTGATTCCGGAGATGAGAGGGTTACCTTATGATGATAGATTGAGTAGACTGGGTCTTTACTCCTTGGAGTTCAGAAGGATGAGGGGTGATCTTATAGAAATATTTAAAATAATGAAAGGGATAGACAAGATAGAGGCAGAGAGGTTGTTTCCACTGGTCGGGGATACTAAAACTAGGGGGCACAGGAGAGAGCCAATTTAAAACCGAGTTGAGAAGGAATTTCTTCTCCCAGAGGGTTGTGAATCTGTGGAATTCTCTGCCCAAGGAAGCAGATGAGGCTAGTTCATTGAATGTATTCAAATCACAGATAGATAGATTTTTAACCAATAAGGGAATTAAGGGTTACGGGGAGCGGGCGGGTAAGTGGAGCTGAGTCCACGGCCAGATCAGCCATGATCTTGTTGAATGGCGGTGCAGGCTCGAGGGGCTAGATGGCCTACTCATGTTCCTAATTCTTATGTTCTTATTGCAGCTAGGCCCTGAGCCTGTCTCAGTTGCTTGCGGAGGTATGTCTAATGCCAGAGCTTTGAGGAGGGCCAACCACTTTTCAGATGTGGAACTCGAGACCCTGATCCAAGCTGTGGAAGGAAGAAGATGCCTTCTGTGTCCAGACACAGGCAGACTGATGCACCATGTTTGTGAATGCCTGGAGCGATCGCTGTGGAGGTGTCGGGGACCTCCATTTATGAGTGCGCCATCACTCAATGTCGCAAAAGGTTGAACGACATAATTCGACTGATGAAAGTGCGTACGTTTCCCCAACTCCTCACCTCTTATTTCCCACCTTCACTATATAATCACTGAAGCACCATTATAATGTGTGCATACTCGCAATGCAAAAAGTTCCAATTTCCGCTCCCCCCCCCCAGAATTAAAAGGGGAAAAGTTGTATACACACAGCAAATAGTTCCAGCACAATTTTGCCCCTAGAATTAAAAGTTAGATACACACAGATAACTTAATTCTAGGGGCAAAATTGTGTTGGAACTATTTGCTGTGTGTATATAACTTTTCCCCTTTTAATTCTAGTTTGCATGCTCAGTCCGTGCAGCAGAGCAGGTCTCCAGTCGTCTTGGGTAATCCTTGCCACTGGACCAAGACCTGGCTCTGCAAGCCCGTGTGGTGGCTGGTGTGCAACGGCCACCACACATGAAAAAAAATCCAAGCACAGGCATCTTCCACCCACCAAGATGTAATTCGGGATCTGGATAGGTCTTTCATTGAAACACCTGTGAACTCATTCCTTTTTGGCAGTTAGAATTAGAGGGGTCTGCACTGGGTGATGCACTAGGGCCTAGTGGGCTGCAGCATGGTCAAGGGCAAAGGGAACCTCGGGTGCCATCTCTCCGGGGTGGGGGGGGGGCGGGGGAGTGCGCAAATTCGCATACGAGTTCTGCTGCAGAAGACTCAGACGAGCCCTTCGATTTTGTGGCTTATGAAAGAAGGGTGGAGGCCATGCATTCGCAGTTGCTGGGGACAATAGCAAGGGTGCCCGAGATTCTGTCGCAAATGGTCAGGAGCATGGAGGTGTCTGCCTCCTGCATTGTGGACAGCTCTGGGTACATCATTACCAATGTGCAGACGAAGATGGACTCCAAGTGACCGTGCGGATCCAGCTCTGATGCCATGTGTCCTGGACGATGCGACAGCTGCCATTACAGCTCAGGTGCAAGGGAACGTCTGTGTGCTGCTTTGGATAAGATGGCCGCTGCCCTGGAAGCTCAGAATGCTCTCATGCACTCTGGGCAACAGGCCGTGGAGCATCCTACTGCTGTCGTCTCTGGTGACATCGACACTGACTGCTCTCATGCAGTCCCAGCTGACTGCCACGCAAGATCTGACTGCTGCCATCGCGGCTGGGTCCACTACGGTTCATGGGGGATCTTCCAGTGTCTCGCCACCCCACCGACTTGTGCTCCAGCAGATTGGTGGGGATGGTGAGATGCTGCTCTGGAGTGTAGTACAGGCTCCTCGGACCAGGATCCTGATGTGCTCTCAGGCTCACAGCAGTCCTGAGCCGAGATCTGGCAGTCCGACAATGCTGCTAAGCATGGAATTGCCCCAGCCAATTCCAACTGAAGACACCGAGGAGGACGCCGCCCAGTCTGCAGCCGGCACTGGTCGAGGGCATCCTGGATGAGTATCTGTAGGTTCTACATGTGAAACACAGCAGCTTTCCCAGAGCCATGATGCAGCCACAGGGGAGACACTGAAGCATAGTTCCAGGATAGATATGCGTGAGGTTAAGGAAATGCACAAAGTTGAGATATGATAATGTGTATGTTTTGCTCATCCATTATTTGTGGTGTAATAAATCTTTATTTTTGTTTCAATATCTGTATAGGTCTCTCATTTCACTGTGGGCAATGATGTGTGAAAGTGCTCATTAGGATGGCCATTGAGATGCACAGATGAAGGGTAAAGTGCACATGAACTCATTGGAAACGAGCAGCAATGAGACGGTTTCGGACTTCCCTTGCAGGGTCCAGATTGTGACGCCGCCGCCTCCTGCGTGGCCGCTGACCCGCATCCTGGTTCTCCTCCTCCTTGTGCTCGTCTTACTCCTGCACCTCCTCCTCCTGGTCCTCCTCCTCCTCCTCCTCAGGTGGTACTGCTGCCTCGTCCTCCAATGGTTGTGCCCTCATGATTTCCAGGTTGTGAAGCATGCAGCAGACCACCACGAATAGGGAGACCCGCTCAGGCGAGTACTGCAACATTCCTCCTGAGCAGTCCAGGCAACAGAACCTGGGTTTGAGGATTCTGATGGTATGCTCAATGCTACACCTGGTGGTTTAATGACAGTCATTGTACGATTGCTGCACAGCAGTCCTGGGGTTGTGAAAGGGAGTCAGCAGCCAAGTGCACAGTGGGTAACCCTTGTCTCCAAGGAGCCAGCGCAATCTTGGTTTGGGCCAGCAAACATGCCGGGCACACTGGTCTGGCGCAAGATGAAAGCATTGTGGCTGCTGCCAGGATACTGGGCATCAACGACCATGATTTTGCGGTGGTAGTCACACACTAGCTGCATGTTAAGGGAGTGGAATCCCTTGCGGTTTCTGAACATCTCAGGATTGTTCTGTGGCGCCCTCAATGCGATGTGGGTGCAGTCTATGGTGCCCTGAACCTCGGGGAAGCCCACAATCCTCACAAACCCGGTCTGCCGCTCCAACTACTTCTCCCTGCTCATCGGGAACGATATGTAGTCCCTCCTCCTCTTAGAGTGCATCTGTCACCTGACGGATGGAGCTATGCGCGGAGAATTGAGAGATGTTCGAGATGTCTGCTGTTACAGCTTGAAAAGACCCAGTCGTATAGAAATTGAGTGCGATGGTCACCTTGGATGCGACAGTCAGAGCTATCCTCAACCTTGTTTGAGGCTGGAGGTCTGGCTGCAGGAGATTGCTCACCTCCGTCACGATATACTTCCGAAATTGCAGTCTCCGGAGACACTGGTCATCAGTCAGGTCCATGTATGAGAATTGCTGTCTATAGACCCTTTGACGATAGGGCCTTCTGCCCCAACGTCTATGTTGGCGTCTGCCTACGCTAGCTGCTTTATTGCCTTCTCCCTCCTCACCCTTTGCAGCTTGCTGCTGGCAAGTATGTGTCTCCCGTGCATGCTGCCTTTGGTCCATCTCGCCCACTATCTGGTGCAGGGGGTCAACATACCTAATGCTCCTCCTGACGCAGACCCTTCCTAGGGCACCACTCTGGGTTCAGGTCTGTCGCCATCTCCATGGCCTTCTGAATGTTCGGCAGCCATGTGTGCTGCGTCCATTGCCCGCTGCTTCTGGAGCCGTTGGAGACGGCACCGCCTTCTCCTGCGTGACTCCCTGCCACACACAATGTGCAGGAGGCATTCCGTTGCCAGCATTGACCTCATTTAGTTGTCCTCCGCAAGCAGAGCCTCCAGAATCACGGCGCTCTGTTGTCGAGATTGAAGATCCTGGCCCACTATCACTCAATGCCGCTGTGAACAAGGCAACTCACAAAGTTTGAAAAGTCCAAAAAAATCTCGGTGACAAGAATGCTGCTACACGCAACACACCTTTAAAGGCCGCTGGCGATTTTGATCAAGCACTGTGTACCGACCCAAAAACCTGTCGTTGGCACTGACAGTCAGCCGGAAGACTTTGAGGTGAATTTACCTTCCGGGGTAGGTCCGTGGCAATCCACACTCTGATGACATCGTTAACAACGCATCTGCAGGAGCAGAGCAGAAGTAGGGGGAGCGGGGCAGATCACCACACCGCAACAAAAACCCATGAGGGCAATTCCGCAAACGTCGGCCAATCCGCCGCTTTCAGGCAGCCAGAGGCCTTATCGAAAGGGGCAATTTCAGCCCCAATGTCTTGAGAAGAGTTGTGGGGAAAGAAAATTGGTGGTAAAAGGGAGGAGGGAAAAAAAGTAGGCAATGGTTAATTATTATAAAATTTATTCTGATGTAGAAAATAGCTCCAGCGAGCAATCAATATTAGCTCAGGAAATGTATTTGCTTGTTCTTTAGCAAATCATTAGTCATGTTGTGTAACTTACGCCACAAATCATTATAGCAGTTCTTGTATCACACACAAAACTGAATGTATTTCACGCCAAAATACTGCCAATTTTAAGCAAAATTAACAAGTGAAAAGAACTGAGGACACATTAATAAAAACCTGGCATCAAGTAAAGGGGCTGTTCATAGATGTGCTTATGTGACAGCTCATCTTATCTGAGCAATCAATAACTTAGAAGGATTAGAGAGCCGTATATCCAAGTTTGCTGATGACACTACTAGATAGCACAGTAAATAGTGTAGCTGGTAGCACAAAGTTGCAAAAGGACATCGCTAAATGAAGCGAGTGGGCAAAAGTGGCAGATGGAGTTCAGTGTGGGGAAGTGTAAAGTCATCACTCTGAACCCAAGAAAGATAGATCAGAATATTCTCCAAGAGAAGCTAGGAACTGTGGAGGAGCAGAGAGATGCACAGAAATCACTGCAAACTAGTGGACAGGTATGAAAAATAATGTAAAAGACTATTGGAATATTAGCCTTTATCTCAAGGGGCTGGAATACATAAAGGGTGTAAGTTATGCTACAGTTGAATACAGTTCTGTTTAGCCTGCATCTGGAGAACTGCATTCAATTCCAGACACCGCATCTCAGGAAGGATATATTGGCCTTGGAGGGGGTGAAGCGCTGATTCACTAAAACACTGGAGTTATAGGGGTTAAATTCTAAGGACAAATTGCATCGATTAGGCTTGTATTCACTTGTGTATAGAAGATTAAGGGGTGATCCAATTGAGCTGTTTAAGATGATTAAAGGATGAGGGTAGAGAGAGAGAGAGAGAGAGAGAGAGAGAGAGAGAGAGAGAGAGAGAGAGAGATATATAGAGATAAGGGAGTCCCAAACAAGGGGCATAAAATTAGAGGTGGGCCATTCAGGGGTGATGTCAGGAAGCATTTCTTCAAACAAAGGGTAGTGCAAATCTGAAACTCTCTCCCCAAACAGCTGTTGATGCTAGGTCAATTGAAAATTTCAAAACGGAGATTGATAGACTTTTGTTTGGTAAGGGAATTAAGAAATATGGAACCGAAGTAGGTAATTGGAGTTAAGATACAGATCAACCATGGTTCAACTGAATAGCAGAACAGACTCGAGGGGCTGAATGGCCTGCTCCTGTTCCCTAAAAAAAACCTGCATGCTATCTGAAACATCTACTGGCTGGAGTATGTTTTAAAAACATACCTACTGCTCTTAATTCAAAGGTGGGGTTAATTCAAAATTCAGTGCAAAAGAGACTGAACTGTCAGCAGACTGTACATGAGGAGGGCTAACAAGACAAGGGAATACACAGTAAATGGTAGGATACTGAAAAATGTAGAGGGACAAAGGGACCTTGAAGTGCAGGTCCACAGATCCCTGCAGGTACAGGTTGGACCTCTCCAGTCCAGGACTCTCTAATCCAGAAACATCTGTGGTTCGGCATCAGTCCCAGCATGGGTGGCGTCCCAGTTTCCTGCGTTGTTCAGTGAGGTAAGCGGGCCGGGAAAGGGAAGGGCAGGCGACTGACTGAGGCAGCGAAACAGGGCTTGAGGGAAAGGAGAATTAAAAAAAAACACCAAACCAGCATGGAGAGCAAGGCCCGAGTTGCGCAGCTAAACTGGAGCATGGCGGTTCTGGGTCGGTGATCCCAACCGCGTCACAACCTGCGACTGGATTGAATAGATTTGTGCATGCGCACAAAAAACACACAAATCCAGCTTTGGGGTTGGGAACCGACAGCCGCCTCCATCTTGTTTCGAACACGACCTGAAAAGAGCAGCAAACCAGCATGGAGAGAGAGAACGACGCCAGAGTTTCAGAGCCAGAGCGTGGTGGAGGCATTCAAGAACCTGGGCACTGTCATCAGGTACCGTAAGCCTAGGCTAGACGTGACCTCCCGTGGTTCGGAAAATTCTCTGTTCCGGGACCAATCAGGTCCCAAGGGTGCCAGACCAGAGGTCCAACTTGTAACATGACAGGTAGATAAGGCAGTTAAGAAGGCATATGGGATACTTTCCTTTATGAGCTGAAGCATAGAATACAAGAACAGAGAGGTTATACTAGAATTGTATAAAACACTAGTTCGGCCACAGCTAGTGTACTGCGTATAGTTCTCGTCACCACATGACAGGAAAGATATGATTGCACTAGAGAGGGTACAGAGGAGATTTGAGAGGATGTTGCCAGGACTGGAGAATTTTAGCTATGAGGAAAGATTGGATCGGCTCAGATTTAAAGTAATTGCTAGCAGGATTACAGCAGAGTTGAGAAGAACGTTTTTCACCCAGGGGCTGGTGGGGGTCTGGAGTCACTGCTTTAAAAAGATGGTAGAGGCAGAAACCTTCATCACATTTTAAAAGTACTTTGATATAGACAGATTTTTAAATGATAGGGTTATGGGGAGCGGGCATAAAGTGGAGTTGAGGCCAAGATCAGATCAGCCATGATCTTATTGAATGGCAGAGCAGTCTCGTTGGGACCAAATGATCGACTCCTGCTCCTATTTCTTATGTTATGAAGTAATGTAACCTGCAAGGGTACAGATCAAGCACTGGAAAGTGAGATTAGGCTGGATAGCTCTTTTTCAATTGGCACAGACAGGATGGGCCAAATGGTTTTCTTCTGTGCCGTAAATTTCTATGATTCTATGTTTGAAAACACACAGATCAATTGCTACAAAGTTGCTGAGTCTCTTAATAACCTTCCTCTGTGTACTTTGAGCACAATCGTGTTATCACTTATTGTTTTATGTATTAAATTGACTAAACTATGTGTGTGTAGTATGCAATCTTTAAGTGAAACACTAGAGGCTCTTTTTGATGCATTCTGGATTTATTCGAAGTAAATGCTAAACGTTCAACTTTGGCTTAGTGAGGAGTGACATTTATGATAAACCAGAAGGCAGGTTCTACGCATGGAGCTGTGTTTATGTTATGTAACAGCAACACAAATTTTTTTTAAAAGTCACATTTTGAACTAGAACGAGTCACAACAGACGGCAGCCGTCAAATGGATTAAGCAATAGTTCTGCACGAGAAAAAAAAATTCGGTAATGTCATCCTCCAGAAAACAAACCTGCGAATTAAAGCTAAACGGAGTAATGGAGCAAGTTTACAAACCCTGCGCTCGCGGCACCCCTCATTGCAACACCCAACCTTTAACCCCCGGCCTCCGGGGCTTTTTCGTTCAACCCGCGCGATTCCCAAACACAGAACTGCTCGTCAACGAAGGCTGACAGAGGGAAAACACCGCGACAGTCACCGACCTCCACCAGCCCCGGTCACCAGGACCACCTTCCCGTCGAAACGCACATCAGCGGCACTCAACGTCCCAGACATCTCTCAACGTCGTCAGATGGACGGTGCTGCGCACGCGCGGGCTTTGCTGCGCCCTGTGCCCTGGGTAATGGATCTGCCTCTCACCAGAGCCGTTTCCTAGCAACAGCGCCGCGTGGCACCAATCCCAGGCCAGCTCGGATTGCAGTCGCCAAACCTCCAGTGCTTCCCTGCAGTCCGCTGTGAGAACCCGGGAAAAGTAACCGTGGGCGGTTTTTTTTTTAATTGTACGTTTTTTCACTTTTTTTGAACATTTACTTGTTATGAAGCATTGGGGGAATGAAACAAATCATCATCATCGTAGGCAGTCCCTCGGGATCGAGGAAGACTTGTTTCCATTCCTAAAGTGAGTCCTTAAGTGGCTGAACAGTCCAACACAAGAGCCACAGACTCTGTCACAGGTGGGACAGATAGGCTTTGAGGGAAAGGGTGGTTTGCCACATGCTCTTTCCGCTGCCTGCGCTTGTTTTCTGCATACTCTCGGCGATGAGACTCGAGGTGCTCAGCGCCCTCCCGGATGCTCTTCCTCCACTTAGGGCCGTCTTTGGCCAGGGACTCCCAGGTGTCGGTGGGGATGTCGCACTTTATCAGGGAGGTCTTGAGGGTGTCCTTGTAACGATTCCTCTGTCCATCCTTGGTTCGTTTGCTATGAAGGAGTTCCGAGTAGAGCGCTTGCTTTGGGAGTCTCGTGTCTGGTATGCGAACTATGTGGCCTGCCCAGCAGAGCTGATCAAGGGTGGTCAGTACTTCAATGCTGGGGATGTTGGCCTGAATGAGGACACTAACGTTGGTGCGCCTGTCCTCCCAGGGGATTTGTAGGATCTTGCGAAGACATCATTGGTGACATTTCTCCAGCAGCTTGAGGTGTCTACTGTACATGGTCCATGTCTCTGAGCCATACAGGAGGGCGGGTATTATTACAGCCCTGTAGACCATGAGATTTGGTACACTTATAATAGAGGATGAAACTGAGTACTGTGTACAATGAGCAAGTGTGACCTTAGCTCCTTTAATAAGACTCCAGAGTGCAGGTACCTCGTGGGTGGCCTGCTTATATACCGTGCTACCAAGGGATGCTACCCTCTGGTGGTCAGGTGTCAATCAGGTTACAGAGGGTTAAATACATTCCATCACTCCCCCGTGAAGTCAACAGTGCACTTATTTACAAGGTGAGATGATCTGGGGCTTTACGCTCCCTTGTTGATCGTCTCGGTACAAATGCTGATGTGGGTGGGTTGGTCAGTTCTTCACTGGGATGTTGGGTACCCGGCCTTGCCGGGCTGCTGGGGATGATGAGTTTGGTTTCATGGTCAACCATGATGTCAGTTGCCACTTGTGTGTGTGTTGGAGGGTCAAATTTGCTGGTGTCCCCTTCGGGTTGTTCGTAGCTGTCGGTGAACCGCAATTTGATTTGGTCCAAATGTTTTCTGTGCGTTTGTCCATTGGCCAATTTGACCTGAAGCACCCTACTCCCCTCTTTGGCTGTGACCGTGCCAGCGAGCCATTTGGGACCATGTCCATAATTGAGCACAAACACGGGATGATTGATCTCAATATCGCGTGACAAATTTGCGCGGTCATGGTACACACTTTGTTGGTGCCGCTTGCCCTCCACGTGATCATGGAAATCAGGGTGGACAAGAGAGAACCTTGTTTCATGAGCAGCTCGGCTGGAGGAACCCCGGTGAGTGAGTGGGGTCTGGTGCGGTAGCTGAGCAGTATTCAGGACAGCCGGGTCTGCAGGGAGCCTTCCGACACAGGTTTCAAGCTTTGCTTGATGGTCTGAACTGCCCGTTCTGCCTGGCCGTTGGATGCGGGCTTGAACGGAGCAGATGTGACGTGTTTGATCCCGTTGCGGGTCATGAATTCCTTGAATTCAGCACTGGTGAAGCACGGCCCATTGTCGCTGACTAGGACATCGGGCAAGCCGTGCGTGGCAAACGTGGTTCGTAGTGGCCGTGGATGTGCTTACTGACATTATTGTACATTCAATCCATTTTGAGTAAGCGTCCACGACAACCAAAAGCATTTTGCCTAGAAATGGGCCTGCATAGTCTACATGGATCCTCGACCACGGTTTGGAGGGCTACGACCACAAACTTAGCGGTGCCTCTCTGGGTGCATTGCTCAGCTGAGAGCAAGTGTTGCACTGGCGCACGCATGACTCTAAATCTGAATCGATGCCGGGCCACCACACATGGGATCTGGCTATGGCTTTCATCATTACAATGCCTGGGTGGGTGCTGTGCAGTTCACATATGAACGTATCTCTGCCTTTCTTGGGCAAGACCACGCGATTGCCCCACAATAGACAGTCTGCCTGCAGGGACAACTCATCTTTGCGTCTGTGGAACTGCTTAATCGCCTCCTGCATCTCCACTGGGACACTGGACCAGCTCCCATGGAGGACACAGTTTTTTACCAGGGACATTAAATGATCCTGGCTGGTCCAGGTCCTGATCTGGCAGGCCGTAACGGGGGACTTCTCGTTCTCGAATGCTTCCATGACCATGAGCAAGTCCCCTGGCTGTGCCATTTCCACCCCGGTGGTGGGTTATGACAGCCGACTGAGAGCATCTGTGCCCGGTCTGTGGCAGATTACATAGTTGTATGCCAACAGCGTGAGCGCCCATCTTTGGATGCGGGCAGAGGCATTGGTATTATTCCTTTTTCTCTCAAAGAACAGCGATATGAGCGGCTTGTGGTCAGTTTCAAGCTCAAACTTGAGGCCAAATACGTACTGGTGCATTTTTTTCACCCCGTAGACGCACACCAGAGCCTCTTTTTCAATCATGCTGCAGGCCCTTTCGGTGTTGGACAAACTCCTGGACGCATAAGCGACCGGCTGCAAAATCCCCGATTCATTAGTCTGTTGTAACACACACCCGACCCCGTATGACGACGCATAGCAAGCTAGCACTAATCGTTTACAAGGGTTATACAGAACAAGCGGTTTGTTGGAACACAACAGATTTCTAGCTTTCTTAAAGGCAACCTCTTGTGAATTCCCCCATACCCCAGTTGTCTCCCTTGCGCAGTAGCGCATGTAGGGGTTCAAGCAGGTTGCTTAACCAAGGTAGAAAATTACTGAAATAGTTAAGGAGTCCCAGGAATGACCACAGTTTCGTCACGTTCTTGTGTCGTTGGGTCTGATGCCGTCCGCTGCGATTCTTCTTCCCAAGAACTCGACGTCCTGTGCCAGGAAAACACACTTCAAGCGTTTCAATCCAACCGACTAAGAACCTTTTCCAGATTCTTCAAGTGCTCCATGGTGTCCCGACCTATAACCAATATGTCGTCCTGGAAAACCACTGTGCAAGGAACCGACTTTAGCAGGCTCTCCATGTTCCGCTGGAAGATTGCTGCGGCCCATCGAATCCCGAACGGGCACCAGTTGTAAATAAACAGACCTTTGTGCGTGTTGATGCAGGTGAGGCCTTTCGAAGACTCCTCCAGCTCCTGCATCATGTAGGCCGAGGTCAGGTCCAGCTTGGTGAACATCTTCCCTCCAGCCAGGGTCGCAAATGGGTCGTCTGCCTTGGGTAGCGGGTACTGGTCCTGCAGCGAAAAATGGTTAATCGCTACTTTATAGTCCCCGCAAATTTTAACCGTGCCAACCTCCTTAAGTACCGGGACAATTGGACTGGCCCAGTCATTGAATTCCACCGGCGCGATGATGCCTTCACATTGTAGCCTGTCCAGCTCAATTTCCACTTTTTCACGCATCATGTACAGTACTGCCCGTTCTTTGTGGTGATGGATCGCATACCGGGAACCAAATGGATCTGCACTTTCACCCCCTGGAAGCTTCAACTGCCTGGCTCGAACAGGGAACTTGCTCAGAACTTGGGTATATGAGGCGTCGTCGACAGACGAAAGCACTCGGATGTCATCCAGTTCCAGCGGATTTTTCCCAGCCAGCTTCTGCTAAACAACATGGGGCCATCCCCTGGCACAATCCACAGCGGTAGTTCGTGTACTGCTCCATCACAGGAGACTTTGACTTCTGCACTGCCAATTACAGGGATTAGTTCCTTGATGTAAGTCCTTAGTTTGGTGTGAATGGGGCTGAGCTTGGGCTTGTGTGCCTTTTTTCCCCACAGCCTGTCGAAGGCCTTTTTATTCATTATGGACTGACTTGCCCCCGTGTCCAGTTCCATAGATACTGGAATACCATTCAGTTCAACTTTCAACATTATTGGTGGACATTTTGTAGTGAATGTGCACCCCGTACACTTCTGCCTCCTCCGTACGAGTCTCCAATTCAGCCTGATCCACAGTGGATCGATCTTCCTCTGCAACATGGTGGTTTGCAGGGTTTGCAGCTCGCCTGCACATTCGTTGGAGGTGTCCCATTGTTCTGCAACCACTGCATGCATAGTGCTTAAAGCGGCATTGATGGGGCCGATGATCACCTCCGTAGCACCAACAAGGTGTTAACTGCCTCGCATTAACGACTGATGGCGGACTCTGAGTCGATTGAGGTCGGACCATAGCAGTCGGCGTGTACGTTCTGCCATGTTCATTTCTGTTCGAAACCGACATTACTTTATTCACAGTACTGGCCAAAATTTCTTTACTCTGCGAAATGAAATCTGTTTGGTGTTGTCGCTGGTGGACATAAATGCCTGGGCTATCGTTATGGCTTTACTTAGATTCGGAGTTTCGACAGTCAACAGTTTGCAAAGGATTGTCTCATGTCCAATGCCCAGTTCAAAAAAGTCTCTGAGTATTTGTTCTAGGAAACCCTCAAACTCACAATGTCCTGCGAGACGCCTTAGTTCGGCGACATAGCTCGCCACTTCCTGGCCCTCCGATTGTTGACACTTGTAGAACCAATACCTCGCCATCAAAACGCTTTCCTTAGGATTTAGGTGCTCCCGGACCAGCGTACACAATTTTTCATAGGATTTCTCTGTCAGTTTTGCCGGGGCCAGGAGATTCTTCATGAGGCCATAGGTTGTTGCCCCACAGACAGTTAAGAGGATCGCCCTTCGTTTGGGAGCGTTCTCGTCCTCTTCCAGCTCGTTGGCCATGAAGTATTGGTCGAGTCTTTCCATGAAGGCCTCCCAATCGTCCCCTTCTGAGAACTTCTCTAGGATACCGACTGTTCTTGGCATTTGCGCGGTTGTTCGTTACCTCATCACCAATTGGTACACTCATAATAAAGGATGAAACTGAGTACTGTGTACAATGAGCAAGTGTGACCTTAGCTCCTTTAATAAGACTCCAGAGTGCAGGTACCTCGTGGGTGGCCTGCTTATATACTGTGCACCCAAGGGATGCTGCGATCCCTTGGGACTCCAACAGGTGGGCCCTCTGGTGGTCAGGTGTCATGCAGGTTACACAGGATTAAATACATTACAAGCTTGGTGGCAGTTTTGAGGCCCTGGTCTTCAAACACTCTTTTCCTCAGGCGGCCCGAAGGCTGCACTGGCGCACTGGAGGCGGTGTTGGATCTTGTCGTCGATGCCTGCTCTTGTTGGTAGGAGGCTCCCGAGATATAGGAAGTGGTCCACGGTGTCCAGGGCCGCGCCATGGATCTTGATGACTGGGGGGCAGTGCTGTGTGGTGAGGACAGGCTGGTGGAGGATCTTTGTCTTACGGATGTTTAGCGTAAGGCCCATGCTTTCGTGTGCCTCAGTAAATACATCAACTATGTCCTACAGTTCAGCCTCTGTATGTGCGCAGACGCAGGCATCATCCGCGTACTGTAGCTCGACGACAGAGGTTGGGGTGGTGTTGGATCTGGCCTGGAGACGGCGCAGGTTGAACAGGTTATCACTGGTTCTGTAGTTTAGTTCCACTCCAGCGGGGAGCTTGTCGACTGAGGTGGAGCATGGCGGCAAGAAAAATTGAGAAGAGGGTTGGGGCAATGACGCAGCCCTGTTTGACCCCGGTCCGGACGTTGTTAGGGTCTGTGGTGGATCTATTGGTAAGGATCACGGCCTGCTTGTCGTCGTGGAGCAGGCGGAAGATGGTGATGAATTTTTGGGGGCATCCGAAACAGAGGAGGACACTCCATAGACCCTCGCGGTTGACAGTGTCAAAGGCCTTTATAAGGTCGAAGAAGGCTATGTATAAGGGCTGGCGCTGTTCCCTGAATTTTTCCTGTACTTGTGGTGCTGCAAAAATCATGTCCGTTGTGCCCCGTAGGGGACGAAATCCACACTGTGACTCTGGGAGGAGCGGCCATGGGAAGAAGACGGTTGAGGAGGAGGACATAGAAACATAGAAACATAGAAAATAGGTGCAGGAGTAGGCCATTCGGCCCTTCTAGCCTGCACCGCCATTCAATGAGTTCATGGCTGAACATTCAACTTCAGTACCCCATTCCTGCTTTCTCGCCATACCCCTTGATCCCCCTAGCAGTAAGGACCTCATCTAACTCCTTTTTGAATATATTTAGTGAATTGGCCTCAACAACTTTCTGTGGTAGAGAATTCCACAGGTTCACCACTCTCTGGGTGAAGAAGTTCCTCCGCATCTCGGTCCTAAATGGCTTACCCCTTATCCTTAGACTGTGACCCCTGGTTCTGGACTTCCCCAACATTGGGAACATTCTTCCTGCATCTAACCTGTCTAACCCCGTCAGAATTTTATATGTTTCTATGAGGTCCCCTCTCATTCTTCTGAACTCCAGTGAATACAAGCCCAGTTGATCCAGTCTTTCTTGATAGGTCAGTCCCTCCATCCCGGGAATCAGTCTGGTGAACCTTCGCTGCACTCCCTCAATAGCAAGAATGTCCTTCCTCAGGTTAGGAGACCAAAACTGTACACAATACTCCAGGTGTGGCCTCACCAATGCCCTGTACAACTGTAGCAACACCTCCCTGCCCCTGTACTCAAATCCCCTTGCTATGAAGGCCAACATGCCATTTGCTTTCTTAACCGCCTGCTGCACCTGCATGCCAACCTTCAATGACTGATGTACCATGACACCCAGGTCTCTTTGCACCTCCCCTTTTCCTAATCTGTCACCATTCAGATAATAGTCTGTCTCTCTGTTTTTACCACCAAAGTGGATAACCTCACATTTATCCACATTATACTTCATCTGCCATGCATTTGCCCACTCACCTAACCTATCCAAGTCGCTCTGCAGCCTCACAGCATCCTCCTCGCAGCTCACACTGCCACCCAACTTAGTGTCATCCGCAAATTTGGAGATACTACATTTAATCCCCTCATCTAAATCATTAATGTACAGTGTAAACAGCTGGGGCCCCAGCACAGAACCTTGCGGTACCCCACTAGTCACTGCCTGCCATTCTGAAAAGTACCCATTTACTCCTACTCTTTGCTTCCTGTCTGACAACCAGTTCTCAATCCATGTCAGTACACTACCCCCAATCCCATGTGCTCTAACTTTGCACATCAATCTCTTGTGTGGGACCTTGTCGAACGCCTTCTGAAAGTCCAAATATACCGCATCAACTGGTTCTCCCTTATCCACTCTACTGGAAACATCCTCAAAAAATTCCAGAAGATTTGTCAAGCATGATTTCCCTTTCACAAATCCATGCTGACTTGGACCTATCATGTCACCTCTTTCCAAATGCACTGCTATGACATCCTTAATAATTGATTCCATCATTTTACCCACTACCGATGTCAGGCTGACCGGTCTATAATTCCCTGTTTTCTCTCTCCCTCCTTTTTTAAAAAGTGGGGTTACATTGGCTACCCTCCACTCCATAGGAACTGATCCAGAGTCAATGGAATGTTTGAAAATGACTGTCAACGCATCCACTATTCCCAAGGACACCGAGGCAGTCAGGGCCCACTGGAAGGAAACATAGAAACATAGAAAATAAGTGCAGGAGTAGGCCATTCGGCCCTTTGAGCCTGCACCACCATTCAATAAGATCATGGCTGATCATTCCCTCAGTACCCCTTTCCTGCTTTCTCTCCATACCCCTTGATCCCCTTAGCCATAAGTGCCATATCTAACTCCCTCTTGAATATATCCAATGAATTGGCATCAACAACTCTGCGGCAGGGAATTCCATAGGTTAACAACTCCCTGAGCGAAGAAGTTTCTCCTCATCTCAGTCCTAAATGGCCTACCCCTTATCCTATGTCTCCTGGTTCTGGATTTCCCCAACATCGGGAACATTCTTCCCGCATCTAACCTGTCCAGTCCCGTCAGAATCTTATACGTTTCTATGAGATCCCCTCTCATTCTTCTAAACTCCAGTGAATAAAGGCCCAGTTGATCCAGTCTCTCCTCATATGACAGTCCAGCCATCCCTGGAATCAGTCTGGTGAACCTTCGCTGCACTCCCTCATTAGCAAGAATGTCCTTCCTCAGATTAGGAGACCAAAACTGAACACAATATTCCAGGTGAGGCCTCACTAAAGCCCTGTACAAATGCAGTAAGATCTCACTGCTCCTGTATTCAAATCCCCTAGCTATAAAGGCCAACATACCATTTGCCTTCTTCACCGCCTGCTGTACCTGCATGCCCATTTTCAGTGACTGATGAACCATGACACCCAGGTCTCGTTGCACCTTCCCTTTTCCAAATCTGCCACCATTCAGATAATATTCTGCCTTCGTATTTTTGCCCCCAAAGTGGATAACCTCACATTTATCCACATTATACTTCACCTGCCATGTATTTACCCACTCGCCTAACCTGTCCAAGTCACCCTGCAGCCTCTTAGCGTCCTCCTCACAGCTCACACCGCCACCCAGTTTAGTGTCATCAGCAAACTTGGAGATATTACACTCAATTCCATCATCTAAATCATCAATATATATTGTAAAGAGCTGGAATCCCAGCACCAAGCCCTGCGGCACTCCACTGCCTGCCATTCTGAAAAGGACCGATTTATCCCGACTCTCTGCTTCCTATCTGCCAACCAGTTCTCTATCCACGTCAGTACATTACCCCCAATACCATGCGCTTTGATTTTGCACACCAATCTCTTGTGTGGGACCTTGTCAAAAGCCTTTTGAAAGTCCAAATACACCACATCCACTGGTTCTCCCTTGTCCACTCTGTTAGTTACATCCTCAAAAAATTCCAGAAGATTTGTCAAGAATGATTTCTCTTCCATAAATCCATGCTGACTTTGACCGATCCTATCACTGCTTTCCAAATTGTAAAGTCCTGTCCCCTCAGTACAGATTCACACAAGGCATGTAGTGAAGTCAAGGTCACTCTGGACCTGCACCTTTATTTCACAGCTTTTGAATGCTGCACTTGCCTGAGACCTGTCCTCATATACCTGTCTCTTGCAAGTGCACCCCTGGTGGTAAGGTATGCTGGTGGTTACAGGTCATATCTTATTACAGTCATGTATAGCATGTTAGGATACAGTTATATATAATAATGTAAGATACATGACACAAATGCGCTGCTTTTTCATCCTTACAACATTTTGCCCACTACTGATGTCAGGCTAACCGGTCTATAATTACCCGTTTTTTCTCGCTCTCCTTTTTTACAAAGTGGTGTGAAGACAGAACCGAAGTACTTGTTCAATTGGTCTGCCATTTCTTTGTTCCCCATTATAAATTCATCCGAATCCGACCGCAAGGGACCTACGTTTGTCTTCACTAATCTTTTTCTCTTCACATATCTAGAAGCTTTTGCAGTCAGTTTTTATGTTTCCAGCAAGCTTCCTCTCGTACTCTATTTCCCCTTCTTAATTAAACCCTTTGTCCTCCTCTGCTGAATTCTAAATTTCTTCCACTCTTCAGATTTGCTGCTTTTTCTGGCCAATTTATCCTTGGATTTAACACTATCCTTAATTTCCCTTGTTAGCCACTGTTGAGCCACCTTCCCCGTTTTGTTTTTACTGCAGACAGGGATGTACAATTGCTGAAGTTCATCCATGTGATCTTTAAATGTTTGTCATTGCCTATCCACCGTCAACCCTTTAAGTATCATTTGCCAGTCTACTCTAGCCAATTCACGCCTCAAACCATCGAAGTTACCTTTCCTTAAGTGCACCACAAAGCCAGAGTGCTGCCGTATGTGATGTGTGAAAAAATCGAGAGCGAGTTAGACCGGCTGTTGAGAGAGGGCATCATCTTGCCCATTGAATTCAGCGACTGGGCGAGCCCCATCGTCCCATCCTAAAAGTGGATGGTTCTGTCAGGATGTGTGGTGACTACAAGGCCACCATCAATCGGGTGTCCCTACAAGATCAATACCCCCTCCCGAGAGCGGAGGACCTTTTCACTGGCAGGCGGCAAGCTGTTCACCAAGTTGGACCTCACTTCAGCCTATATGACTCAGGAACTGGCCGACGAATCTAAACTACTGACCACCATCACCACACACGA
The DNA here is from genome assembly GCF_044704955.1 of Pristiophorus japonicus. Lineage (NCBI taxonomy): Eukaryota > Metazoa > Chordata > Chondrichthyes > Pristiophoridae > Pristiophorus > Pristiophorus japonicus. The sequence continues at coordinate 139,384,510 of NC_091977.1, forward strand.
GGGACTGTTCGTTTATAACAGGTGCCCATTTGGCATTCGGTCAGCGGCCGCGATTTTTCAAAGAAACATGGAAAGTCTGCTCAAATCCATACCTGGAACAATTGTATTCCAGGACGACATCCTCATCACGGGTCGAGACACCAAGGAACACCTCCACAACCTGGAGGAGGTGCTACGACGACTAGACCGGGTAGGCCTGCGACTCAAGAAGTCTAAATGTGTGTTTTTAGCCCCTGAGGTTGAGTTTCTGGGCAGGAGGGTTGCTGCAGATGGGATTCGGCCCACCGAATCCAAAACAGGCAATTCGACGAGCACCCAGGCCCTGCAACACATCGGAGTTGCGTTCATTCCTGCGACTGTTGAACTATTTCAGGAACTTTCTGCCAAACTTGAGCACGTTGCTGGAGCCGCTACACGTGCTCCTGCGAAAGGGGTGCGATTGGTTTTGGGGGGACTGTCAGGAACGGGCTTTCGATCGGGCGCGGAACTTACTTTGTTCTAACAAATTGTTGACCTTGTATGATCCCTGTAAAAAATTGGTTCTGACATGTGATGCATCGTCCTATGGGGTTGGCTGCGTGTTGCAGCAGGGCACTGTTGAGGGTCAACTGCAACCTGTGGCTTATGCCTCCAGGTTACTCTCTCAAGCTGAACGGGGATATGGCATGGTTGAGAAAGAAGCGCTTGCATGTGTCTATGGTGTGAAAAAAATGCACCAGTACCTCTTTGGTAGGAAATTTGAATTAGAGATAGACCACAAGCCATTAACATCCCTGTTGTCAGACAGCAAGGCTGTGAACGCCAATGCATCAGCTCGCATACAGCGATGGGCCCTCACGCTGGCTGCTTATGACTACACAATTCGGCACCGGCTGGGCACCGAAAATTGTGCAGACGCGCTCAGCAGGTTTCCGCTGGCCATCACTGAGGGGGCAACGGAGCAAAGCGCCGAGATGATCATGGCTGTCTACGCCTTTGACAGCGCAGGTTCCCCCATCACAGCCCGCCAGATCAAAATCTGGACCAACAGAGATCCCCTCCTATCCCTGATTAAGAAATATGTTCTGACTGGGGATTGGGTGCCCGCACACGGAGCATGCCCTGAGGAGGTCAGACCTTTCCACAGACGGATGGATGAGCTCTCCATCCAGGCCGACTGCCTACTATGGAGCAGCCGGGTAGTTATGCCCCAGAAGGGGAGGGAGGCATTCATCAGGGAATTTCACAGCGAGCACCCAGGCATCGTGCTGATGAAGGCCATTGCCCGGTCAGACGTTTGGTGGCCTAGTATTGATTCAGACCTGGAATACTGTGATCGCAGGTGCACGACGTGTGCCCAGCTGTGTAATGCTGTGTAATGCCCCCAGCCCATGGCCCTGGCCCACCAGGCCATGGGCATGCATTCATGTAGACTACACGGGCCCGTTCATGGGAAAGATGTTTCTCATCGTGGTGGACGCGTACTCGAAATGATTCGAGTGAATCATTTTGAATTCATGCACGACATCCACGTGCGATCTTCGCAACCCATGGCTTGCCGGACATCCTGGTTAGTGATAATGGCCCATGTTTCACAAGCTACAAATTCCGGGAGTTCATGTCGGGTAATGGCATCAACCACGTCAGGACAGCGCCGTTCAAGCCGGCCTCCAATGACCAGGCGGAACATGCGGTCCAAATCATTAAGCAAGGTATGCTCAGGATCCAAGGACCCTCACTACAATGCCGCCTATCGCACCTCCTGCTGGCCTATAGATCCCGACCGCACTCGCTCACGGGGGTCCCGCCCGCAGAGCTACTAATGAAACGGACACTCAAAACTCGGTTGTCCCTCATTCACCCAGTCCTGACCGACATTGTTGAGGGCAAGCGCCAGTCCCAAAACGAGTACCATGACCGCAATTCAAGGGGGTGGTGTATAGAAATAAATGATCCCGTATTCGTCCTCAATCACGCCATGGGGCCCAAATGGCTTGAGGGTACTGTAATTGACAAAGAGGGGAATAGGGTCATTGTGGTAAAACTCAACAATGGTCAGATATGCCGCAAGCATCTGGATCAAGTAAAAAAAAGGTTCAGCACCGACACGGAGGAACCTGAAGAAGACCACGAGTTGGAACTCACGCCACCGCCAGTGAATGAGCAACAAGAGCAATCAGCAGAATGCACAGTCCCTGCGGTCAGCCCGCACAGGCCGGAATCACCACAGGTGACAGACACTCACGTTAGTGTCCAACAACCAGAGCCCCAACTGCGGCGCTCCACGAGGGAGCGTAGACCACCTGAAAGACTAAACCCATGATCCCAATAAGAATTGGGGGGGGGGGGAGGTGATGTCATGTATGTAACACCACTGTATTACTGTCCACACTTGACCTTGACCACAAGAGGTGCACTTGTGGGAGACTGCCCCATACCTGGGCACTCAGGTATATAAAGGGAGGTCCCACACTTAGTGCTGTAAATAAAGAGTTAAGGTCTGTGTGAACCTTGTCACCAGGATGTGCCTCGTGCGGTTTCATACTATAGAGTAAGGACTTTACACAATTAATATGGGAAGGCGGTGCGCTGTGAGGATGGAAGTGTTGGGTGACCAATGGTGGGAGTTTGGGGAGGAGGCTGTTGGAGGCGGTAGGCCATGTGATGAAATCCCAATCCATGTACACATGGATGGACTATCGAAATCTGACCAACCTCCTAATTTTTTTGTTCAAAAATTAACTAATTCTCATGTATTTCACTGTTGAAAATGAATACACAGGAAGAGGAGTAGGCCAATGAGCCCCTCAAACATGTTCCGCCATTCAATATCATGGCTGCATGCAGTAATATCAACTCACGCAAATTAAATGCGACACCCGCTTTTTATATATTTTTTAATTGCTCCAACTTGAGATCTCACGAGTCAACTATAAAGTCATGATTTTCCTTTAGAATTTCTCGTGCCTGCGCAGTTCCAGTTTAGTGACGGCATATTCAGTGACTTCAGCCTCTTCCAAGCCGCACATGCGTCCTGCAATTTTGAACGTCGGGAGGGCGGTGACGACATCCAGTCCAAGATCACAGGTCATCTGCGGTGGCAATAAAGGCCCCAGCTTTTATTGGCTTTTGCGGAAAACATTCTCCAGTGACTGGCAGTCGCGCCCAGACATTGGGACACTAGCCAACGCTATGAGGGCCCTTGGGCTGATTCACTTCCCTTCCGAGCCAGTACAAACCTGGATAACTCGGTCCTGGCCATGTATGCCTCGGCCCTGGCCACGACCCCTCCTGTGTGGCTTCTTCCCTTCCCTTCTCAGCTTTCTCTTCAAGGAGTCCCCAGCAGCCGCTGATTGACTCGCTGCCAGCCGGCTAACTGGGTACTTTCCAGGAGATTCACGCTCTGCACTCCAGACTCCCACCAACAGTCACACAGCCGCTGGAGCGAAGGGCCTTGATTACTAGCACTAACCACATCCTCAAAATAATCAGCTGGGCATCTCATAGACTGGTCTTTTATTTTTAGTTATTCCCATTAACAATAGATCCCTATTTGGATTGAAAAATCCCATAAAATCCATGTCAGTTAAGTCAAAGCATTGTATATATTTCTAAGAATTGTGTTAATAATATATAACAAGTCAATCTCCTGTGGTATTGAACACAGTGGTTGCCAAAATTGCCCACCGCTGGAAACGGGGCACAGCTACCGTGTTTTTGTTGATTCTACCGGCGCAGTGGATGCAGTGGCCTCTTGAGCGAAATTCCGCTCTTCAGCTTTTTTTTCCGGCGGACCGGACATCGGTCATAATGGGGGCGGTAAGCGGAAGTTCGCAATCTAGAGAGGCAGAAGTTGGGGGCAGGTGTAGTGGCTGCCGCTGTCTATCATCAGTAGCACTGGTAACGTCATCTCGTCGCTGCATCACCACCACTCTCCCCTTCACTTAAAGCGGAAAACGATGTTTTAAGTTCGGTCCAGTGGGCCACCAGGGAGGGTTTTGGCCGGGCCAGCGGCCTGGCACCCAAGAGGAGGTACCAGGCTGCCTGTTGGCAGCCCGGCTGAACCTGGGCATAATTGTTGGCCCGACATGGCAGTTGGCCGACAAAACAAAACATGGCGGCAGTGGCAGTAGGTCCTCCCCTTTAATGAGAGCCGCACCACCATTTTACAAAGACAAAAACTCACACCATCGGCAGAAAAAAAAGCAGCTTTTTTCCGGCAGAATTTCGCCATCGGGGGCAGGAACATCGGCGGTGTGCGCTCTGATGATGCACTTAGGACGGATCGGCAGCAGCGGAGTGGTAAGAGGGGGGAGCTGATCACCACCGGGATGCCACAGAAGCGAAATTTTCAAAATGGTGGCCATTACACGAAAAATCAGCAGCCATTGCACTCTGCAGTGTGACTGGCAACGTGCCTTAAGGGAAGGGGCATTTTCGGCCCCAGGGAATCTAAACTCAACCAGATCGTCAGATGAAAGGATGTTGAGGAACAGGAAATAAATGAACCAGGATGACAAGTAATTCAGTCACCACTTTAACAGCTGAGAGCACAGATAGACACTCAGGAGTATGATATTATAGCTATTACTGAAAGAAGGGCAGGTATGGCAACTCAACATTTCTAGTTACAGGATTTTCAGACAGGATAGAGAGGGGGATAAAAAAAGGTGGGGGGTGTCACAGTATTACTTAAAAAAATAATTACAGCTATGAGGAGGGATGATATGTGTTATGTATTTAACCCCTTTTAACCTGAATTACACCTGTCCACCAGAAGACCTACTTGTTGGAGTCCCAAGGGATCCCAGCATCCGTTGGGAGCATGGTATATAAGCAGGCCACCCACGAGGTACCTGCACTCTGGAACCTTAATAAAGGAGCTAAGGTCACACTTGCTCATTACACACAGTGCTCAGTCTGACCATTTATTATGAGTGTAACAATATGTTAGTAGAATCATCAAATGAGGCTATATGAGTTGAATTGAACAACAAAAAAGGGGCGATCACACTGCTGGGAGTGTACTATACACCCCCCAAACAGAGAGAGATAGAAGAGCAAATATGTAGGCATATTTCTGAGAAGTGCAAAAACTATAGGGCAGTAATAGGGGATTTCAACTACCTTAATATTAACTGGGATAAAATTTGTGTGAATGGTATCGAGGGTGCAGAATTCCTAAAATGCATTCAGGAGAACTTTTTTAGCCGGTATGTTGCAAGCCCAACAAGGGAGCGAATGAAGCTGGGCAGTTGGAAGGGATATCAGTGGATGAGAATTTTGGTGCAAGTGATCATAATTCAGTTAGATTTAGGGTAGTTATGGAAAAGGACAAAGATAGACCAGCAATAAAGGTTCTCAATTGAGGGAAAGCCAATTTTACTAAACTGAGGTAATTTAGTCAAGGTAGGCTGGAAACAGCTACTGGAAGGTAAATCAGTGGGAGGCATTCAAAGAGGAGATCCTGAGGGTTCAGAGCAAGTACGTTCCTTAAAGAAAAATGGTGGAACTAACAAATCTAGAGGCCCCTAGATGTTAAGTGGCACACAGGGTAGGATAAAGAAAAAAGGGAGGCTTCTGACAGATACCGAGGGCTCAATACTGCAGAAACTCTAGAGGAGTATAGAAAGTGTAGGGGTGAAATTAAAAAGGAAATTAGGACAGCAAAGCGCAAACATGAAAAAATTTTGACTGTTGGCCGGCACTGGGCCCAGAGCTGGGAACCTGTCGAGCATCTTCGCCCTGGAGCTGGACGGGGAGCTCGATGAGAAAATGAATGGCGAGCTGGAGCCCGACGGATGGTCAGGGATTGACTGAAGGGCGGAAACTGGTCCCTGGGCTGAAAGATAAGATGTGCAACCGGGACCAATGATCAGTTTGGAAGTGTGGGGTAGGTTTGGGGGTTGTGGGTATGGGATTGCTGTGGCATGGTTTTGTGGGTGTGGGGTAGGTATAGAGTCACTCTGGAGCAATGGGAAGATTTAGAACCATGCTGCACTGCTACTGGTGCACCAGAAACAGCTTCAGATTTGAATCCAACCGAGCCCCATCTCGCCCCATTTTTATATACTTTGAAGTCAATGGGAGAGATGTAAGTACAGCTCCTGATTCACTATCACCCATTTTACACCATTGTACAAAGTCAAAAATCTACTCCAGTGAACTAGAACTACCCTCTCACAGCCCAGATTTGGCCGGGGATAGGGGAAGGGGTCCACTCTCTCTGTCTCTCTCTCCATCCAGTACTTGCCCTATGGGTGAGATTGGGAACCCGTTGCCTGGGGTTCATTGGCCACGGATTTGTGCCAAAACAATTCAGTGACACCTCCGTACCCCAGTGCACACTGTACTTGGTGCCACTCTCCACGCTCCATTTAGTAATGCTTCACCAGCAATGCCAACTCTCACGAATTAATCATGAGACATGCGATTTTTAATATAAATTTACCTCAAATTGCGAAAGGTAGTGATAACGGGTAGGATTTTTTAAAAACGTTTTAAAGGGATCATTAATTACTTACAGGTTAGTTTCTGGATTATTCTGGCTGTTTCTGCAATTCTATGTGGTTTGTTTTTCCATACTTGATCACGCAGAGCAGGACAAGCTGCTAGAAGAGGAGGAGAAGGGCTCTCAGCAGGTGGCCATATCCGCCCAGGGTGTTCAAGGCGCAATTCTCTTACTGAACTTCAGCAATGACCAATCTGCGCTTCAGTAAGGAGGTCGCCACTGAAATCTGCCAAATGCTGCAGCCAAAACTCCAAACTCAGAGCAGGGCAAGGATCGCATTGCCAGTGGCTGTGAAGGTGACCATGGCTATGAACTTTTATGCATCTGGCTTCTTCCGGGCTGCTGCTAGAGATATTAGCAACATATTTTTTAAAAGAGGCAGCTCGTGCACATCACGGAGTGCAGCAGCAAAGAGTGGCATTCGTGAGTTTGGTAAGTGGGTGAGTTTTAAGGGTTATTCTCTTTAAACCATTTGGAGGCTGGAGTAAATTGTTAGTGACAATTGCCAGTAGATTCTAAGTAAGTAGCAGTTTAATTTAAAGGGGAAAAGTGAAATAGTTGGGAATCTTTCAGGTTTAGGCAGAGAAAAACAAGGTAACTCTCCAGTAGGAGGCAATTAGCAGCTAGTTAAAACCAGTTCTGTAAACAACTGACCAGTAGTGAGTCATCTGACCTAGATACAGTTTAAAAAGAGGCTGCTCGTGCAGAGCACGGAGTGCAGCTGCAAAGAGTGGCATTCGTGAGTTTGGTAAGTGGGTGAGTTTTAAGGGAAAGCGGGGGTGGCAAGTGCTGTTTTGTCTTGTTTTTCCTACCACTAGAGCAGCTGATAAGGAGTGCAAGAATAGGAGACGGAGGCCCAGAGACCAGCCCAACCAGCTGCAGACAAAGATAGAGGGGTGCGAAATCGAGAGGTGACGTCTCAGCCAAGCTGGTCATCAGGTGATTGCAGAGAAGGTTGTTGTTGATGCTGCTGGTGTGCCAAGTGCTGCTGGTGTTTGGACTCATCATGGTCCGATTCTGAGGACCAAGGCGAGACAGTATAAATGGCACCCACGTTGATGGAATAGATGGCAGGTGACATACAGATTACAGAAGCATTCTGTCAATAGTGAGAGAGTTCTTCCAATGAGGTGATACTATATGGAGACTTTGCTGGAAAAACTTGCAGCCTGCAAAATCTGCGCTGGAAATGGACTAAGCAACAGCTTCTACGTGAGGAGAGTGATCAACTGTCAGGTGGGAGCTTTTTCAGCTACTTTGCAGCTGGAAAATAAGCATTTACCGGCACAAATCAGAGCAAAATTGTCCCCAAGAAATTTTTGGCAAGAATGTGAAAGGGTTGACGGTGGATAGGCAATGGCAAACATTTAAAGATCACATGGATGAACTTCAACAATTGTACATCCCCGACAGGAGTAAAAATTAAATGGGGAAGGTGGCTCAGCCGTGGCTAACAACGGAAATTAAGGATAGTGTTAAATCCAAGGAAGAGGCATATAAATTGGCCAGAAAAAGTAGTGAACCTGAGGACTGGGAGAAATTTAGAATTCAGCAGAGGAGGACAAAGGATTTAATTAGGACGGGGAAAATAGAGTATGAGAGGAAGCTATCTACTGCACACACGTAGCTTTTCAGGTGCCGTATAACAATCCTAAGATTCCATAACTGCTGGATGGGAACGACTTAACAATGATACCTACCAGACCATTACGAGTGCCCCAGACGGAGTGAGATTATGTCGGGATAAATGGTGGGAGTCAGAGCAAGGAATGTGTGTGTGCATGTGGGGATCGGAGAAGTCTGTCCAGCAGGCATCTCTATAGTGTTCATTAGACAGTGGCAGGATTCAGGGAAGGGGATGGTGTGGGACCAAAGCCTATATGCCTGTGTGATCCCACATCCCCTGACCCCAATAAATGCCATGGAATTAGTCGCACACTCTGGAGGGCCCCCACCGACTACCCCGCCAGCTAAGACCATACTAGAGAGGTGTGCCACAACTACCAAGGGACCAGGGAACAGGCTACTTTTAATACCTGGTGTGCGAACATGCCAGTAAGTGGACTTCTGTCAGATTTATTATTGCTGATGCCACTGCATAGTGTACCCCCTGGTACGGGATTTTTCCTGTAGGTATTAAAAGTAGCCCATTCCCTGGTCCCTTGGTAGTTGTGGCACACCTCTCTAGTATGGTCTTAGCTGGCGGGGTGGTCGGTGGGGGCCCTCCAGGGTGTGCGACTAATTCCGTGGCATTTATTGGGGTCAGGGGACGTGGGATCACACAGGCATATCGGCTTTGGTCCCACACCATCCCCTTCCCTGAACCCTGCCACTGTCTAATGAACACTATCGAGATGCCTGCTGGACAGACTTCTCCGATCCCCACATGCACACATACATTCCTTGCTCTGACTCCCACCATTTATCCCGACACACTCCCTTTCCATCTGGGGCACTCATAATGATCCGGTAGGTATCATTGTTAAGTCGTTCCCATCCAGCTTCCTGGCCCCCCCGCGTTCTTGCTCAGCTTTCAGAGCCACTACCACCTACCCAGGGGAATCTGTCCTCTACAACTCAAACACACTCTCTTTCCTTCCGTCACCTAACCCGGGAAGCAACAATCTGTACCCTTGGGCATGGGAGGGACGCCTCCCGGTAAGTAAACCCGGCCCGGCTGGGGTATTTGGGGAAAATGTTGCAATCAATTATTAAAGATGAAATAGCAGCGCATTTGGAAAGCAGTGACAGGATCGGTCCAAGTCAGCATGGATTTATGAAAGGGAAATCATGCTTGACAAATCTTCTGGGATTTTTTGAGGATGTAACTAGTAGAGTGGACAAGGGAGAACCAGTAGATGTGGTGTATTTAGACTTTCAAAGGGCTTTTGATAAGGTCCCACACAAGAGATTGGTGCGCAAAATTAAAGCATATGGTATTGGGGGTAATGTACTGATGTGGATAGAGAACTGGTTGGCAGACAGAAAGCAGAGAGTCTTGATAAATGGGTCCTTTTCAGAATGGCAGGCAGTGACTAGTGGGGTCCGCAGGGCTCAGTGCTGGTACCCCAGCTATTTACAATATACATTAATGATTTAGATGAAGGAATTGAATGTAATATCTCCAAGTTTGCAGATGACACCAAGCTGGGTGGCGGTGTGAGCTGTGAGGAGGACGCTAAGAGGTTGCAGGGTGACTTGGACAGGTTAGGTGAGTGGGCAAATGCATGGCAGATGCAGTATAAAGTGGGTAAATGTGAGGTTATCCACTTTGGTGACAAAAACACAAAGGCAGAATATTATCTGAATGGTGGCAGATTAGGAAAAGGGGAGGTGCAACGAGACCTGGGTATCATGGTACATCAGTCATTGAAAGTTGGCATGCAGGTACAGCAGGCGGTGAAGAAGGCAAATGGTATGTTGGCCTTCATAGCTAGGGGATTTGAGTATAGGAGCATGGAGGTCTTACTGCAGTTGTACAGGGCCTTGCTGAGGCCTCACCTGGAATATTGTATTCAGTTTTGGTCTCCTAATCTGAGGAAGGATGTTCTTGCTATTGAGGGAGTGCAGCGAAGGTTCACCAGACTGATTCCCGGGATGGTAGGACGGACATATGAGGAGAGACTGGATCGAATGGGCCTGTACTCACTGGAGTTTAGAAGAATGAGAGGGGATCTCATAGAAACATAAAATTCTGACGGGACTGGACAGGTTAGATGCAGGAAAAATGTTGCCGATGTTGAGGAAGTCCAGAACCAGGGGACACTGTCTTAGGATAAGGGGTAAGCCATTTAGGACTGAGATGAGGAGAAACTTCTTCACTCAGAGAGTTGTTAACCTGTGGAATTGCCTACCGTAGAGAGTTGTTGATGCCAGTTCATTGGATATATTCAAGAGGGAGTTAGATATGGCCCTTGCGGCTAAAGGGATCAAGGGGTATGGAGAGAAAGCAGGAAAGGGATACTGAGGTGAATGATCAGCCATGATCTTATTGAATGGTGGTGCACGCTCGAAGGGCTGAATGGCCTACTCCTGCCCGCTATCCTGGCAGCAACCATGATGCCTTCATCCTGTGGCAGTCTGGTGTGCCAGTACTTTTCCAGCCACCACAGAAAACTCGAGGGTGGGTGCTCGGAGACAAGGGCTATACTCTCTCCATCTAGCTCATGACTCCCTCCACAACCTCAACACTCGTGCCCAGCACTCATATAATGAGAGCCATGCTTCCACCAGGATCATCATTGAGCAGCCCATCGGGCTACTTAAGTACCAGTTCTGCTGCCTTGACTGTTTGGGAGGAGCGCTCCAGTATATGCCGGAGATGGTGTCACATTTCGTGGTGGTCTGCTGCATGCTTCACAACTTGGCCATCATGAGGGCGCAGTCCTTGCCAGCGGAGATTGCGCGACCACCTCAGGAGGAGAGTGCGGGATAGGAGAAGGAGGAGGAAGAGGAGCAAAAGGACGAGGAGGGAGTGAGGAGGCAGGCAGCCAATCTCCCTTCCAGACGGGCTGTCCATTAACGCCTCATCAGACTCTGATTCCAATGAATGAAACCCCAGAATCCGTTGCTCACCACATCGCCTTCAATCCATCCCTCTGTCACAGAATATCCTGAGCACAAAGCTGAAATGAGACCCACCACAAAAGGTTACAAATAAAATTAATAAATTTATCTAAAATCAATTCATAGATATTTACACTAATGACATGAACAAATCACACTTGTGAAATTCCTTATTCCAGGTGAGGCCACACCTGGAATACTGCATGCAGTTTTAGTTTCCATATTTACGAAAAGATATACTTGCTTTGGAAGCAGTTCAGAGAAGGTTCACTAGGTTGATTCCGGGGAGGAGGAGGTTGACATGAGGAAAGGTTGAATAGGTTGGGCCTCTACTCATTGGAATTCAGAAGAATGAGAGGTGATCTTATCGAAACGTATAAGATTATGAGGGGGCTTGACAAGGTAGATACAGAGAGGATGTTTCCACTGATTGTGGAGACTAGAACTAGAGGGCATGATCTTAGAATAAGGGGTCATCCATTTAAAACAGAGATGAGGAGAAATTTCTTCTCTCAGAGGGTTGTAAATCTGTGGAATTCGCTGCCTCAGAGAATTGTGGAAGATGGGACATTGAATAAATTTAAGACAGAAATAGACAGTTTCTTAAACGATAAGGGGATATGGGGAGCGGGCAGGGAAGTGGAGCTGAACCCATGATCAGATCAGCCATGATCTTATTGAATGGTGGAGCAGACTCGAGGGGCTGTATGGCCTACTCCTGTTCCTATTTCTTATGTTCTTATTGTGTATATATAATATAAGTATACTCCCTGTACCCTCAATGTACAGTTACATAAGACTACTGGATGTACCTTCACACTGTATATACTATGCTTGCACCACCAGAGGGTGCAACTGGTGGAGACCTCGGGGTCACCTCGACATGACAGGTAACCAGCTATAAAAGGGAACTCACCATGTTGTACCCTCACTCAGGAGCTGCAATAATGGACTAAGGTCACAACAGTTTAAGTACAATACCTTACCTTGTGGAGTTATTAATAGAGTGCTTATAGACACAATAACTGGCAATGAGATTACAAATTTCCACGCAAAAATGGCTAACCTTAGCATGTTTCAACAATTCGCCGATGGGGAAGATTGGGTGGCCTTTGAGGAAAGGTTTGAACACTTCTTAGAAACATAGAAACATAGAAAATAGGTGCAGGAGCAGGCCATTCAGCCCTTCTAGCCTGCACCGCCATTCAATGAGTTCATGGCTGAACATGAAACTTCAGTACCCCCTTCCTGCTTTCTCGCCATAACCCTTGATCCCCCGAGTAGTAAGGACTTCATCTAACTCCCTTTTGAATATATTTGGTGAATTGGCCTCAACTACTTTCTGTGGTAGAGAATTCCACAGGTTCACCACTCTCTGGGTGAAGAAGTTTCTCCTCATCTCGGTCCTAAATGGCTTACCCCTTATCCTCAGACTGTGACCCCTGGTTCTGGACTTCCCCAACATTGGGAACATTCTTCCTGCATCTAACCTGTCTAAACCCGTCAGAATTTTAAACGTTTCCATGAGGTCCCCTCTCATTCTTCTGAACTCCAGTGAATACAAGCCCAGTTCATCCAGTCTTTCTTGATAGGTCAGTCCCGCCATCCCGGGAATCAGTCTGGTGAATCTTCGCTGCACTCCCTCAATAGCAAGAATGTCCTTCCTCAAGTTAGGAGACAAAAACTGTACACAATACTCCAGGTGTGGCCTCACCAAGGCCCTGTACAACTGTAGCAACACCTCCATGCCCCTGTATTCAAATCCCCTCGCTATGAAGGCCAACATGCCATTTGCTTTCTTAACCGCCTGCTGTACCTGCATGCCAACCTTCAATGACTGATGTACCATGACACCCAGGTCTCGTTGCACCTTCCCTTTTCCTAATCTGTCACCATTCAGATAATAGTCTGTCTCTCTGTTTTTACCACCAAAGTGGATAACCTCACATTTATCCACATTATACTTCATCTGCCATGCATTTGCCCACTCACCTAACCTATCCAAGTCACTCTGCAGCCTAATAGCATCCTCCTCGCAGCTCACACTGCCACCCAACTTAGTGTCATCTGCAAATTTGAGATACTGCATTTAATCCCCTCGTCTAAATCATTAATGTACAATGTAAACAGCTGGGGCCCCAGCACAGAACCTTGCGGCACCTCACTAGTCACTGCCTGCCATTCTGAAAAGTACCCGTTTACTCCTACTCTTTGCTTCCTGTCTGACAACCAGTTCTCAATCCACGTCAGCACACTACCCCCAATCCCATGTGCTTTAACTTTGCACATTAATCTCTTGTGTGGGACCTTGTCGAAAGCCTTCTGAAAGTCCAAATATACCACATCAACTGGTTCTCCTTTGTCCACTTTACTGGAAACATCCTCAAAAAATTCCAGAAGATTTGTCAAGCATGATTTCCCTTTCACAAATCCATGCTGACTTGGACCTATCATGTCACCATTTTCCAGATGCACTGCTATGACATCCTTAATAATTGATTCCATTATTTTACCCACTACTGAGGTCAGGCTGACCGGTCTATAATTCCCTGTTTTCTCTCTCCCTCCTTTTTTAAAAAGTGGGGTTACATTGGCTACCCTCCACTCCATAGGAACTGATCCAGAGTCAATGGAATGTTGGAAAATGACTGTCAATGCATCCGCTATTTCCAAGGCCACCTCCTTAAGTACTCTGGGATGCAGTCCATCAGGCCCTGGGGATTTATCGGCCTTCAATCCCATCAATTTCCCCAACACAATTTCCTGACTAATAAAGATTTCCCTCAGTTCCCCCTCCTTACTAGACCCTCTGAACCCTTTTATATCCGGAAGGTTGTTTGTATCCTCCTTAGTGAATACCGAACCAAAGTACTTGTTCAATTGGTCTGCCATTTCTTTGTTCCCCGTTATGACTTCCCCTGATTCTGACTGCAGGGGACCTACGTTTGTCTTTACTAACCTTTTTCTCTTTACATACCTATGGAAACTTTTGCAATCCGCCTTAATGTTCCCTGCAAGCTTCTTCTCGTACTCCATTTTCCCTGCCCTAATCAAACCCTTTGTCCTCCTCTGCTGAGTTCTAAATTTCTCCCAGTCCCCAGGTTCGCTGCTATTTCTGGCCAATTTGTATGCCACTTCCTTGGCTTTAATACTATCCCTGATTTCCCTTGATAGCCACGGTTGAGCCACCTTCCCTTTTTTATTTTTACGCCAGACAGGAATGTACAATTGTTGTAATTCATCCATGCGGTCTCTAAATGTCTGCCATTGCCCATCCACAGTCAACCCCCTAAGTATCATTCGCCAATCTATCCTAGCCAATTCACGCCTCATACCTTAAAAGTTACCCTTCTTTAAGTTCTGGACCATGGTCTCTGAATTTACTGTTTCATTCTCCATCCTAATGCAGAATTCCACCATATTATGGTCACTCTTCCCCAAGGGGCCTCGCACAATGAGATTGCTAATTAATCCTCTCTCATTACACAACACCCAGTCTAAGATGGCCTCCCCCCTAGTTGGTTCCTCAACATATTGGTCTAGAAAACCATCCCTTATGCACTCCAGGAAATCCTCCTCCACCGTATTGCTTCCAGTTTGGTTAGCCCAATCTATGTGCATATTAAAGTCACCCATTATAACTGCTACACCTTTATTGCATGCACCCCTAATTTCCTGTTTGATGCCCTCCCCAACATTCCTATTACTGTTTGGAGGTCTGTACACAACTCCTACTAACGTTTTTTGCCCTTTGGTGTTCTGCAGCTCTACCCATATAGATTCCACATCATCCAAGCTAATGTCTTTCCTAACTATTGCATTAATCTCCTCTTTAACCAGCAATGCTACCCAACCTCCTTTTCCTTTTATTCTATCCTTCCTGAATGTTGAATACCCCTGAATGTTGAGTTCCCAGCCCTGATCATCCTGGAGCCACGTCTCCGTAATCCCAATCACATCATATTTGTTAACATCTATTTACACAATTAATTCATCCACTTTATTGCGGATACGCCTTGCATTAAGACACAAAGCCTTCAGGCTTGTTTTTTTAATACCCTTTGTCCTTTTAGAATTTTGCTGTACAGTGGCCCTTTTTATTCTTTGCCTTGGGTTTCTCTGCCCTCCACTTTTCCTCATCTCCTTTCTGTCTTTTGCTTTTGCCTCCTTTTTGTTTCCCTCTGTCTCCCTGCATTGGTTCCCATCCCCCTGCCATATTAGTTTAAATCCTCCCCAACAGCACTAGCAAACACTCCCCCTAGGACATTGGTTCCGGTCCTGCCCAGGTGCAGACCGTCCGGTTTGTACTGGTCCCACCTCCCCCAGAACCGGTCCCAATGCCCCAGGAATTTGAATCCCTCCCTGCTGCACCACTGCTCAAGCCACGTATTCATCTGCGCTATCCTGCGATTCCTACTCTGACTATCACGTGGCACTGGTAGCAATCCCGAGATTACTACTTTTGAGGTCCTACTTTTTAATTTAGCTCCTAGCTCCTTAAATTCGTTTCGTAGGACCTCATCCCTTTTTTTACCTATGTCGTTGCTACCAATGCGCACCACGACAACTGGCTGTTCTCCCTCCCATTTCAGAATGTCCTGCACCCGCTCTGAGACATCCTTGACCCTTGCACCAGGGAGGCAACATACCATCCTGGAGTCTCGTTCGCGGCCGCAGAAACGCCTATCTATTCCCCTCACCATTGAATCCCCTATCACTATTGCTCTCCCACTCTTTTTCTTGCCCTCCTGTGCAGCAGAGCCAGCCATGGTGCCATGAACTTGGCTGCTGCTGCCCTCCCCTGATGAGTCATTCCCCTCAACAGTACTCAAAACGGTGTATCTGTTTTGCAGGGGGATGACCACAGGGGACCCCTGCACTACCTTCCTTGCACTACTCTTCCTGCTGGTCTTCCATTCCCTATCTGGCTGTGGACCCTTTCCCTGCGGTAAGACCAACTCACTACACGTGATACTCACATCATTCTCAGCATCGTGGATGCTCCAGAGTGAATCCACCCTCAGCTCCAATTCCATAACGCGGACCGTCAGGAGCTTGAGGTGGACACACTTCCCGCACACATGTAGTCGTCAGGGACACCGGAAGCGTCCCTGAGTTCCCACATGGTACAGGAGGAGCATAACATTGCGAAAGACCTGGCGGGAGACAATCCGGCCTCGCTGGTTGATAAGCGCAGAGCTATCCTGCTCAACAGTTGTGGGCCCACCATCCATGGCCTCGTCAGGGACTTGCTAACCCCAGCGAAAACAATGACCAAAATATATGAGGAACTTGCAACGCTGATACAGGAGCAACTCAAACCTAAGCGAGTCATCTCCAGGACTCTTAAACTGGCAAGTACTGTGAACCGTCTGGCACCTTTTAGACGTAAAGCTGCTGCAAGCAGTCTCCCTCAGGGAAGAGAGAACAGAACCCCGAGTCCCGCAACCCTGCGTCCGCCACATGGTGCCAACCGGCTAACCCCGTGCTGGCGCTGAGGAGGAAATCACAGGGCCCACCAGTGCCGCTATAAAGACTATACATGAAAAGGCTGTAACACGAAGGGCCACCTCGAGCGAAGGTGCAAGAGAAATTGTACTCATCGAATCGATGAAGAGAGAGTCCATGAGGCAACTCAGCCCCACGATGAGGTGTATGGAGTGTTTACCTGCACCACCGAGAGTTCCCCGTTGAACATGGAAGTCGAAATCAACGATGTTCCAGTCACGTTGGTGGTGGACACAGGGGCGAGCCAGTCACTGATGAATCAGGCGGCCTTTGAGAAACTCTGGGGCAATCCAGTCGCATGACCTCAAATGATCCCGATCCAAGTGAAGCTGCTCACCTACACAAACGACATCATCCCAGTCATCAGCTGCGTGGATGTCCAGGTGTCCCACTACGGCGTGATGCACAAGTTACCTTTGTGGATCGTTGCTGGTGATGGTCCAATGCTGCTAGGAAGCAGATAGATGAAAAAGATCCGTTGGAGCTGGGAAAACCTCCAGCCTCTGGGGATCGACGTCCTACGCGGCCCCAAATTTGGATCCAGCACAGCACCTGAGAAACCAGCCGCTCAAATCGACTGCATGGAGTCGACACAGACCGCTCAACCCAACGGCGAGATGATCCAGCTGAAACGACCGGACCTCACCTCCCAGGCTCCAGTGGCAGGACTCCAGAGGAAGAAAATCGGCGCAGAAGGCTACTTCACTGCTTCCGTGGCAGAACCTGTGGAGAAAAGGATCACCGCAGCCTACCTTGTGGAGAGAAAGAAGATGGTACCCTAACCACGAGGTGAAGCGCCTAAAGTAAAGATGGCGGCGGCCAGAACACAAGGGGCAGCGATGATGGAGCAGCACGTGATGCCGAGCAG
Source organism: Pristiophorus japonicus (assembly GCF_044704955.1). NCBI lineage: Eukaryota > Metazoa > Chordata > Chondrichthyes > Pristiophoridae > Pristiophorus > Pristiophorus japonicus. Next base: position 139,401,942 of record NC_091977.1, read on the forward strand.
CGAAGCAAGATTGGCTAAAGATTGCAAGGCCCTCTTAAAGGAGACCGGCAACCCATCACAATTAAAGGGACAGTTCCACTCTTTATACAGCGATGCCGGTGATAGATATATAAGCGATGTAATTGACAAATGCAAGTATGTAAATGTAACTAACCATGTTAAGTCGGGCAATTACATTTGGAACCAATGTATTATGACAGTAAATTAAGTAATGATGTGCGATGCCGGGTTCTACATGTATGCCGATAAAACCAAGGGCAACCTCCCATCGGAAGCACCCAGGCTACTCGATCATGTAGCCTGCGCATCTGGGACCAATGTGATGTCCAAGGGAGCGTGGCCACACACAGAGGGAGCATACAAGCTGCAGGGCCAGCAATCAGCGGACGGCAAAGGTACCACTAACGGTACCCTGCCCCTGATCGGCTCTATCTCTCTGGCCACCAGGGCCAGTACCGGGAGCAAGAGGCAAGCATCCTCCAGCTCTCCCAACGGGACCTGGGATGACCAGGCTCCCACTATCGCTAAAGGGCAGCAGGGAGACACCGCAGCCCTCAAAGGAGGACAGGGAGGCCACACATTCCTGTGGCTCTGCCCACCACTAGGCAATGGCAAAGGCCCTGAGACTCAGCCAGGTGAGCGATCTGAGCCCACCCACCCGGCAGGGGGCGCAGCGCCGCCATCAGACAACCTGGACACAGTCCGGTTACTCTGGAATGAGCGTCCTCACCCACCTGCACCTACACAACCCAGGGGCAAGACTGCAATACCACGTATGTATCTTACCTGTAAAATGTACTTGTCCCACTACTGCAGAACCCAACCAGTGATATAATTACACTAAGTTTTTTTTTGTTCTTTCTTTCTGTACATGTATGCACATGCAGGTGTTGAGCCACACATATGGTCTATGTATGGGGGGAGGGGGGAGGAAATGGATCTATGTAGCCATGGACACACATAGACCACACCCAGAACCCACTCAACCCCCACTGCAACCTCAAACCATCCACTGCTGACCACTTCCCAATGTTGTGGCAATAAGGACTTGGGGGTCAACCGGGAGAGAGCCTAGCCAAAGCATAGACAAGGTGGAAGGGCTTTGGGCACTCAAGTCTAGGGCCAGAGCACACAATGCAAAGGCCAGTGGCACAAGACTTAGGGGAGAGTGATGTTGTGTATGTATAACATAAGTATATACCCTGTACACTCAATGTACAGTTACATAAGACTACTGGATGTATCTTCACACTGTATACACTATGCTTCTACCACCAGAGGGTGCAACTGGTAGAGACCTAGGGGTCACCTGTACACGACCGGTAACCAGGTATAAAAGGGAGCTCACCATGCTGTACCCTCACTCAGGAGCTGCAATAAATGGACTAAGGTCACAACAGTTGAAGTACAATACCTTACCTCGTGGAGTCATTATTAGAGTGCTTACAGACACAATACTTGTGTTCTTAGTGCCTATTGTTTGGGTGCCCTTTCCTGTCCTAGTGTTCCTACAAAGTGCTCCCTCAGTGGCTGCAGTATGGCTGGTGGAAGGCTGCTGAGTTCCCATAGGGGAGACTTCTGATGGCCTTGCAGGACGACCTCGAACAACTCTAGCCCTAGGAGGCCCGGCTGTAGACTGCACCACCTCGGCATGCGCAGCAGCAGTTTTGGTTGGCTGGCTGACAGGCTGTAGCAAGGGCAATGGCAGCGTGGCAGTGGTAGGAAGAGGAATGCTGTCATCCTGAGAGAGGACAGCGGGGCCCTGCTCCACTGACCCACGGCCACTCCACCGGGGCGGCAGCTCAGCAATCCTAGCAATCTGTTGGAAAGCAGATTGTTGGGCTGCTGGAACACCTTGCAAGCCCTGGTTGACAGCCAGAAATGCAGCAGTCTAAGCTTGCGGGCATCAAGCTGAGATTGCATGAGAGCAGTCTGAGCTTTGATGCCATCATGCTGAGACTTTGTGCAGCACTACGATGGTGGGTCGCTTCCATCTGTCCTGCAATGGCAGTCGCGACATCGCCCATCACACGGACTGTCATGTCTGGGTCGACACAATCTCTTTCGGAGTCTTCCATCATTTCCAGCCTAGAAATCCTGGGCTCTGAGCTCTGCACAGAGCCCTGTGCAATGTTGGATGCGGACTCTTCCATGTTCCATGACATTGCCAAGAGGCTCTCTGGCAGGCTTGCCATTGCATCTAGCAATTCAATGTGCATGTCGATCACCCTTCTTCTGAAGGCCGCCCCATTGGGGTCCTCATCTGAGTCTTGTGCAGCAGAACTCACGCTCGAATTCACCATCTGGGGAGTTGGCAGCTGAGCTACCTTTTACCTCTGGCCTTGCTACAGGCCACTCATGCCTGGTGCCTCACCCTGTGCAGATCCCGCTTCTACACTCACTTCTAATGTATGCGCAGTGCCAGTTTCTAAGCTGGTGTCTGTGAGTGACAGATGCAGTGATGCTGTGTCTTCATTTACCCCCTTGCTCTTGAGCATCACCTCGGGGATAAGCTGGTCTGGTGCTTGTTGTTGGTCATCTGAAAGCAGAAAGGCACAAGAGTCATGTTATGGTGAGAGGAAAGGGGGAAGTCAGATATGCATGTATACAGCATCAGCAGCTTGAAAGTGAGAAGAGATTGTGGGATGAGGGGGAAGTTGGATGTGAGAAGAAGGATTAGGAATGATCATACTGTTCTTGTCCCCAAGGGATTCAACCTCGCCAGTTGTCACTGTCTCTATGATCTGATGCTCAATGATGTCCAGCACTCTCTCCTATAGCTGGCTGAGGTCGTGGATGGCAGCTTGCCCCCATCTGTCTGCCGCTGCTCCTCTGGTTATGTGCGACCTTGGCCTGCAAGGGAAAGAGAAGTGTGCAAGTGAGTGTGATGCAATGTGTTTGGGTGATGTGCCTACCATGGTTGAACAGCTGTCACTGTGTGCAAGATGTGAGATGTGGGTGTGACTGTTGCAGCAGTGGTAAGGTTGTGAGGGTCAAGTGAAGCTCTGATTGTGAGGTGTGAGTGGTGATAGGGAGAGATTGTTGGTAGGGGAGTGCTGGGGGTGTGGTGCATTGAGCCGTGTGTGAGGCTTGTGATACAGATGGTGGGTTATGGTATTTGCTGAAGCCTTCACTCACCCTGATCTTCTGTGTGAGGTCATTAAATTTCTTTCGGCACTGGATGGCCAACCTTGGCACCATAGTGCTGGCCCTGACATGAGCGGCTATCTCCTGCCAAAGCCTTTGCGAGGTGTGTGGTGAGAGCTTCCTACCAGTATGTGGGAAGAAGATCTCCTTTCCAGGACCAGTGCCTCAACAGTCCATGCCAGAAAATCCGCGGGCTCTCTCCCTTTGATGATGCTCTGCCATGGGCTTTGCAGTACCTTCTTGCAGCTACAATTCTAAGTAGCTTGACAATGAGGTGCTGTAGCATAAATGCACCTCCCCTTTAAGTACTGAATAAAGCCTGTGGCACACTTTACTGTGAATTAGACTGGATCTAATATTGGTCCAGCTGTTGAACGTTATGCCAGTGAGCATTAGTTTTAGCGCTGAAATGAAGGGGCCGAAATTCAATAAGGCCCATCTCCACCCGTTTGTGGCGGCCATGTGGCGGAGCCGAACGACCGCCGATTTCTGGTCAAATGGCCGCCGCAAGTTAAATTCAGCTTGGAGATTTTTCTGGCAGTCCCCACTCCCACCCTGCCACTGCCGACCGGCTATACATGCGTCATCAGTGCACGCACCGCCAGGAACCCCCACCTCCCACAAAATTTAGCGAGCAAAATCTTATTGCCGCCAAGCGGAGCCCCCGACAGCTTTTTCTGTTGGTGCACCTTGTATGCTCTCTCTCTGCCCTGGCTGCGCGGCGGCCATTAAAGGCAAGGGCCCAATGCCGCGGCTGCCATTTTATTTTTTTGACAGCCGATTTCAATGTTGACCAGACTATTGTACCCCCGGGTTCGGCCGGGCTGCCAATCGGAAGCCTGGCGCTCCCTCTTGGGTGCCAGGCCGCTGGCCCGGCCGAAACCCTCCCTGGTGGTCCAATGTCCAATCGCGACTGATGGCCGATTCTCTCCCCTTTAACGGAGGTTAAATACATGGTGACGCAGACGCACAATGATGTTACCATCGTTCCGCTGCTGAGTGACAGCCTTCACCCTTAAATTTTAATTTGAGGGGATGAATGTACATTTTTTTAACTTTGTGGATCAATTTTGTTTTTCTTATTGAAAGATATAATTTTCTTTAGCAATATTTTTATGCGATAGTTTCTACGGTGATTTTGTGAAAAATGAAAAAAAAATTTATGGAATTTACTGTAACTAACCCAGCTACAATTTCAATATTTTCAATGCTCTATGTAACAACTATCATTCTTGTCACCTTGACGACATACTTGGGATTCTTTGATTTAGATTATAAAGGCAAAGTTGCATTCAGGGAGTGCACCCACACATTCTACACATTGCTACTGGGAACAGGATTCTCATTACCAGTGATTAGCAGGAGAATGGACCTCATGGAACCAGGTAGATCCTTAAACCCCTCAGAGTTGGTTGAATATCTTTCTCTCTCTTCAAGATGCTGCTCTATATCCTTTGCAATCCAGTTGACATGACCTTTCCAGCTTCTTTCCCAGGACCTGCAGTCTTTCAATCAGTGTCTCTCCATTGAGTTGACTGACGTGCTTGGGTTTCTCATGATGCAGGGGAAGGATTGCAGATTTCTCCAGGCTGTACTGAAATGAATTGTAAAGGCTACGCAGAACCTCAATATTTATCGGATTGTCTGCTTGCAACCTTTCTTCATGACAGGACCCCTGAGATCATTATCCACTTGCTGTACAGCGAGAGGCTGACATGTCTTAATGTTCTGCTCAACTACATCAGCTCTATTTGTATCTTCTGGCTTGCTAATGTTCTGTGTCTCACTGCATGTTGATACCTTGTCTACACTATCTGTATTCCCTCGAGTGGGTGTCTCTGCGCTGTTAAGTGCAAAAGAGAGGGTGAATGACAGGTGGGTGAGTGGGCAGCAGTGTTGCCAGAGGTACAGGGCACTGCAATGCCTTGCTCTTCAGAAATTGTCTCAGTTGCTTCTTGGTTTGTAGCTTTTGAAGAAAAATTGGAAATTTTCATCTCCTTAAGCAGCTTTCTACCTTAATCAGTTACCTTGTAGATCCCTTTTGAGGAAAGTGATAGTTGATGAAGAGATTGAAGCATGCATAGAAACATTAAATAAGAAAAGGTATTTGTTCTGACAAACACTGAAGGTACAGTGACTCCTATATCTCCAACCCAATGCCAGGCCTCCGTTGAAATCAGTTACTATCCTTACTTCCTCTTTAGTGACCTACGTTCCCATGCATTATGTGCTGTCTTTTCCTGCAGGAAGAATGCAGAGTGCTAATTAGCTATGCATTCTCCAGATCTTGCAGTCACAATCTGCCAGGATGCATGGACTGGACATTAATAATGGTAGGTGGAAAGAGCTAGGATAGAGGCTTCAATGTGTTAGCATGTATTAACACGATGTGAGACAATTCACATAAGTGCTGCCAAGTAGGTCATTCAGCCCCTCGAGCCTGCTTCACCATTCAATTAGATCATGACTAATCTACACCTCAACTCCATTTTCCCACCTTTGCTCCATATCCCTTGATACCCTTACCTAACACAAATCAAGCTATCTCAATCTTGAATGATCCAATTATCTCAGAATCTTTTTGGGGGAGAGAGTTCTAAACTTCTACTATCCTTTGTGTGAAAAAGTGCTTCTGATTTCGCAACCTGTTCTCATAATTTAGCCCTCTAAACCCCCGTATATCAACAACAAGAACTTGTATTTATACAACACCTTTAGCATAGTAAAACATCCCAAGGCGTTCCATAGGAGCACTTTAAAACAAAATTTGTCACCGAGCCACGTAAAACAGAGACGAGGAGGAATTTCTTCTCTCAGAGGGTTGTAAATCTGTGGAATTTGCTGCTTCAGAGAGCTGTGGAAGCTGGGTTATTGAATAAATTTAAGACAGAGATAGACAGTTTCTTAACCGATAAGGGAATACGGGGTTATGGCGAGCGAGCAGGGAAGTGGACCTGATCCATGATCAGATCAGCCATGATCATATTATATGGCAGAGCAGGCTCGAGGGGCCATATGGCCTACTCCTGCTCCTATTTCTTATGTTCTTATAAGGACAAATTAAGGGCAGATGAACAAAAGCTTGGTCAAAGAGGTATGTTTTAAGGAGCGCCTTAAAGGAGGAAAGAGAAGTAGCGAGGCAGAGAGGTTTAGAGAGGCAATTCCAGAGCTTAGGAACTAGGCTACTGAAGGAACGGCGACCAATGGTTCAGCAATTAAAATCAGGGATCTTCAAAGGGCCAGAATTAGAGGAGAGGCCTTATCTCAGGGGGTTGTGGGGGTAGAGGAGATTACAGATATAGGGTGAGGCAAGGCCATGGAGGGATTTGAAAAGGATGAGAATTTTAAAATCAAGGCGTTGCTTAACCGGGAGCCAATGTAGATTAGCGAGCACAGGGGTGCTGGGTGAACGGGACTTGGTGTGAGTTAGGACACGGGCAGCCGAGTTTTGGTTGACCTCAAGTTTATGTAGGGTAGAATGTTGGAGGCCAGCCAGGAATGCATTGGAATAGTCAAGTCTAGAGGTAACAAAGGCATGGATGAGGGTTTCATCAACAGATGAGCTGAGGCAGGGGCGGAGACGGGCGATGTTACGGAGGTGGAAATAGGCAGTCTTAGTTATGGTGTGGATATGTGGTCGGAAGCTCATTTCAGGGTCAAATATGACACCAAGGTTGAGAACAGTCTGGTTCAGCCTCAGACAGATGTTAGGGAGAGGGATGGAGTCGGTGGCTAGGGAATGAAGATTATGGCGGGTACTAAAATCAATGGCTTTGGTCTTCCCAATAGTTAACTGGCGGAAATTTTTGCTCATCCAGTACTGGATGTCGGAAAAGCAGTTTGACAATTTAGAGACAGTGGAAGGGTTGGGAGAAGTGGTGGTGAGGTAGAGCTGGGTGTCATCAGCGTTCATGTGGAAACTGACACTATTTTCGGATGATATCATTGAGCGCAGCAAATAAATGAGAAACTGGAGGGGACCACGAATAGATCCTTGGGGGACACCAGAGGTAACGATGCGGGAGCGGGAAGAAAAGCCATTGCAGGTGATTCTCTGACTACTATTAGATAGATAAGAATGGAACCAGGTGAGTGCAGTCCCATCCAGCTGGACGTTGGTGGATAGGTGTTGGAGGAGAATGGAGTGGGCAACTGTGTCAAAGGCTACAGATAAGTCGAGAAGGACGAGAAGGAATAGTGTACCTTTGTCACAATCAGATCGGCTGGCATTGCTGACTTTGATGAGAGCTGTCTCGGTGCTTTGGCAGGGGCAGAAACCTGATTGGGGGGATTCAAATATGGAGTTCCAGGAAAGATGGGCACGGATTTGGAAGACAACACATTCAAAAACTTTGGAGAGAAAAGGGAGGTTGGAGATAGGGCAGTAGTTTGCAAGGATGGAGGGGTCAAGGGTTTTTTTTTGAGGAGAGAAGTGATGGCAGCAGATTCGAAGGAGAGGGGGACAATACATGAGGAGAGCAAACTGTTGAAAATATCAGCGAACATGGGAGCCAGAAAAGGAAGTTAGGTGGTCAGCAGTTTGGTGGGAACAGGGTTGAGGAAGCAGGAAATGCATCTCATGGACAAGATGAGCATGAAGAGGTTATGAGGGGAGATCAAAGAGAAACTGGAGAAAGATGCAAGGTAAGGACTAGGGCAGGGGAGGACCTGAGAGGAAGTTTGGCTTAGTGAGCTAGGGGAAGGAAGGGAAGTGCCAGAGGCAGTTGATTGGATGGTCTCCATCTTAGAGACAAAGAAGTCCATGAGCTCCTCCTACTTGTTGTTAGAGGTGAGGGTTGAGGAGACATGAGAGAGAGGTTTAAGAAGACAGTTTGCAGTCTTCTTATATTCAAATATCCAAAATTATCCTTCCAAAGGAGTGGTGCCCAAAGCTGAACACAGTCCTCGAGGTGGACTCTGACAAAGTAAGAATGCTAGGCAGGTTGTGCAGAAGTCCCCCCGTGAGTCTATCTCGCTTTCAAACCAATATTCACTTTTGAGTATCGGTAAGGACGATGGTGCCTCTGGGGAGTGCAGCCAGAGCCAATTCCAAGGCACCACTGGTGGCTCAGTTGCACAGGGCGGAGAGACGAAGAATAAAAAAGCTCTAGTGATAGGGGGTTATGTAGTTAGGGGAACAGACAAGCGTTTCTGTGGCTGTAGACGTGACTCCCGAATTATTTTGTGCCTCCCTGGTACTCGGGTCAAGGATATCACAGAGCGGACGCAGTGCATTCTGGTGGGGGGGTGGGGGGGCGGGGAGGGTAAACAGCTAGAGGTCGTGGTCCATATTGGGACCAACGACATAGGTAAAAAGGGGGATGAGGTCCTACAGGCAGAATTCAGGGAGCTAGGAAGAAAATTAAAGGGTAGGACCTCAAAAGTAGTAATCTCGGGTTACTACTGGTGGCAAGTGCTAATGAGTAAAAGAATAGAAGTATAGAGAGGATGAACACATGGCTGGAAAATTGATGCAGCAAGGAGGGCTTTAAATTCTTGAGGCATTGGGACCGCTTCTGGGCGATGGGACCTGTACAAACCGGACAGGTTGCACCTCAACAGCGCCGGGACCAATATCCTTGCGGGGAGTTTTGCAAGTGCTGTTGGGGAGAGTTTAAACTAGCTTGGCAGGGGGATGGGAACCTGAGAACAAATTCAAGAGGGAAGAAAATAAAGCAGAAATTGAATAGCAAGAATCTAGAAAGTGAATCTGTTATACAGAGGAAACAAGGCTTAGTAAGTAGTAAGCAAGGAGATCTTCCTGTGCTAAATGATATATACTTTAATGCAAGGAGTATAGCGAATAAGGCGAATGAGCTGAGAGCACAGGTAGACACTTGGGAGTATGACATTATAGCCATTACAGAGACATGGCTGAAAGAGGGGCAGGTTTGGCAGATCAATATTCCTGGTTATAGGATTTTTAGATAAGATAGAGAGAGGGGGGTAAAAAGGAGGGGGGGGGGGGTGTTGCAGTACTGATTAAAGAAATGATTACAGTGGTGAGGAGGGATGATATCTTAGAGGGATCATGAAATGAGGCCATATGGGTCAAATTGAAAAATAAAAAAGGGGCGTGTATTATAGACCCCCAAACAGTGGGAGGGAGATAAGGGAGCAAATATGTAGGCGAAGTCCAAAAACCATAGGGTAGTAATAGTAGAGGATTTTAACTATCCAAATATTGATTGGGACAAATATAGGGCTCAAGTTTTGGCCTGAGTTGCTCCTATTTTTTTGGAGCAACTAGTTTAGAATGGAGCATCTTAGAAATTGCAATTAGTTTGCTCCAGTTCTAGTGAGTTAGAATAGTTTCATTTTAGAACAGATTTTTTTTTTCAAAAGGGGGCGTGTCGAGCCACTTGCGCCTGTTTTGCAAGTTTAGGCCGCGAAAACTTACTCCAAACTTACAATGGAGTAAGTGTAGATTTTTGTACGCTCAGGAAAACCTTGCCTATACTTATAAATCAGGCGTAGGGAATGAGGGATTTGGGGCGGGGGGGGCGGGGAGATTACAAACATTAAATACTTCACTTTTACAAATAATGAGCCATCATTAATAATAAATGATAAATAAATCAATAAATCAATCAAAAAAATTTTTTTTTAATCAATCAATAAATAAAAAATTAAGTTTCTACTCACCTACTGCAGCACCGGGAGCCCTCCAACAGCGTGCTGGGATGCCCCCCCCCCCCTCCCCCCGCAGTGTCTCTCTCTCTCTCTGTCTCTGTCAGTGTCTCTCTCTCTGTCTCTGTCAATGTCTCTCTGTGTTTCTGACAGCGAGGGGAGGGGGGGAGAGAGGGGGGTGAGAGAGGGGAGAGGAGGAGGGGTAGGGGGAGAGAAGGGGAGGGGGAGGGGGAAGAGGAGGAAGGGGGAAGGGGAGGAGGGAGGGAGGGGAGAGGAGGAGGGAGGGAGGGGAGAGGAGAAGGGAGGGGAGGGGAGAGAGGAGGGGAGAGAGGAGAGAGGAGGGGAGAGAGGAGGAGGGGGAGAGAGGAGGAGGGGGAGAGAGGAGGAGGGGGAGAGAGGATGACGGGGAGAGAGGAGGGGGGAGAGAGGATGGGGGGAGAGAGGAGGGGGGAAAGAAGAGGGGGAGGAGAGAGGATGAGGGGAGAGAGGAGGGGGGGAGAGAGGAGGGGGAGGAGAGAGGAGGGGGGAAAGAAGAGGGGGAGGAGAGAGGAGGGGGGAGAGAGGAAGGGGGGAGAGAGGAGGGGGGGAGAGAGGATGAAGGGAGAGAGGAGGTGAGGAGAGGGGGGAGAGAGGAGGGGGGAAAGAAGAGGGGGGGAGAGAGAAGGGGGAGGAGAGGGGAAGGGGGGAGAGAGGAGAGGGGAGAGAGGAGGGGGGAAAGAAGAGGGGGAGGAGAGAGGAGTGGGGAGAGAGGAGGGGGAGGAGAGAGGAGGGGGAGGAGAGAGGAGAGGGGGGAGAGAGGAGGGGTGAAAGAGGAGGGGGAGGAGAGAGGAATTGGGGAGAGAGGAGGGGGGGAGAACTGGAGTGGGGGAGAGAACGGGAGGGAGAGAAAACGGGGGTGGAGAGGCTGAACGGGGAGGGGGGGAGGCTGAATAGGCCCCGCTGCCGCCGCCGCCGACAACAAAGAGGCCGGGCCGCTGCCGCCGACACTTCAGGCGGGGCCCGCCCCCAGCGAGATGCCGGGTGGGCGGGCTCCGCTGACTACGTGGGGGAAGGAGAGGAGGAGGGGGAAGGGCTGAACGGGAGGGAGTGGGGGGGAGGCTTAACAGGAAGGAGGGGGGTGGAGCTGAACGGGAGGGAAGCCCAAGTCTCGATCTTGAATGCCAGGTGAGCCCATTCGGCCAGGGCTAGGGGCGGCATTCTTCGGGTCCCTCCCATGCAGCCGGCACAGATTCAGGCTGTGAGGAGCTACTGCACATGCGCGCACTCTCTAATGCGCATGTGCCGAGGTCCCAGCACTGTTTCCACGCCGGGACCTGGTTCCACACTCCATGCATTCTCCTGCACTACGCCAAGGGCCTGGATCGACCAGGCGAAGGGGAGAATACCAAGGTAAATAATAGGTGCCGTTTCTGTTCCAAAAAGTCGGCGCACCATACCGAGGTGCACCATTCTAACCCTGGGGGCAAACTTGGGCCCTTAGTGTGAAGGGTATAGAGGGTGTGGAATTCTTGAAATGCATTCAAGAGAACTTTTTTAGTCAGTATCTAGCTGACCCAACATGAGAGGGGCCGGTCTTGGATTTAGTTTTGGGGAATGAAGCTGGGCAGGTTGAAGGAGTACTGGTGGGAGAGCACTTGGGTGCCAGTGACTATAATTCAGTCAGATTCAGGTCGGTTATGGATGAGGACAAGGATAGGCCTGGAATAAAAGTCCCAAATTGGGGAAAAACTAATTTTGCTAAGTTAAGGAGTGATTTGGCCATAGTGGACTGGAAACAGCTACTTGTGAGTAAATCGGTGTCGGAACAGTGGGAGGCATTCAAGGAGGAGATCCAGAATGCGCAGGCCAAACATGTGCCCTTAAAGAAAAAGGTCGGGAATAATAATTCTCGAGCCCCCTGGATGTCTAGAGACTTACGGGGAGAATAAAGAAAAAAAAGGAAGCTTATATCATATACCAACAGCTAAATATTATAGAATCTTTAGAGGAATATAGAAAGTTAAGAGGCAATATCAAAAAGCATATTAGGAATGCTAAGAGAGAGCACGAGAAATTCTTGGCTAGTAAAATTAAGAAAAACCCTAAGATGTTCTATAAATATATTAAGAGTAAGAGGATAACTAAAGAAATGGTAGGGCCTATTAGAGACCATGAGGGCAATCTTTGTGTGGAGCGGAAGATGTTGGTAAGGTACTTAACGAATACTTTTCTCCTGTTTTCACAAGGGAAAGGGGTAATGCAGATACTGCTATCAAGGAGGAGTGTGATATTCTGGATGAAATAAATATAGTGAGAGAGGAAGTATTAAGGGGTTTAGCAGCTTTGAAAGTAGATAAGTCCCCAGGCCCGGATGAAATGCATCCCAGGCTGTTGAGCGAAGTAAAAGAGGAAATAGCACAGGCCTTGACCATCATTTTCCAGTCCTCTTTGGATCTCGGCATGGTGCCGGAGGATTGGATGACTGCTAATATAGTACCCTTGTTTAAGAGAGAGAAAGGGATAGGCTGAGTAATTATAGATCTGTCAGCCTAACCTCAGTGGTGAGAAAATTATTGGAAAAAATCCTGAAAGACAGGATAAATCTACATTTGGATAGGCAAGGATTAATTAGGGACAGTCAGCACAGATTTGTTTCAGGGAAGATTGTGTTTGACTAACCTGATTGAATTTTTTGAGGAGGTAACCAAGAGGGTCGATGAGGGTAGTGCGTATAATGTAGTATATATCATAGCAAAGCTTTTGATAAGATCCCACATGGTAGACTGGTCATGAAGGTTAAAGCCCATGGGATCCAGGGCAAAGTGGCAAGTTGGATCCCAAATTGGCTTGAAGGTAGGATGCAAAGGGTAATGATTGATGGATGTTTTTGTGACAGGAAGGATGTTTCCAGTGGGGTTCCACAGGGCTCAGTACTGGGTCCATTGCTTTTTATGGTTTATATGAACGATTTAGATTTGAATATAGGGAGTATGATTAAGAAGTTTGCAGACGACACTAAAATTGGCTGTGTGGTTGATAATGAAGAGGAAAGCCATGGCCTGCAGGAGGATATCAATCTGCTGGTCAAGTGGGCAGAGCAGTGGCAAATAGAATTTAATTCAGAGAAGTGTGAGGTGATATACTTTGGGAGGGCTAATAAGGAAAGGGTATACACATTAAGCGGTAGGCCACTTAATAGTGCAGATGAACAAAGGGACCTTGGAGTGCTTGTCCACAGATCTCTGAAAGTAGCAGGCCAGGTGGATAAGGTGGTTAAGAAGGCATACGGAATGCTTGCCTTTATTGGCCGAGGCATAGAATATAAGAGTAGGAAGGTTATGCTTAAATTGTATAATACTTTGGTTTGGCCACAGCTGGAATACTGCGTGCAGTTCTGCCGCATTATAGGAAGGACGTACTTGCACTAGAGAGGGTACAGAGGAGATTTACTAGGATGCTGCCTGGAATGGAGAATCTTAGTTATGAGGACAGATTGGATAGGCTGGGTTTGTTCTCATTGGAACAGAGGAGGTTGAGAGGAGACCTCATCGAGGAACCTGGACATAGTGGATAGTAAGGGCCTATTTCCATTGGTGGATGGGGTCTATTACGAGGGGGCATAGTTTTAAGGTGGTTGGTGGAAGGTTTAGAGGGGCTTTGACAGGGGGCTTTTTTACGCAGAGGGTTGTGAAAATCTGGAACTCGCTGCCTGGAAGAGTGGTGGATGCAGAAGCCCTCACCACTTTTAAGAGATGGATGGATGGGCACTGAAAGTGCGGTAACCTGCAGGGTTACGGACCTAGAGCAGCTAATTGGGATTAGACTGGATGACCTTTTGTTGGACAGCGCAGATATAATGGTAAATACTGTAGAGAATCTAATAAGGCCAGGGTGATCGGGACTAGTTTCGATCATCTGGATGGGTTGGAGAGGAATTTTCCCAGATTTTTTCTCCCTAAATTGGCCTGGGTTTTTATCTGGTTCTTGCCTCTCCCAGGAGATCACATGGCTTCAGTTGGGGTGGAGTGTAGAATGTGCTAGTCAGAGTAGGAATCGCAGGATAGTGCAGATGAATACGTGGCTTGAGCAGTGGTGCAGCAGGGAGGGATTCAAATTCCTGGGGCATTGGAACCGGTTCTGGGGGAGGTGGGACCAGTACAAACCGGACGGTCTGCACCTGGGCAGGACCGGGACCAATGTCCGAGGGGGAGTGTTTGCTAGTGCTGTTGGGGAGGAGTTAAACTAATATGGCAGGGGGATGGGAACCAATGCAGGGAGACAGAGGGAGACAAAAAGGAGGCAAAAGCAAAAGACAGAAAGGAGATGAGGAAAAGTGGAGGGCAGAGAAACCTAAGGCAAAGAACAAAAAGGGCCACTGTACAGCAAAATTCTAAAAGGACAAAGGGTGTTAAAAAAACAAGCCTGAAGGCTTTGTGTCTTAATGCAAGGAGTATCCGCAATAAGGTGGATGAATTAACTGTGCAAATAGACATTAACAAATATGATGTGATTGGGATTACGGAGACGTAGCTCCAGGATGATCAGGGCTGGGAACTCAACATCCAGGGGTATTCAACATTCAGGAAGGATAGAATAAAAGGAAAAGGAGGTGGGGTAGCATTGATGGTTAAAGAGGAGATTAATGCAATAGTTAGGAAAGACATTAGCTTGGATGATGTGGAATCTATATGGGTAGAGCTGCAGAACACCAAAGGGCAAAAAACGTTAGTGGGAGTTGTGTACAGACCTCCAAACAGTAGTAGTGATGTTGGGGAGGGCATCAAACAGGAAATTAGGGGTGCATGCAATAAAGGTGCAGCAGTTATAATGGGTGACTTTAATATGCACATAGATTGGGCTAGTCAAACTGGAAGCAATACGGTGGAGGAGGATTTCCTGGAGTGCATAAGGGATGGTTTTCTAGACCAATATGTCGAGGAACCAACTAGGGGGGAGGCCATCTTAGACTGGGTGTTGTGTAATGAGAGAGGATTAATTAGCAATCTCATTGTGCGAGGCCCCTTGGGGAAGAGTGACCATAATATGGTGGAATTCTGCATTAGGATGGAGAATGAAACAGTTAATTCAGAGACCATGGTCCAGAACTTAAAGAAGGGTAACTTTGAAGGTATGAGGCGTGAATTGACTAGGATAGATTGGCGAATGATACTTAAGGGGTTGACTGTGGATGGGCAATGGCAGACATTTAGAGACTGCATGGATGAATTACAACAATTGTACATTCCTGTCTGGCGTAAAAATAAAAAAGGGAAGGTGGCTCAACCGTGGCTATCGAGGGAAATCAGGGATAGTATTAAAGCCAAGGAAGTGGCATACAAATTGGCCAGAAATAGCAGCGAACCCGGGGACTGGGAGAAATTTAGAACTCAGCAGAGGAGGACAAAGGGTTTGATTAGGGCAGGGAAAATAGAGTATGAGAAGAAGCTTGCAGGGAACATTAAGGCGGATTGCAAAAGTTTCTATAGGTATGTAAAGAGAAAAAGGTTAGTAAAGACAAACGTAGGTCCCCTGCAGTCAGAATCAGGGGAAGTCATAACGGGGAACAAAGAAATGGCAGACCAATTGAACAAGTACTTTGGTTCGGTATTCACTAAGGAGGACACAAACAACCTTCCGGATATAAAAGGGGTCAGAGGGTCTAGTAAGGAGGAGGAACTAAGGGAAATCTTTATTAGTCGGGAAATTGTGTTAGAGAAATTGATGGGATTGAAGGCCGATAAATCCCCAGGGCCTGATGGACTGCATCCCAGAGTACTTAAGGAGGTGGCCTTGGAAATAGCGGATGCATTGACAGTCATTTTCCAACATTCCATTGACTCTGGATCAGTTCCTATGGAGTGGAGGGTAGCCAATGTAACCCCACTTTTTAAAAAAGGAGGGAGAGAGAAAACAGGGAATTATAGACCGGTCAGCCTGACCTCAGTAGTGGGTAAAATGATGGAATCAATTATTAAGGATGTCATAGCAGCGCATTTGGAAAATGGTGACATGATAGGTCCAAGTCAGCATGGATTTGTGAAAGGGAAATCATGCTTGACAAATCTTCTGGAATTTTTTGAGGATGTTTGCAGTAAAGTGGACAAAGGAGAACCAGTTGATGTGGTATATTTGGACTTTCAGAAGGCTTTCGACAAGGTCCCACACAAGAGATTAATGTGCAAAGTTAAAGCACATGGGATTGGGGGTAGTGTGCTGACGTGGATTGAGAACTGGTTGTCAGACAGGAAGCAAAGAGTAGGAGTAAATGGGTACTTTTCAGAATGGCAGGCAGTGACTAGTGGGGTACCGCAAGGCTCTGTGCTGGGGCTCCAGCTGTTTACATTGTACATTAATGATTTAGACGAGGGGATTAAATGTAGTATCTCCAAATTTGCGGATGACACTAAGTTGGGCGGCAGTGTGAGCTGCGAGGAGGATGCTATGAGGCTGCAGAGTGACTTGGATAGGTTAGGTGAGTGGGCAAATGCATGGCAGATGAAGTATAATGTGGATAAATGTGAGGTTATCCACTTTGGTGGTAAAAACAGAGAGACAAACTATTATCTGAATGGTGACAGATTAGGAAAAGGGAAGGTGCAACGAGACCTGGGTGTCATGGTACATCAGTCATTGAAGGTTGGCATGCAGGTACAGCAGGCGGTTAAGAAAGCAAATGGCATGTTGGCCTTCATAGCGAGGGGATTTGAGTACAGGGGCAGGGATGTGTTGCTACAGTTGTACAGGGCCTTGGTGAGGCCACACCTGGAGTATTGTGTACAGTTTTGGTCTCCTAATTTGAGGAAGGACATTCTTGCTATTGAGGGAGTGCAGCGAAGATTCACCAGACTGATTCCCGGGATGGTGGGACTGACCTATCAAGAAAGACTGGATCAACTGGGCTTGTATTCACTGGAGTTCAGAAGAATGAGAGGGGACCTTATGGAAACGTTTAAAATTCTGACGGGTTTAGACAGGTTAGATGCAGGAAGAATGTTCCCAATGTTGGGGAAGTCCAGAACCAGGGGTCACAGTCTGAGGATAAGGGGTAAGCCATTTAGGACCGAGATGAGGAGAAACGTCTTCACCCAGAGAGTGGTGAACCTGTGGAATTCTCTACCACAGAAAGTAGTTGAGGCCAATTCACTAAATATATTCAAAAGGGAATTAGATGAAGTCCTTACTACTCGGGGGATCAAGGGGTACGGCGAGAAGGCAGGAAGGGGGTACTGAACTTTCATGTTCAGCCATGAACTCATTGAATGGCGGTGCAGGCTGGAAGGGCTGAATGGCCTGCTCCTGCACCTATTTTCTATGTTTCTATGTTTCTATAAGGGGTGTCGCAGTTGTGTGAGGCGGACTGGTTGGGCTGGGTGCTCTTTGCCTTTCCGTCATTGTTCATAGGTTTATATGTAACCTTTAGGGCTGCTGACTAAGTGCCGTGCGGCTCTTTGTTGGCCGGCATGGACACGATGGGCCGAAATGGCCTTCTTCTGCGTTGTAAATTTCTATATTTCTAAAGCTCTATAAAATTGAAGCATAACTTCTTCCCCTTTGTATTTCAGCTGCCTTGAGATAAAGGCCAACATTCCATTAATCTTTTTGATTATTTTTTGTACCTGTCTGCTTGGACACCTAATTGAGAAGGACAAGGACCATGGTGCCATGTAATACACCAAAGGACATTGCTTGATTATTGTACCAGGGAAAATCTATTTTATTTCCTGCGATTCAGTTATCTGCCCTGTTATTCAGATGGGAATACTCTGACCTTTGCTGACCTATTGAGGTCATTAATCTTCTTGTGACACTGTAACAGCCTAATATGTGTCATTGGGAAAATGCTGGAGTCCATTATTAAGGAAATAGTAGCAGGACATTTGGAAAATCATAACACGTCAAGCAGAGTCAGCATGATTTTACGAAAACTAAATCATGTTTAACAAATTTGCTGGAATTCTTTGAGGATGTAACGAGTAGGGTGGATAAAGGGGAACCAGTAGATATCGTGCATTTGCATTTCCAGGAGGCATTTGATAAGGTGCCACAAGGTTACTGCACAAGATAAGAGCTCACAGGGAAGGGGGTAATATATTAGCATGGATAGAGGATTGGCTAACAGAAAACAGAGAGTTGGGAAAAATGGGTAATTTTCAGGTTGGCAAACTGTATCTAGTGGCGTGCCATAGGGATCAGTGCTGGGGCCTCAACTATTTACAATCTATATTATTGACTTGGATGAACGGACCGAGTGTAATGTAGCCAAATTTGCTGATGATACAAAGATGGCTGGGAAAGCAAATTGTGAGGAGGACGCAAAGGATCTGCAAAGGGATATAGATAGCCTGAATAGGCAAAAGTTTGGCAGAAGGAGTATACTATGGGAAAATGTAAGATTATCCACTTCGGTAGGAAAAATAAAAAAGCAAATTATTATTTAAATGGAGAAAGACTACAGAATGCTGTGGTACAGAAGGATCTGGGTGTCCTTGTACATGAAACACAAAAAGTTAGTATGCTGGTACAGCAATTAATTAGGAAGGCAAATGCAATGTTGGCCTTTATTGCAAGGGAGATGGAGTATAAAAGTAGGGAAGTCCTTCTACAGCTGTACAGGGCGTTGGTGAGACTATACCTGGAGTACTGCATACAGTTTTGGTCTCCTTATTTAAGGAAGGATATACTTGCATTGGAGGCAGTTCAGAGAAGGTTCACTAGGTTGATTCCGCAGGTGAGGGGGTTGACTTATAGGTTGAGTAGGTTGAGCCTGTACTCATTGGAGTTTAGAAAAATGAGAGGTGATCTTATTGAAACATAGAAGATTCTGAGGGGGCTTGACAGGGTAGATATAGAGAGGATGTTTCCCCTCATGGGGGAATCTAGAACTAGGGGACTATAGTTTCAGAATAAGGGGTCGTCCATTTAAAACGGAAATGAGGAGGAATTTCTTCTCTCAGTGGGTCGTGAATCTTTGGGATTCTCTACCACATAGAGCTGTGAAGGCTGGGTCATTGAATATGGAGATAGACAGATTTTTGAATGATAAGCGAGGGAAGTAGAGTTGAGGCCAAGATCAGATCAGCCATGATCTTATTGAATGGTGGAGCAGGTTTGAGGGGCCAAATGGCCTACTCCTGCTCCTTCTTCTTATGTTCTTATGTAAGGGGATGCTTGAGATTAAAGAGGACCCACTCACAGCCACTGGCATCTCTTTCCACATAGCCCATACTTCTGTCCTGGTATTCCAACAATTGCATTGATTATTTCTCTAACTTATGATAGTTGCACTTTCACAACAGTGTCAAGGAATTTAGATGCTCACCTTTCCCATATTGTTGCACCAGCCATTTAATTCCCTCTTCCAAGTGTCTGCTTAGCCCTTTAACTGCATGCAATCTATTAAATAGATAATTGCACATTTGCTCCGTCTCCCTTCCCAAATTTTAACACACCACCCCCACACTTATCCAGAATCCATGAAATGAAAATCAGACAGCTTATACAATAGGCGGTGATCCAAGCCACCAGATTGCCACTCATGTAGTGAAGATGAACACTAAGCTCATTGTTTTGACAAGGACTATGCAGTGATCACTCCTACCTATGCTATTGTGGGCAAACATGTCCTCGACAGGTAAGAGTGTTAGAACAAGGTCAAGAAGGTTACTCTCTTGCGTTGATTCAGTCACCACCTGATGCAGGCCCAATCTCCCATATGTCCTTCAAGACTTAGCCAGCTGTACTGCTTAGCCAGCTGTGTCTGTACTACTGAGCCATTCTAGATAATGGATGTTGACGTACTCTGTTATGTATGTAAATTTGTATATACTTTGTACAGCCACCAGAGGGCTCATCCCCTGGAGTCCCAAGGAATCCCACAATCTTTTGAGAGCACAGGTACTTAAGGAGGCCTCACAGGCTGGAGACCTGCAATAAAAGACTAAGGTCACACTTTACTTTGAGCTCATAGTATCCAGTCAGACTCTTTATTCATATATAACAACTGGCGACGAGATACAGATGACGAACCCAACGATGCAGAGAACCGTGGGCATCCTGGAGGAATTCTCGGAGGGAGATGATTGGGAAACCTTCATGGAGCGACTCGACCAATACTTCGTGGCCAACGAGCTAGAAGGAGAAGAGAATGCTGCCAAATGTAGGGCGATTCTCCACACCGTCTGCGGGGCACCAACGTATGGCCTCATGAAAAATCTGCTTACTCCAGCGAAACCCACAGAAAAATCGTACGATGATTTGTGCACACTGGTCCAGGAGCATCTGAACCCGAAGGAAAGCGTTCTGATGGCGAGGTACCGGTTCTACACCTACAAAAGATCTGAAGGCCAGAAAGTGGCGAGTTATGTCGCTGAGCTAAGACGCCTTGCAGGACATTGCGAATTTGAAGGACATTTGGATCACATGCTCAGAGACTTTTTTGTACTTGGCATTGGCCATGAAATGATATTTCGCAAACTTTTGACTGTAGAGACCCCAACCTTGGGTAAGGCCATAGCGATAGCCCAGGCGTTCATTGCCACCAGTGACAGTACTAAGCAAATCTCTCAGCACACGAATGCTGCTACAAGTACTGTGAACAAAGTGATGTTGTTTTCAAATCGCAATGTACAGGGCAGTCCCCACTTCCCTGCAGTTGCACGTCCGCAGATGTCTCAAAGTCCACCATCAAGGGTGATGAATACAAGGCCATTAACACCTTGTTGGCGCTGCGGGGGTGATCATCGTTTCCATTCATGCTGCTTCAAAGGGTATGTTTGCAAGGGCTGTGGAACAATGGGACACCTCCAACATATGTGCAGGCGAGCTGCAAACCCTGTTAATCCTGCAAACCACCATGTTGCAGAGGAGGACAGATCCACAGCGGATCATTGTGGTGCAGCAAGGCCTCAAGGCCAGTCTTGACTCCCAGTCACACAAAACTGAGAACTTCCACAAAGGAACTGATTCCCGTAATCGGCAGTGCTACTGTAAAGGTCTCCTACGATGGAGCGGTGCACAAACTACCACTCTGGGTGGTACCGGGTGATGGTCCCACGCTGCTCGGCAGGAGCTGGCTGGGAAAGATACGCTGGAACTGGGACGACGTCCAAGTGCTCTCGTCCGCTGACAACAGTTTGTGTGCCCAGGTCTTAAACAAGTTCCCTTCGCTGTTCGAACCAGGCATCGGGAAGTTCCAAGAAGCAAAAGTGCAGATCCACCTCATTCCGGGGGCGCGACCCATCCATCACAAAGCGAGAGCAGTACCGTACATGATGAGATAAAGGGTAGAGATCGAGCTGGACCGGCTGCAACGAGAGGGCATCATTTCACCGATCGAATTCAATGAGTGGGCCAGTCCGATTGTTCCAGTCCTCAAGGGAGACAGCACCGTCAGAATCTATGGTGATTACAAAGTAACTATCAATCGTTTCTCCATGCAGGATCAATACACACTACCAAAGGCTGACGATCATTTCGCTATGCTGGCGGGAGGAAAGACGTTCACGAAGCTGAACATGACCTCGGCCTACATGATGCAGGAGCTGGAGGAATCATCGAAGGGCCTCACCTGCATAAACACGCACAAAGGTCTCTTCATTTATAACAGATGCCCGTTTGGAATTCGATCAGCCACGGCGATATTCCAGAGAAATATGGAAAGCTTACTGAAGTCGGTCCCGCGCACAGTGGTCTTCCAGGATGACATCTTGGTTACAGGCCGGGACACAGTCGAGCATCTGCAGAATCTGGAGGAGGTTCTTAGTCGACTCAACCGCGTAGGGCTCAGGTTGAAACGCACAAAGTGCGTTTTCCTGGCGCCTGAAGTGAAGTTCCTTGGGAGAAGAATCGCGGCGGACGGCATCAGGCACACCGATTCAAAGACGGAGGCAATCGAGAACGCACCGAGGTCACAGAACGTGACGGAGCTGCGGTCGTTTCTAGGACTCCTGAACTACTTTGGTAACTTCTTACCGTGTCTCAGCACACTGTTAGAACCACTGCACACCTTATTGTGTAAAGGAGATGAATGGGTTTGGGGCAAAAGCCAAGAAAATGCCTTTGTAAAAGCTAGAAAATTGTTATGCTCAAACAAATTGCTTGTGTTGTATGATCCATGTAAGCATTTGGTACTAGCATGTGATGCGTCGTCATACGGTGTCGGGTGTGTATTGCAACAAGCTAATGAATCTGGGAAATTGCAACTGGTTGCTTATGCATCCAGAAGTCTGTCTAAGACTGAGAGAGCCTACAGCATGATTGAAAAAGAAGCATTAGCGTGTGTCTATGGCGTAAAGAAAATGCATCAATATCTGTTTGGGCTAAAATTCGAATTGGAAACAGACCATAAGCCACTAATATCCCTGTTTTCCGAGAGTAAGGGGATAAATACAAATGCATTGACCCGCATCCAGAGATGGGCACTCACATTGTCCACATACAACTACGCCATCCGCCACAGGCCAGGCACAGAAAACTGTGCCGATGCTCTCAGTAGGCTGCCATTGCCCATCAGGGGTGTGGAAATGGCACAGCTCGCAGATTTAATCATTGTTATGGAAGCATTTGAGAGTGAGCAATCACCCGTCACAACCTGACAGATTAGAACCTGGACGAGCCAGGACCCCTCACTGTCCCCAGTAAAAAATTGTGTGCTTCACGGGAGCTGGTCCAGAGTCCCAGTGGAAATACAGGAAGAGATAAAGCCGTACCAGCGGCGCAAAGATGAAATGTCTATACAGGCAGACTGCCTTCTGTGGGGTAATCGGATAATGGTCCCCAAGAATGTTGGAGACACTTTCATCAGTGACCTCCACAGTACCCACCCAGTCATCGTAATGATGAAAGCGATAGCCAGATCCCACATGTGGTGGCCCGGAATCGATGCGGACTTAGAGTCCTGCGTTCACAGATGTAACACATGCTCGCAGTTAAGCAATGCACCCAGGAAGGCGCCACTAAGTTTATGGTCTTGACCCTCCAAACCGTGATCCAGGGTCCATGACAACAATGCAAGACCATTTTTGGGTAAAATGTTCCTTGTGGTTGTAGATGCGTACTCCAAATGGAATGAATGTGAGATAATATCTGCAAGTACGTCCGCTGCCACCACTGAAAGCCTGTGGGCCATGTTTGCCACGCACGGACTACCTGATGTCCTTGTGAGCGACAACGGGCCATGTTTTACCAGTGCCGAGTTCAAAGAGTTCATGACCCATAACGGGATCAAACATGTTACATCTGTCCCATTCAAACCAGCATCCAATGGTCAGGCAAAAAAAGCAGTGCAAACTATCAAGCAAGGCTTGAAGAGGGTAACTGAAGGCTCACTGCAGACTCGCCTATCCCGAGTTCTGTTTAGCCACCGGACGAGACCCCATTCGCTCACTGGGATTCCACCTACTGAACTGATGAAAAGGGCACTTAAGACAAGGCTCTCATTAGTTCACCTTGATCTACATGAACAGGTAGAGAGCAGGCGGCTTCAACAAAGTGCAGACCATGATAGCGCAAATGTGTCACGCGAGATTGAAATCAATGATCCTGTATTTGTATTCAATTATGGACAAGGTCCCAAGTGGCTTCCCGACACTATTGTGGACAAAGAGTGGAGCAGGGTGTTTCGGGTCAAACTTTCAAATGGACTAATTCGCCGGAAACACTTGGACTAAATCAAACTCAGATTTACGGACTATCCTGAGCAACCCACTTTGGACCCTACCTTCTTTGACCCCTCAACATACACACCAGTGGCAACCGGCACCACGGTTGGCCATGAAGCAGAACCCATCACCTGCAGCAGCCCAGCAGGACTCACCACACCAGGCAGCCCAGCAAAGCCAGCTGCACAGCAGCCCAGCGAGGGCCCAACAAATGATTCACCAAAACCAGCATTTGCACCGAGACGATCAGCCAGGGAAAGAAAGACCCCAGATCGACTCACCTTGTAAATAGTTCCACTGCTGACTTTGCGGGGGGGGGGGGGGGGCGGGGAGTATTGTTATATATGTAAACTTGTATATACCTTGTACAGCCACCAAAGTGCTCATCCCCTGGAGTACCAAGGGATCCCACAATCCCTTGGGAGCACAGGTACTTAAGGAGGCCTCACAGGCTGGTGAGGCACTCTGGAGACCTGCAATAAAAGATTACGGTCACACTTTACTTTGAGCTCACAGTATCCAGTGAGACTCTTTATTCACATATAACAACCAGAGTACAGGTCGTCAGTTGAGGGGGAGAGGGCGGTAGGTGATAATTAGCAGGAGTACGCTCAGGCACCAACAAAATTTGGGGTGGGCATTGTAGCTTAAAGTGGTCACTGTTGTGTTCAGAATAAATCCACAGGACTGTATTGCAAGCTCAAACTGTTGTGACCTTAGTCTCTTTATTCAGATTCCAGAGTGAAGAAGCAGCATGGTGAATCACCTTTTGTACCTGCTTGCCCCAGGGTGCACAGGTGACCCTTAGGTCTCCCACAGGTGTGCCCCCTAGTGGCAAGTCTTACATATTGGTGAGGTTTACATACATACACAAGTCACAATAGCAATGCATCTAGCTTTAATGTATACCTGTACCATGTTTTACCCCTAGATGGTGCCATTAGTATACAACTTCTATTAGTTCTTTAAAAAATGGGCCCCACAAATTTAGCAGTGATAACCAATGCCTGCACAGATTGGCTCAGGACATTCCATTGCTAAATTGATATGCATTGTGGCCGTTTTATACCAAAACATATTGTGTTGTTCTTGGGGACTGTTAATTATAATCATCAGTGGGAAGGTGATACAATCATTATGTATGTAGCTGAAGTTTGCAATTGTCAACAGCTCTGGAGTTGATCAGAATGACTCATCGCACAACATACTGGTGCATGGTCTGTTCATCTGTTCATAGAATATTTAGCGGAGATTGCTATCTGAAACTAACCTCATAATAAAGGGGACTATCAAAGTGTTTGTAGCAATGGAAACTGTTGCTAAGTATGCTATAGCGTCGCAGGGTCACACAAATGCTATGTCTAACCAGATGAATAATACATAGAAACATAGAAAATAGGTGCAGGAATAGGCCATTCGGCCCTTCAACCCTGCACCGTCATTCAATAAGATCATGGCTGATCATTCCCTCAGTACTCCTTTCCTGCTTTCTCTCCATACCCCTTGAACCCTTTTAGCCGTAAGGGCCATATCTAACTCCCTCTTGAATATATCCAACGAACTGGCATCAACAACTCTCTGCGGCAGGGAATTCCACAGGTTAACAACTCTCTGAGTGAAGAAGTTTCTCCTCATCTCAGTCCTAAATGGCCTACCCCTTATCCTAAGACTATGTCCCCTGGTTCTGGACTTCCCAACATCGGGAACATTCTTCCCACATCTAACCTGTCCAGTGCCATCAGAATCTTAAACGTTTCTATGAGATCCCCCCTCATTCTTCTAAACTCCAGTGAATAAAGGCCCAGTTGATCCAGTCTCTCCTCATATGACAGTGCCGCCATCCCCGGAATCAGTCTGCTGAACCTTCGCTGCACTCCCTCAACAGCAAGAACGTCCTTCCTCAGATTAGGAGACCAAAACTGAACATAATATTCCAGGTGAGGCCTCACTAAGGCCCTGTACAACTGCAGTAAGACCTCCCTGCTCCTATACTCAAATCCCCTAGCTATGAAGGCCGACATACCATTTGCCTTCTTCACCACCTGCTGTACCTGCATGCCCACTTTCAGTGACTGATGAACCATGACACCCAGATCTCGTTGCACCTCCCCTTTTCCTAATCTGCCGCCATCCAGATAATATTCTGCCTTCGTGTTTTTGCCCCCAAAATGGATAACCTCACATTTATCCACATTATACTACATCTGCCATGCATTTGCCCACTCACCTAACCTGTCCAAATCACCCTGCAGCCTCTTAGCATCCTCCTCACAGCTCACACTGCCACCCAGTTTAGTGTCATCCACAAACTTGGAGATATTACACTCAATTCTTTCATCTAAATCGTTAATGTATATTGTAAAGAGCTGGGGTCCCAGCACTGAGTCCTGCGGCACTCCACTAGTCACTGTCTGCCATTCTGAAAAGGACCTGTTTATCCCTACTCTCTGCTTCCTGTCTGCCAACCATACATACATAACACTTCCAGCAGTGGAATGTATGTAAACCTTACCAAAATGGAAGACTTGCCACTAGGGGGCACACCTGTGGGAGACCTAA
Source organism: Pristiophorus japonicus (assembly GCF_044704955.1). Classification (NCBI taxonomy): domain Eukaryota; kingdom Metazoa; phylum Chordata; class Chondrichthyes; family Pristiophoridae; genus Pristiophorus; species Pristiophorus japonicus. The sequence continues at coordinate 139,427,915 of NC_091977.1, forward strand.
AGGTCACCTGTGCACCCTGGGACAAGCAGGTATAAAAGGTGATTCACCATGCTGCTTCTGCACTCTGGAGTTTGAATAAAGAGACCAAGGTCACAACAGTTTGAGCTTGCAATACAGTCCTGCGGAGTTATTCTGAACATAACAAATTGGCGACGAGTAACGGATCACGAACTTTCACGCGGTAATGACTGCTGTTGGTATTCTTGAGAGATTTGTTGAGGGTGATGATTGGGAAGCCTTCGTTGAGCGCCTCGACCAATACTTTGTGGACAACGAATTGGACAAGGCTGAGACAGCGATCAAGTGCAGGGCGATTCTCCTCACCGTATGTGGGTCTTCGATATATGGCCTCCTCAAAAAATTTGCTAGCACTGGTCAAACCAACAGATAAGTCTTACACAGAGCTGTGTTCGCTGGATTGGGAACACCTCAAGCCAAAGAAGAGCATCCTGATGGCCAGGTATCGCTTTTACACGCACAATCGCTCCGAGGGCCAGAACGTGGCGAGTTTTGTCGCCGACCTAAGACGCCTTGCGGGACAGTGCGAATTTGCAAGATCCTTGGGGGAAATGTTGCGGGACTTTTTCATGCTTGGAATTGGCCACGAGGTCATTCTTCGCAAACTGCTGTCTGCCGAATCCCTAGATCTGAGCAAGGCCATCACGATAGCCCAGGCTTTCATATCCATGAGCAATAACAGGAAACAGATTTCTTCACAGAATCGAAGCTCACTGGCAAGTACTGTGCATAAAATAATGTTTTCAGCAGGCAGAACAGTACAGGGCAGGGCCCAGACAACTGCAGAGGCCAGACCTAGGCCTAGAGTGACTCAGAGTCCACCGTGGGGCGTGAATGCGTATCCAATAGCACCATGTTGGCGCTGAGGGGGCAGCCATAGAGCTCAACAATGTCGATTCAAGCCCTATGTGTGCAAGGGCTGTGGAACAATGGGGCACCTCCAGCGAATGTGCAAATGATCTCTGACTCGCCACGTGGCAGAGTCAGGAGAGGACGACCGATCCAGCGAGGATCACGATGAACGAGCAGGAGAGGCAACTCAAGCTGAGGATGAAGAGGATGTATATGGGATACACACCTTCACCACCAAAAGCCCTTCGATAATGTTAAAAGTTGAACTTAACAGCACTCCAGTCTCCATGGAAGTAGACACGGGGGCGAGTCATGAGCCAGAAGGCATTCGAGGGGCTGTGGGGTGACGAAGCACAACAACCCAAGCTGATCCCGATTCAGGCGAAGCTGCGCACCCACACCAAGGAACTGATACCAGTTATTAGTAGTGCAGACATAAGAGTATCCCATGAGGGAGCAGTGCATGATTTACCACTGTGGATTCTTTCAGGTGATGGGCCAACGCTGCTTGGCAGGAGGTGGATGTGGAAGATTCGATGGAACTGGGAAGACCTCTGCGTACCTTCTCTGGCGAATGACATCTCCCCTGCTCAAAGGCTGAGCAAACCCCCACCTTCAACTGAACCAGGCATCGAAGTGCAGATCCATTTGCAGATCCCCGAGGCCATCATGACCATGAGGAGGTGAAGATCAACCGAGCAACGTACAGGCACGGTACCCACCACCCGAAGCCGACGACCTCTTCGCGGCGATGGAACAGGCTCCAGGTCGACCATGCAGAGTGGGACTCCGGCCGAAACAATCCGAATGCATCTCCCCGACGCCAGAGGCCAAATCCCTGGGGAGAGAGATCGCAGCAGTCGGCATCACGGACACAGACGAGAGGGCGTCCAGACCTCAGGACGAGAGTGCGTCCAGGCCACGGGATGAGAGTGCGTCCAGACCATGGGACAAAGGTGTGTCCAGACCATGGGCGAAGGTGCATCCAGACCACGGGATGAGAGAGCGTCCAGACCATGGGAAGTCGCTGCAATGGAATGGAGGAATGTGTTGCCCAGCAAGGAAGACGACTGGGTTTGGGGCAAAGGTAAAGGGGCGGCCACTGAGAAAGCCAGGAACCCACTATGTTCCAATAAGTTGTTTGCACTATGTAACCCATGTGAGCGGTCTTTCACGGTTAATGATGTACCATTATATGGGGTCGGGGGTACCTTACAACAAGCCAAAGTAGCGGGCGAATACCAACCGGTCGTATATATATCTGACGAAGTACTTGTAACAAGTGATGTGTCGGGTGTGTTGTGCAGCAAGCCAAAGTAGCGGGCGAACCCCAACCAGTTATATATGTATCTAACAAAGTATTCGTAGCAAGTGATGTGTTACCGCACGGGGTCGGGCATGTTGTGCAGCAAGCTAAATTGGCGGGCAAGCCCCAAACTAGTGAAAATGAATCCAATATGTTAATCAAGGCGGCAGCCTATATCCACGGGACTAAAAAGATGTACCAATATGTGCTCGAGTCAGACAAGCTGCTTGTCCCACAAGTTTGGGAGAGCAGAGGCACCATTATCGATACGTTGTTTCGAGAATGTCAAACACTGTCTGTGCACTGTAACATGATCCGCCATGGGCCAGGCAGTGAGAACGGCACTAATGCCCTCAGTTGGCTACTGTTGCCCACCACCGGGGTGGAAACGACGCAGCCTGCAGACCCACTTGCAGTCGTGGAAGTGCTGGAAAGCGAGGGGTCAACCGTAACGGCCCCCCAGCTTAGGACCTGGACCAGCCAGGATCCCACGTTACCGCCTGCCAAAGGTGAACTGCTGGACAGGAAGTTGCAACCTATCTGTTGCAGAGATGAAAGGCCCATCCCAATGTTGCAAAATAAGACAGGGCGGCTACACACAATCGGTGGTCCGGGGCCCCCATACTATAGCTCAGGATCCACAGGGACCACTAGGCCTCCCGCCACTACCGAAAGTCTCAAGGCCATTGCGGCAACCCTGGTCTTGCTAGACCTCAGGGTCAGCGACAATAGCCCGGAGCAGGCAGCCCAAATCACAAAGTCAAGCACCACATGTGTCACGGTAGATTCCCTACAGACCCGGCTATCCAGGGTGCTATGCTGTCATCAGACAGAATTACTTAGAACCTAACCTTTCGTATGCCATCAGCAGAGAATGCACCATAATTTCACGGCCCTTCCACGCAACATCAGAATAAGTGATGTAGACCATGTTCAAGGCCCCAGTTGGGCTGCTAGCACCACATTAGCCAAGGGGCAGGGGGGAATGGAGTGTATGTGATTAAAACAGAGTGTTTGATTGTGAAACCATGTACCGGGCTAACGCATAAAGCATTTGGACCAGACCAAACTGCGAACTAAAGATAACTGGGAACCACTGTGAAAGGACCTGGCCCCCAGCGACCCACTAACACAATCGACCTCGCCATCAACCACGAGGATGAATCCACCACATCAGGACCTCAACCCAGGCGATCTACCCAGGGACGCAGGGCGCCAGATCGCCTCAACTTGCAAATAACTTGTACATAAGACTTTGGGGGGGAGTGATGTTATGTGGATAGAGGTGTACCGATGGATGTGGTGTATTTAGATTTCCAAAAGGCATTCGATAAGATGCCACACAAAAGGTTACTGCAGAAGATAAAGGTACGCGGAGTCAGAGGAAATGTGTTAGCATGGATCGAGAATTGGCTGGCTAACTGAAAGCAGAGAGTCGGGATAAATGGGTCCTTTTCGGATTGGAAATCGGTGGTTAGTGGTGTGCCACAGGGATCGGTGCTAGGACCACAACTGTTTACAATATAGATAGATAACCTGGAAGAGGGGACAGAGTGTAGTGTAACAAAATTTGCAGATGACACAAAGATTAGTGGGAAAGCTGGTTGTGTAGAGGACACAGAGAGGCTGCAAAGAGATTTAGATAGGTTAAGCGAATGGGCTAAGGTTTGGCAGATGGAATACAATGTCGGAAAGTGTGAGGTCATCCACCTTGGAAAAAAAACAGTAAAAGGGAATGGGGAGAAATTACAACATGCTGCGGTGCAGAGGGACCTGGGGGTCCTTGTGCATGAATCCCAAAAAGTTAGTTTGCAGGTGTAGCAGGTAATCAGGAAGGCGAATGGAATGTTGGCCTTCATTGCGAGAGGGATGGAATACAAAAGCAGGGAGGTCCTGTTGCAACTGTACAGGGTATTGGTGAGGCCGCACCTGGAGTACTGCGTGCAGTTTTGGTCACCTTACTTAAGGAAGGATATACCAGCCTTGGAGGGGGTACAGAGACGATTCACTAGGCTGATTCCGGAGATGAGGGTGTTACCTTATGATGATAGATTGAGTAGACTGGGTCTTTACTCATTGGAGTTCAGAAAGATGAGGGGTAATCTTATAGAAACATTTAAAATAATGAAAGGGACAGACAAGATCGAGGCAGAGAGGTTGTTTCCACTGGTCGGGAAGACTAGAAATAGGGGGCACAGCCTCAAAATACGGGGGAGCCAATTTAAAACCGAGTTGAGAAGGAATTTCTTCTCCCAGAGGGTTGTGAATCTGTGGAATTCTCTGCCCAAGGAAGCAGTTGAGGCTAGCTCATTGAATGTATTCAAATCACAGATAGGTAGATTTTTAACCAATAAGGGAATTAAGGGTTACGGGGAGGGGGCGGGTAAGTGGAACTGAGTCCACGGCCAGATCAGCCATGATCTTGTTGAATGGCGGAGCAGGCTCGAGGGGCTAGGTGGCCTTCACCTGTTCCTAATTCTTATGTTCTTATGTGTGTTTGTAAACCTCACCAAAATGTAAGACTTGCCACTAGGGGGCACACCTATGGGAGACCTGCTTCTGCACTCTGGAATCTGAATAAAGAGACCAAGGTCACAACAGTTTGAGCTTGCAATACAGTCCTGTGGATTTATTCTGAACATAACAGGAAGTGTGGTAGAAAAACCAAACACCACAAGATGTGGTGTCATAAGTGCAGCAAGGAGAGAAAAGTTAGCTATGTGTCAACTCCGTTATCCTTGTATCATGCTACTAGGATGGTAGATTTTGAACTCGATAGACCGTGGTCTTTTTACGTCTAGCTGTTACTATGTCAAGCGAAAAGGAACACAACAAAATAAAGGGTCCAAGGGCAAATCTATGAATTCAAAAATAGTAAGCCAAATTGAGAAGCAATTCAACAAGAAAAATATGTGTGACCTGATTATAGCAGCAATGTGACCATTGAACAGCGAAGGATTCAACACAGAAACAATCATTTCAGTCATTGTAAAAGTTAACTGTGAAAAATATTTTAGACACATGAAATTATAAAAAATTGCTTAAGATGTATAAAGAGAAACAGACCCCCCCCCCCCTCTACATAATCATAGTACACGTAGAACTTAATGGACAGCAAGAATGGTGAATGCTGTTTAGAAAGATAGCCTATGACTGTGAAATTCCAAAGCAATTGATGTGAAATAAAAGCACCAATAGTAGCACAGCCTGTGGACAATGCCTAAATTTCCTATTGTGTTACTGTGTAAACATATTTTAAGGTGAAGTTTTAGTTCTGAAGGGTGTGAAAGCAAAACTAATTTGGCCACTTTGATCAGGCCAGCCGAGCCACACCCCAACCCTGAAAGGACAAGTTATTATTCCAAAATTCAGGACTCCTCTCATGAGGCTGATGCCATGGGAGGGATCCTAAATGGTGTGGGCTTCTGTACCTTTTATGCAAAGAACACTGTCCCCAGGATTTGGGTTGGGATCCATGCCAGAGCTGACTGTTGAGCAGGAAGTCCCACCAGGCTCTACTTCTGCCGATGCAGCGGTCTAACTAGAGGGAGAGTCCAGAGCAGGGAAAGCCTAAACTTTCCTTGTGGGGTCGAGAGCAGTATGCCAGCATCTTCTGGCCACAGAAGGAAAGTAAAATAACTTTCCTATTTGGGATTTTTCTAGCCATGTATCCTCTTCCCGTTATTTTCACCAGGTGGGAAAGCCACACTGCCATATGGACTCATATGCTACACACATACACTGAGTAGAACCCCAAGGACTGGAATAAAAAATTGTTATAATTGCTATTTGCTTACTGGGACGTACATCAAGAATCTACATGTTTCTCACCATTTGAATTACTGTATGGATGCAGAGTGCACAGTTTATTCATTCTAATCTGAGAGGCATGGTCAGGAAAATCAATGAAGAGGACAGAAAAATCTTGGGAGTATGTACTCAAATTAAGGGAGTATCTAGGTTGGCTGAACCTATACAAGGTTAAACAATGTGCAAGCCAAAACTGGTATGACTACATTGCTAGGCGCTGGAAGTACCTCATAGGCCAGAGCATCTTGTTGCTGCCACCAGTGAAGTTATTTGCTCCCTGGCTGGTCCATATGTGGTTGTAGAAAAGCACAGTGAGGTGGATTATGTAGTTGAGATACACCAGCAACCATGTAAGTGCTGTGCCTATCAGGTAAATATGTTCAAGGCCTACCTTTCACAAAGAAGTAGCCCTGTGAACTAATATCCTGTAAACAGAAGAGAAAGGCAGGATTATAAATCTTTTGTTCAGGAGAAAAATGGGTCCCTTGGTGGACAAGATCCATCTCCCCCACAGAAGCAGCAAGCCAGGAAATTACTGCTAGCTTCCTGCTCACTATTCTCAAGCAAACCAGACTATGCAAAGCTACTTGTACATCTCATTAACAAGGCACTTAATAGCCAGAGCACTAATACCCCGTCCTACACAGCTTGAAGGAACAAATAGCTTGGAATGAGGAGGAGTTGGGCCTGCGAGTATTAGGCCTTCCCAGAACTCAGGATCAATGTCGATGTTAATTTTCCATAACAACCATAAGACCACTTGTTTTGTGTAGATTATCACAACCTAAATGACCTGTCAGAAGCTGATGCCTACCCAATTATGGCACCTTTTAGCAACCCATGCTCGGCAGCGAAACATCTGCTGCAAACAAATCAATAGAAGGTCAAGGGCAGCAGGCAATGGGAACAGTATCGCCTCCAAGTTCCCCTCCAAGTCACACATTATCCTGACTTGAAAATATATTGCCTTCCTTCATCATCGCTGGATCAAAATCTTGGAACACCCTCCCTAGCAGCACTATGGGTGTACCTTCACCACAGGGACTGCAGCGTTTCAAGAAGGCAGCACACCACCACCTTCTCAAGGGCAATTAGGGATGAGCAATAAATGCTGCCTTGCCAGCGATGTCCACATCCTAGGAACGAATAACAAAAATACAGTCCTCATTGAACAGACCATTGGAGCCCTCAAACTATGAATCAGATATCTGGACAAGTATGGTGGCGTTCTGAAATATAGCCCAGAAAGCAAACTGCAACAATTCAGCATCTGCTGGACAGTCTGGCCAGCTTGCTTTCTGGCACCAGAGTGGCTATTGATTCAGGTATTGCAAAGATACAGAAGTATTGGCACCATAATAGATAGCAGTATTTGTCATTTTCACACATGACTGCCCCTGCTAGTGGGCTGCAGCTTAGCACTGGCACTGATCTGGGTGAAAGCAAACTTTAAGAAATCAGTGATCTGAATGCAGTCTGAATCCATTCGATCTCCCAGCCTGGGAGGTGGAGGAGATGGTGAAGTCCAGGGCCTGCATGGCTCCAATATGAATATCCCTGAGAGATGTTATTCCTGGTGTCAAAGACTCTAACAGAAGGGGCTCATGCACGTTATCATCCATGATTTGAGCATTTGTATCAAAATATGCAGGTGGAAATGTTCATTGACAAAGGAAATTAAAGATAGTGTTAAATCCAAGGAAGAAACATACAAATTAGCCAGAAAAATCAGCAAACCGGAAGACTGGGAGAAATTTAGAATACAGCAGAGGAGGACAAAGGGTTTAATTAAGAAGGGGAAAATAGAATATGAGAGGAAGCTTTCCGGAAACATAAAAACTGACTGCAAAAGCTTCTATAGATATGTGAAGAGAAACAGATTAGTGAAGACAAACGTAGGTCCCTTGCAGTCGGATTTGGGTGAATTTATAATGGGGAACAAAGAAATGGCAGACCAATTGATCAAGTACTTTGGTTCTGTCTTCACAACGGAAGACACAAATAACCTTCTGGATGTACTAGGCGACCGAGGGCCTATTGAGAAGGAGGAACTGAAGGATATCCTTATTAGGCGGGAAATTGTGTTAGGGAAATTGACGGGATTGAAGGCCGATAAATCCCCAGGGCCTGATAGTCTACATCCCAGAGTACTTAAGGAAGTGGCCCTAGAAATAGTGGATGCATTGGTGCTAATTTTCCAGTAATCTATCGACTCTGGATCAGTTCCTATGGACTGGAGAGTGGGGAAAATGTTGGAATCAATCATTAAGGATGAAATAGCAGCGCATTTGGAAAGCAGTGATAGGATTAGTCCAAGTCAGCATGGATTTATGAAAGGGAAATCAAGCTTGACAAATCTTCTGGAATTTTTTGAGTATGTAACTAGTAGAGTGGACAAGGGAGAACCAGTGGATGTGGTGTATTTGGACTTTCAAAAGGCTTTTGACAAGGTCCCACACAAGAGATTGGTGTGCAAAATCAAAGCACATGGTATTGGGGGTAATGTACTGACATGGATTGAGAACTGGCTGGCAGACAGGAAGCAGAGAGTCGGGATAAATGGGTCCTTTTCAGAATGGCAGGCAGTGACTAGTGGGGTGCATCAGGGCTCAGTGCTGGGACCCCAGCTATTTACAATATATATTAATGATTTTGATGATGGAATTGAGTGTAATATCTCCAAGTTTGCAGATGACACTAAACTGGGTGGCGGTGTGAGCTGTGAGGAGGACGCTAAGAGGCTGCAGGGTGACTGGGACAGGTTAGGCAAATGGGCAAATACATGACAGATGCAGTATAATGTGGATAAATGTGAGGTTATCCACTTTGGAGGCAAAAACACGAAGGCAGAATATTATCTGAATGGCGGCAGATTAGGAAAAGGGGAAGTGCAGCGAGACCTGGGTGTCATGGTTCATCAGTCCTTGAAAGTTGGCATGCAGGTACAGCAGGCGGTGAAGAAGGCAAATGGTATGTTGGTCTTCATAGCAAGGGATTTGAGTATAGGAGCAGGGAAGTCTTACTGCGGTTGTACAGGGCCTTGGTGAGCCCCACCTGGAATATTGTGTTCAGTTTTGGTCTCCTAATCTGAGGAAGGACTTTCTTGCTATTGAGAGAGTGCATCGAAGGTTCACCAGACTGATTCCAGGATGGCGGGACTGACATATGAGGAAAGACTGGATCAACTGGGCCTTTATACACTAGAGTTTAGAAGGATGAGAGGGTATCTCCTAGAAACATGTAAGATTCTGACGGGACTGGACAGGTTAGATGCGGGAAGAATGTTCCCGATGTTGGGGAAGTCCAGAACCAGGGGACACAGTCTTAGGATAAGGGGCAGGCCATTTAGGACTGAGATGAGGAGAAACTTCTTCACTCAGAGAGTTGTTAACCTATGGAATTCCCTGCCGCAGAGAGTTGTTGATGCCAATTCATTGGATATATTCAAGAGGGAGTTAGATATAGCCCTTACGGCTAAAGAGATCAAGGGGTATGGAGAGAAAGCAGGAAAGGGGTACTGAAGGAATGATCAGCCATGACCTTATTGAATGGTGGTGCAAGCTCGAAGGGCCAAATGGCCTACTCCTGCACCTATTTTCTATCTTTCTATGTTTCTATGTTGACACTGAGAAACTGACACGACATTTGGTAAAGTTAATACACCTGCTTTGTGCCGGTATATTTTCCCTTGACTCCAGCAAAGGTGAAATTTGTGGAATTTCTAGTAGGGGCAATGTTATCTCATCAACGCCACCTCTTGAAGGGCACAGTGCTCGATAAAGGACATTTTATTAGTCATGTCAAAGATTTTTCGGAGTATTTCAACAAGGAAGGCACATTGACGAGGTACATGTGTAGTTCGTGGCAGCTGTAGGACACAGTCATTGCATTTCTTCAGTTATTGATCAATCAGGGACACATTATAATCTTGAGTTTGCTACAAATGAAAGTATAAGTTCTACTTCAACCAGCATTTACATTCTCATTTTATTTATGAGTCACTTACATTGTTTTATTATGTTATCTCTCTGAAACTGTTAAAACACGAGTCAAAATTGTAAAACTTTTTACATAGAAATACATAGAAGTTACAATATGGAAATAGGCCATCAGCCTAACTAATCCATATTGGCACTTACCCTCCAAATGAGCATTTAGTTCTGATCAAATTTACCTACCCACTTCCGACAACCCTTCAATCGATTTTCCTTCATTCATTCATCTAATCTAACATTGAATGTTGACATCGTTTCAGCCTTAACCACTAATCAAGGAAGTGAACTCTACAGCCTCAAAATTGTCTGTGTCAAGAAGATCGTCCTACCCTCTGTTCTAAATTTCTTGGGCTAGAAATTGGATACTACTGGTAAAACTGGCGCGGGCACCACATCAACTTCATGCTGCCTGCAAATTATCATGATAGGAGTGCACATGCTAGTGCTGAATGCGCTGCTAACAGGTTGTAAGCTCAGCAGGGGGCCGCAGTTCACATTGCTGAGGCGAGGCTTTACTTAAAACTAACCTGCTTCTCTTCAAGGTAGTCTGCAGCTCTTGAAGCTGAGCTGCCTTCTGCAGGTAAAAACATTTAAAATTCCTTCAGCACTAGATAGTCTGCACTTCTTAAAGGTGAGTTGCCTTCTGCTGATCAAAAATGCTAAAAGTGTTTCAGCAGCAACAAAAATGGCTCAGCAAGTCAGTGAAAGGGCACTCCAGCTTTGAGCAGGGGGTCAACAATGGTCCTCGACCCACAGGAGGGCCAGCAGGCCCACAAAAAATAAGGACGTGGGATCATATCACTGAGTCAGTCACTGTGTGGCCCCTGGACTTGACTCTAGGACCCGGCTCTAGTACCCAAGGACATTTTTTTAAAAATTCATTCACAGGATGTGGGCGATACTGGCAAGGCCAGCATTTATTGCCCATCCCTAATTGCCCTTGATGGTGAGCCACCTTCTTGAATCGCTGAAGAAACGGCGATATATTTCCAAGTCAGGATGGTATGTAACTTGGAGGGAAACTTGGAGCTGATAGTATTCCTAGATGCCTGCTGCCCTTGCCCTTCTAGGTGATAGAAGTCGCAGGTTTGGGAGGTGCTGCTGAAGAAGTCTTGGTGAGTTGCTGAAGTGCATCTTGTAGATGGTACACTCTGCAGCCACAGTGCGCCGGTGGTGGAGGGAGTGAATGTTGAAGGTGGTGGATGGGGTGCCAATCAAGCTGGCTGCTTTGTACTGGATGGTATTGAGCTTTTTGAGTGTTGTTGGAGCTGCACTCATCCAGGCAAGTGGAGAGTATTCCATCACACTACTGACTTGTGCCTTGTAGATGGTGGAAAGGCTTTGGGGAGTCGGGAGGTGAGACATTCACCGCAGAATACACAGCCTCTGACCTGCTTTTGTTGCCGCAATATTTCGCTTTTTGAAGTGGTAATGCCATTGACTGTCAAGGGTCGGTGGTTAGATACTCTCTTGTTGGAGATAGTCATTGCCTGGCAATTGTGTGGTGCGAATGTTGCTTACCACTTATCAGCCCAAGCCTGAATGTTATTAAATTGATTCCTGGGATGATAGGGTTGTCCTATGAGAAGTGATTCAGTAGATTGGGCCTATACTCTCTGGTGTTTAGAAGAATGAGAGATGATCTGTGAGATGAAGATCACTCCCAGGATGTCAGTCAGGCTTCAAAAGAGAAAGCTGCAAAGGATTTTGCCAAGACTAAGAGCTTAGAAATGCTGGTGCAGTGTTGGAAGTCATCTTGTTTCAGCCAATTAAGATGACTGACTGACGGGAGGAAATGTGGGAAACTTTTAAAAGCCATCAAAAACCCACTAAAAAAATGATAGAGGGACGATAGATTATGAAAGTAAACTAGCATAAATATTGATATGTCCTTACTATACAGTACAAATGCACACGAGGCCCATACTAGAGAGAAGGTCACTCTGTGACCAGTCCTTTATTAGCCAGCACTGAAGTGATGAAGGTGGGTGGAGCTTCCCCTTTTATTCCTGAAAGTCCAGGTTAGGAGTGTCTCCCACAAGTTCACCACCTGGTGGTCAGTGTACTCACGGTGAACAACTTAGGTCAGTTTATACATGGGTTACAATGGCAGTTGAATACATAACATCATCTCCCCCCCAAAGTCTTATTGGGATCACAGGTTGAGTCTCTCTGGTGGTTTACGCTCCCTTGTAGAGCGCCTGAGTTGGGGCTCCAGTTGTTGGCGCTGGCCTGAGTGTCTGCCGTTTGCGATGCCTCAGGCCTGTCCAGACTGCCCACAGTGACTGGGCTCTCCTCCACTTGGTTCCGGTGTTCGGTCACCTGTGGTGGAGTGAACTCTACATCGTGTTCTTCCTCTGCTTCTTCTATGGGGTTGCTGAATCTCCTTTTTGTTTGATCCACATGTTTGCGGCAGATTTGTCCATTGGTAAGTTTAACGACCAGAATCCTATTCCCCTCTTTGGCAATCACGGTGCCTGCGAGCCATTTGGGCCCTGCAGGGTAGTTGAGGACAAAGATAGGGTCATTGACATCAATACATCGCGCCCTCACATTCTCATCGTAGTAGTCACCTGCTCGCGACAATTTCTTTCATGGTGGGGTGTATAAGGGATAACCTGGTTTTGAGCATCCTTTTCATTAGCAGCTCTGTGGGTGGAACCCCTGTGAGCGAGTGTGGTCCGGATCTATTGGCCAACAGGAGGCTTGATAAGCGGCTTTGTAGGGAACCCCCTTGGATTCTGAGCATCCCCTGTTTGATTATCTGCACTGCTCGTTCCGCCTGGCCGTTTGAGGCCGACTTGAACGGTGCCATTCTGAAATGGTTGATACTATTTCCTGCCATGAAGTCCTGAAATTCAGTGCTTGTAAAGCACGGGCCATTGTCGCTGACCAAGACGTCCGGTAGACCATGGGCAGCGAACATTGCCCGTAGACTTTCTACCGTGGCAGAGGATGTGCTTGAATTGAGAATGTCACACTCGATCCATTTGGAGTAGGCATTTACTACAACCAAAAACATTTTTCCCATGAAAGGACCTGCGTAATCCACATGGATGCGTGACCATGGCTTGGCGGGCCAGGACCAGGGGCAAAGGGGGGTTTTCAGGGGCGTATTGTCCAGCTGGGCACTTGTGTTGCACCTGCGAACACAAAGTTCCAGGTCTGCATCTATCCCTGGCCACCAAATGTGTGACCTGGCAATTGCCTTCATCATGACAATGCCCAGATGCTCATTGTGGAGTTCTCGGATGAACGCCTCTCTGCCCATCTGGGGCATGACTACTCGGTTTCCCCATAGTAGGCAATCGGCCTGAATCGAGAGTTCATCCTTGCACCTGTGAAATGGTTTAAATTCCTCAGGGCATGCCCCGTACGTGGCTGCCCAGTCCCCATTCAGGACACATTTCTTGACTAAAGACAGTAGCGGGTCTCTGTTTGATCTGACGGACTGTCACGGGTGAGCCTTCGCTTTCGAAAGCTTCAACAGCCATGACCATCTCAGTAGCATGCTCGGTTGCCCCCTCGGTGGTGGCTAGTGGGAGCCTGCTGAGTGCATTGGCGCATTTTTCAGTGCCCGGTCTGTGCCAAATTGTATAGTCATAGGCAGCTAACGTGAGTGCCCACCTCTGTATACGGGCCGACGCATTTGCATTTATGGCCTTGTTGTCAGTCAAAAGGGACGTTAGGGATTTGTGATCTGTCTCCAGCTCAAATTTCCTGCCAAAAAGGTACTGGTGCATTTATTTTTACTGCATATACACATGCAAACGCTTCCTTTTCTACCATCCCGTAGCCCCTTTCTGCCTGGGACAGACTTCTGGAGGCATAAGCTACCGGCTGTAACTGACCCTTGCCATTAACATGCTGCAACACACAACCGACCCCATAGGACGACACATCGCACGTTAAAACAAGTTTCTTACATGGGTCATATAGCGTTAACAGATTGTTGGACCATAACAAATTGCGTGCTCTATCAAAAGCCCTTTCCTGGCTGTCCCCCCAGACCCATTTGCGACCTTTGCGTAGGGAAATGTATAGCGGCTCTAACAGCATGCTGAATTTGGGAAGAAAGTTACCAAAATAGTTCAGGAGCCCCAGGAACGAATGCAGCTCCATCATGTTACGAGGTCTGGGTGCTCTCTGGATCACTTCCGTTTTGGACGCAATAGTTCTGATACCATCTGCTGCTACCCTCATCCCCAGGAATTCTACCTCTGGAGCTAGGAAGACGCACCGCCTTTTTCAGTCGCAGCCCTACCCGGTCCAGTCTGCGTAGCACCTCCTCCAGGTTGTGAAGGTGTTCTTCAGTATCGCAACCCGTGATGAGGATGTCGTCTTGAAAAACCACCGTCCTTGGAATCAACTTGAGGAGACTTTCCATGTTTCGTTGAAAGATCGCGGCGGCCGAGCGAATCCCGAACGGACATCTGTTGTACTCAAACAACCCCTTGTGTGTCGTGATGGTGTTCAGCTTCTTCGACTCACTCACCAGCTCCTGGGTCATGTAAACTGAGGTCAGGTCCAATTTTGAAAAAAGTTTGCCACCGGATAGCGTCGCAAAGAGGTCCTCCGCTCTCAGTAACGGGTACTGGTCTTGGAGTGACACCCGATTGATGGTGGCCTTGTAATCACCACATATCCTGACTGACCCATCCGCCTTGAGCACCAGCACAATCGGGCTCGCCCAGTCACTGAATTCGACTGGCGGGATGATGTCTTCCCTCAGCAGGCGGTCCAATTCACCTTCTATCTTTTCCCGCATCACGTACGGAACCGCTCTGGCCTTGTGGTGTACTGGCCTGGCGTCCGGGTTTATGTGAATCATGGTCCCCATGAAAGTGCCAATGCCGGGTTGAAATAGTGAGTCAAATTTGTCCAGGAACTGTGAGCATGATATTCGCTCCACAGAAGAAATTGCATTGACATCGCCCCATTTCCAGTTCATGACAGCAAGCCAACTCCTCCCCAGCAGTGCGGACCGTCCCCCAGGACAATCCAGAGTGGCAACCTATTCTCCGAATCTTTGTGGGTCACGACTACCGTGGTGCTGCCTATCACCGGAATGATCTCCTTTGTATATGTCCATAGCTGTGCATCAATTGGCAATAATTTTAGCCTCCTGGCCTTGGACGGCCACAACTTGTGGAACTGTTTGATACTCATCAGGGGCTGGCTGGCCCCTGTGTCTAGCTCCATTGATACTGGGATGCCATTGCGGAGCACTTTCATCATTAGCGATGACGTCCTGGTGTATGAACTGTATATGTGCTCCACATGAACTCGCTGAACTTCAGCTTCCAGCGATTTCCCCCAGTGTCCATTTGGCCTCGTAGGGCTTACATCGGGCCCGTCCTCCTTGTACATCAACCTGGCTGCAGGCTTCCTGCACATACGCGCCAAGTGACTGCTGATGTTGCAATTTCTTCAGGTATATTGCTGATACCTGCAAGCTCTGGCTGTGTGTTTGCCTCCACACCTCCAACATGAGCCGTTGTTGGAAAAAAAGGTCCATTACCAGTCGATCATCTCTGACTGTCTCTGTAACTGTCCTTAAACGCACCACTGACAGGTGTTAATGGCCCCATTACTGGCTGCGTTGTTCCTTGCGATGGCATGAATCACCGTTCAGCTAGCCATTTTCTCTGTTGAATTCCCCCTTTGGGATTGACTACATGCTCGGGCATGTCCGATTGCCCCTGTCTGCCTGGAGAACTGTGTGCCGCATTAACAATGTTGACTCCCTGTCCATTTGCTGCATTTAAATCAAGATTTTTGTCAAACATCATTCTGGTCTCTTCCTCCCCTGAGATAAATGTCTGGGCCATCACAGCCACCGTTTCCAGCGTCAAATCTTTGGTCTCAATCAGTTTTCTGAAAACCCTAGCATGCCCGGTGCCCTCAATAAAAAAGGTCTCGCAGCATCTCCGCTCTGCATGCATCTGGGAACTTACATAGGCTCGCCAGTCGCCGGAGGTCTGGAACGCTTTGCCCTTCTTGCCGCCGGTGCGTGTAAAACCGGTGTCTCGCCATGTGCATGCTGCCCGCCGGTTTAAGGTGTTCTCCGATCAACTTACTGAGCTCTTCAAAAGTCTTGTCTGCCGGCT
The DNA here is from genome assembly GCF_044704955.1 of Pristiophorus japonicus. Classification (NCBI taxonomy): domain Eukaryota; kingdom Metazoa; phylum Chordata; class Chondrichthyes; family Pristiophoridae; genus Pristiophorus; species Pristiophorus japonicus. The sequence goes on from NC_091977.1 coordinate 139,444,006, forward strand.
TCTCTGGCACTAGAAGGTCCTTCATCAGGGATTACGTTCTGGATCCACAAACCGTAAGGAGATGAGCCCTGCGTTTGTCAGCCGAATCCTGTCCCAGCCATTCCTTAGTGATGAAACTTTGCTGTAGTCTCTCAATAAAATCGTCCCAATGATCACCAACACAGTACCTCTCCTTTGTGCTGCATGGTTTAAATCCCAGTTTCTCGTCGCCAATGATATGTCCTTACTATACAGTACAAATGCACACGAGGCCCAAACTAGAGAGAAGGTCACTCTGTGACCAGTCCTTTATTAGCCAGCACTGAAGTGATGAAGGTGGGTGGAGCTTCCCCTTTTATACCTGAAAGTCCAGGTTAGGAGTGTCTCCCACAAGTTCACCACCTAGTGGTCAGTGTTCTCATGGTGTACAACTTTGGTCAGTTTATACATGGATTACAATGACAGTTGAATACATGACAAATATAAAAGCAGATAGTAAGAGTTTCTACAGGTGTATAAAAAGGAAAAAAGAGTGGCTAAAGTAAATGTTGGTTTCCTAGAGGATGAGACTTTGGAATTAATAATGGAAAACAGGGAAATAACAGAGACGTTGAACAAGTATTTTGTATCGGTCTTCACGGTCGAAGACACTAAAAACATCCCAATAGTAGATAATCAAGGGGCTATAGGGTGGGAGGAACTTAATACAATCACTATCACTAATGAAGTAGTAGTCAGTAAAATAATGGGACTAAAGGCAAACAAATCCCCTTGACCTGATGGCTTACATCCTCGGGTCTTAGAATAAGTAGTTGAAGAGATAGTGGATGCATTGGTTGTAATCTACCAAAATTCCCTGGATTCTGGGGCGGTCCCAGCAGATTGGAAAACCGCAAATGTAACACCTCTATTTAAAAAAGGAGGCAGACAAAAAGCAGGAATCTATAGACCAGTTAGCTTAACATCTGTCGTTGGGAGAATGCTGGAGTCCATTATTAAGGAAGCAGTCGCTTGACATTTGGAAAAGCATGATTCAATCAAACAGAGTCAGCATGGTTTTCTGAAAGGGAAATCATGTTTGACAAATTTGCTGGAGTTCTTTGAGGATGTCACAAGCAGGGTGGATAAGGCGGAACCAGTGTATGTGGTGTATTTAGATTTCCAGAAGGCATTCGATAAGGTGCCACATAAAAGGTTACTGCGCAGGATAAATGTTCACGGGGTTGGGGGTAATACATTGGCATGGATAGAGGATTGGCCAACTAACAGAAAACAGAGTGTCGGGATAAATGGGTCATTTTCTGGTTGGCAAACTGTAACTAGTGGGATGCCGCAGGGATCAGTGTTGGATCCTTATCTATTTACAATCTATATTAATGACTTGGATGAAGGGACTGAGTGTAATGTAGCCAAGTTTGTTGATGATACAAAGATGGCTAGGAAAGCAAATTGTGAGGAGGACACAAAAAATCTGCAAAGGGATAGAGACAGGCTAAGTGAGTGGGCAAAAATTTGACAGATGGAGTATAATGTGGGAAAATGTGAGGTTATCCACTTTGGCAGAAAAAATAGAAAAGCAAATTATAATTTAAATGGAGAAAAATTGCAAAGTGCTGCAGTACAAAGGGACCTGGGGGTCCTTGTGCATGAAACACAAAAAGTTAGTATGCAGGTACAGCAAGTAATCAGGAAGGCAAATGGAAAGTTGGCCTTTATTGCAAGGGGGATAGAGTATAAAAGCAGAGAAGTCCTGCTTCAACTGTACAGGGTATTGGTGAGGCCACACCTAGAGTACTGCGTACAGTTTTGGCCTCCGTATTTAAAGAAGGATATACTTGCATTGGAGGCTGTTCAGAGAAGGATCACTTGGTTGATTCTGGAGATGAGTGGGTTGACTTATGAAGACAGGTTGAGTAGGTTGGGCCTATACTCATTAGAGTTCAGAAGAATGAGAGGTGATCTTATCGAAACATACAAGATAATGAGGTGGCTCGACAAGGTGGATGCAAAAAGGATATTTCCACTCATAGGGGAAATTAAAACTAGGGGACTTGGGGCTAGACTTTCCCGAAAGGCCCTCAATGTTCGATTGCCCGCTGAGAAGAACTGTAACATTCGGCGAGAAAAGCTGGCGAAAATTTCCAATTTAAAATTTAAAGTAAGTAAAACTAATCGCCCGGTGAGAAAATGGGTGTTGCACACTCATTGTCGGCGGTTTTCTCGGTGGGTAAGTGCAAAGTTAGCAACATGGGCGGTCGTTACCAGAATGAATGGTAAGTACTAAAATTTAGTCCGAGGCTGCGGTTGGGTCTAGGGAGGGGGAAACTTAAAAAAAAATTTACAGCTTGTACCTCCGAGAAAATCGCCAACAATGAAGCCGAAAGTCTAGCCCATAGTCTCAGAATAAAGGGCCGCCCATTTAAAACTGAGATGAGGAGGAATTTCTTCTCTCAAGGGGTTGTAAATCTGTGGAATTCTCTGCCCCAGAGAGCTGTGGAGGCTGGGTCATTGAATATATTTAAGGCGCAGAGAGACAGATTTTTGAGCGATAAGGAAATAAGGGGTTATGGGGAGCAGGCAGGGAAGTGGAGCTGAGTCCATGATCAGATCAGCCATGATCTTATTAAATGGCGGAGCAGGCTCGAGGAGCCAGGTGGCCTACTCCTGCTCCTATTTCTTATGTTCTTATGTTCTTCATTGTCGCTGAATCAAAATCCTGAAACACCCTATCTAACAGTATTGTTGGAGCACTTTCAGCATAGAGACTGCATTAGTTCAAGAAGGCGGCCGACATCAACCTTCTGAGAGCAACTAAAGATAGGTAATAAATGTGGGCCTTGCCTATGACACATATGTCCCTAGAATGATTTGTTTTTACATGAGATCAGTCAAGCCTTGCCTCATAGTTGCCTGCAACCAGTTTTATTTTTAATTCGTTCATGGGATGCGAGCATCACTGACAAGGCCAGTATTTATTGCCCATCCCTAATTGGGAAGGTGGTGATGAGCCGCCTTCTTGAACCGATGCAGTCCGTGTGGTGAAGTTACTCCCACAGTGTGGGAGTTGGGAGGGAGTTGCAGGATTTTGACCCAGTGACAATGAAGGAGCGGTGATATATTTCCATGTCAGGATGGTGTGTGACTTGGAGGAGACCTTGGAGGTGGTGGTGTTCCCATGCGCCTGCTGCCCTTCTCCTTCCAGGTGGTAGAGGTGGAGGGTTCTATGCAACTTTTTGGGGGGTTTATCGAATTTAACTAAATCCTGCATCAGAAATTGACAGTTAAGCATCGTTCCTGAGGAGATCATTCTAACCTTATATCCTATTTTCTTCCTCTTGATTTGTTCGGGGAAGAGGAGCCTGGCCCTGCTATTCGCTATCCTGCCAGAATCTAGGAGCACTACAGCAACTAGCCAAGGCTTCTTCGATAATACCTCCCAAACCCACAATCTCTACCACCTAGAAGGACAGGAATACCCAGGTGCATGGGAACACTGTCACTCAAAGTTCCCCTCCAAGTCACACACTATCCTGACTTGGAAGTATATCGCTGTTCCTTCATCATCGCTGGGTCACAATCCTGGATTCCTCCATAACAGCATTATCGGAGTACCTTCAACACACGGACTGCAATAGCTCAAGAAGGTGGCTCACCCCCACCTTCTCAAGGGCATTTGGGGATGGGCAATAAATGCTGGCCTTGCCAGCAATGTCGACATCCCATGAAAGAAAAAGAAAAAGGCTGTTCCCTCATGTTGGCGAGCATGCAGCAGACCACCACGAATCTTGACAACTATCTACCGAGTATTGAAGGCCTCCTCCAGAGCTGTCCAAGCAGTGGAAACTTTTCAGCACACAAATGGTCTGCTCTATCACATTTATGCATGCTGCGCACATGTGATCAGCCATGTTATCAGTGGATAGCGCTGGTCACCCAGAAGCCACCGTTTGGTTTGTGTGGTGGCTGAAATGCAGATGGCACAGTGGATTGCCACAGAATGAAAGCATTATAGAAACACTGAAAATAGGTGCAGGAGCAGGCCATTCGGCCCTTCGAGCCTGCACCACCATTCAATACAATCATCGCTGATCAACCATTTCAGTACCCCACTCCTGCCTTCTCTCCATACCCGCTGACCCCTTTAGCCATTAGGGCCACATCTAACTCCCTTTTGAATATATCCAATGAACTGGACTCAACAACTTTTTGTGGTAGAGAATTCCACAGGTTCACAATTCTCTGGGTGAAAAAATTTCTCCTCATCTCGGTCTTATATGGCTTACCCCTTATCCTTGGACTGTGACCCCTGGTTCTGGACTTCCCCAACATCGGGAACATTCTTCCTGCATCTAACCTGTCCAATTCCGTCAGAATTTTATATGCTTCTTTGAGATCCCCTCTCATTCTTCTAAATTCCAGTGAATATAAACCTAGTCGATCCAGTCTTTCTTCATATGTCAGCCCTGTCATCCCGGGAATCAGTCTGGTGAACCTTCGCTCTACTCACTCAATAGCAAGAATGTCCTTCCTCAAATTAGGAGACCAAAATTGCACACAATACTCAAGGTGTGGTCTCACCAAGGCCCTGTACAACTGCAGCAAGACCTCCCTGCTCCTGTACTCAAATCCTTTCGCTATGAAGGCCAACATGCCATTTGCTTTCTTTACTGCCTGCTGTACCTGCATGCCTACTTTCAATGACTGATGTACCATGACACCCAGGTCTCATTGCACCTCCCCTTTTCCTAATCTGTCACCATTCAGATAATAATCTGCCTTCCTGTTTTTGCCACCAAAGTGGATAACTTCACACTTATCCACATTATACTGCAACTGCCATGCATTTGCCCACTGGCCTAAACAGTCCAAGACACTCTGCAGCCTCTTAGCATCCTCCTCACAGCTCACACTGCCACCCAGCTTAGTGTCATCTGCAAACCTGGAGATATTACATTCAATTCCTTCGTCGAAATCACTAATATATATTGTAAATAGCTGGGGTCCCAACACTGGACCTGGCGGTACCCCACTAGTCACTGCCTGCTATTCTGAAAAGGACCCATTTATTCCCACTCTTTGCTTCCTGTCTGCCAATCAGTTCTCTATCCACGTCAATACATTACCCCCAATCCCATGTGCCTTAATTTTGCACACTAATCTCTTCTGTGGGACCTTGTCAAAGGCTTTTTGAAAGTCCAAATACACCACAGTCACTGGTTCTCCCTTGTCCGGTCTACTAGTTACATCCTCAAAAATTCTAGATTTGTCAAGCATGATTTCCCTTTCATAAATCCATGCTGACTTGGACCGATCCTGTCACTGCTTTCCAAATGCGCTCCAATTACATCTTTAATAATTGATTTCAGCATTTATCCCACTACCAATGTCAGGCTAACTGGTCTATAATTCCGTTTTCTCACTCCCTACTTTTTTCATCGCTGAGAGCATGCAGAAATTAAGCGCAGGCAGCGGAAGGTGCGTGCGGCAAACCAGGCTCCCTGCCCACCCTCAACGACTATCTGTCCCACCTGTGACAGAAACTGTGGTTCTCATATTGGACTGTACAGCCACCTAAGAACTCATGCTAAGAGTGGAAGCAACTCTTCCTCGATCCTGAGGAACTGCCTATGATGATTTTTTAAAAGTGGGGTTACATTAGCTACCCTCCAATCCATAGGAACTGATCCAGTGTTCATGGAATGTTGGAAAATGACTACCAATGCATCTACTATTTCTAGGGCCACTTCCTTAAGTACTCTGGGATGCAGACTATCAGGCCCTGGGGATTTAACGGTCTTCAATCCCATCAATTTCCCTAACACCATTTCCTGACTAATAAGGATTTCCCTCAGTTCCTCCTTCTCGCTAGACCCTCAGTCCCCTGGTATTTTCTGGAGGTTATTCATGTCTTCCTTAGTGAAGACAGAACTGAAGGATATGTTCAATTGGTCTGCCATTTCCTTGTTCCCCATTATGAATTTACCTGATTCTGACTGCAAGGGACCTACATTAGTCTTCACGAATCTTTTTCTCTTCACATATTGATAGAAGCTTTTGCAGTCAGTTTTTATGTTCCCTGCAAGCTTCCTCTCATACTCTATTTTCTCCCTCCTAATTAAACCCTTAGTCCTCCTCTACTGAATTCTAAATTTCTCCCTGTCCTCAGGTTTGCTGCTTTTTCTGGCCAATTTATATGCCTCTTCCTTGGATTTAACACTATCCCTAATTTCTCTTGTTAGCCACAGTTGAGCCACCTTCCCCGTTTTACTTTTACACCAGACAGGGATGTACAGTTGTTGTCGTTCATCCATGTGATCTTTAAATGTCTGCCATTACCTATCTACCGTCAACGCTTTAAGTATCATTCGCCAGTCTATCCTAGCCAATTCATGTCTCATACCATCAAAGTTTCCTTTCTTTAAGTTCAGGACCCTAGTCTCTGAATTAACTGTGTCACTCTCCATCTTAATGAAGAATTCTACCATATTATGGTCACTCTTCCCCAAGGGGCCTCGCACGACAAATTTGCTAATTAATCCTCTCTCATTACACAAGACCCAGTCTAGGATGGCCTGCTCTCTAGTTGTAACCTCGACATATTGGTCTAGAAAACCATCCCTTATACACTCCAGGAAATCCTCCACTACAGTATTGCTACAAGTTTGGTTAGCCCAATCTATATGTAGATTAAAGTCACCTCACGACCACTGATTGATGGTCTGTACACAACTCCCACTGACGTTTTCTGCCCTTTGGTGTTTCGCAGCTCTACCCATATAGATTCGACATCATCTAAGCTAATGTCCTTCCTTACTATTGCATTAATCTCCTCGTTAACCAGTAACGCTGCCCCACCTCCTTTTCCTTTCTGTCTATCCTTCCAGTAGAGTGGACAAGGGAGAACCAGTTGATGTGGTATATTTGGACTTTCAGAAGGCTTTCGACAAGGTCCCACACAAGAGATTAATGTGTAAAGTTAAAGCACATGGGATTGGGGGTAGTGTGCTGACATGGATTGAGAACTGGTTGTCAGACAGGAAGCAAAGAGTAGGAGTAAATGGGGACTTTTCAGAATGGCAGGCAGTGACTAGTGGGGTACCGCAAGGTTCTGTGCTGGGGCCCCAGCTGTTTACACTGTACATTAACGATTTAGACGAGGGGATTAAATGTAGTATCTCCAAATTTGCGGATGACACTAAGTTGGGTGGCAGTGTGAGCTGCAAGGAGGATTCTATGAGGCTGCAGAGCGACTTGGATAGGTCAGGTGAGTGGGCAAATGCATGGCAGATGAAGTATAATGTGGATAAATGTGAGGTTATCCACTTTGGTGGTAAAAACAGAGAGACAGACTATTATCTGAATGGTGACAGATTAGGAAAAGGGCAGGTGCAAAGAGACCTGGGTGTCATGGTACATCAGTCATTGAAGGTTGGCATGCAGGTACAGCAGGCGGTTAAGAAAGCAAATGGCATGTTGGCCTTCATAGCGAGGGGATTTGAGTACAAGGGCAGGGAGGTGTTGCTACAATTGTACAGGGCCTTGGTGAGGCCACACCTGGAGTATTGTGTACAGTTTTGGTCTCCTAACCTGAGGAAGGACATTCTTGCTATTGAGGGAGTGCAGCGAAGGTTCACCAGACTGATTCCCGGGATGGCGGGACTGACCTATCAAGAAAGACTGGATCAACTGGGCTTGTATTCACTGGAGTTCAGAAGAATGAGAGGGGACCTCATAGAAACGTTTAAAATTCTGACGGGGTTAGACATGTTAGATGCAGGAAGAATGTTCCCAATGTTGGGGAAGTCCAGAACCAGGGGACACAGTCTAAGGATAAGGGGGAAGCCATTTAGGACCGAGATGAGGAGGAATTTCTTCACCCAGAGAGTGGTGAACCTGTGGAATTCTCTACCACAGAAAGTTGTTGAGGCCAATTCACTAAATATATTCAAAAAGGAGTTAGATGAAGTCCTTACTACTAGGGGAATCAAGGGGTATGGTGAGAAAGCAGGAATGGGGTACTGAAGTTGCATGTTCAGCCATGAACTCATTGAATGGCGGTGCAGGCTAGAAGGGCCGAATGGCCTACTCCTGCACCTATTTTCTATGTTTCTATGTATATTGAATACCCCTGGATGTTGAGTTCCCAGCCTTGAGCCATGTCTCCGTAATCCCAATTACATCATATCCGCTAACAGCTATCTGCGCATTTAATTCATCCACCTTATTACGAATGCTCCTCGCATTGAGACTCAGAGCCTTCAGGCTTATTTTTTTAACACTCTTTCTCCTTTTAGCATTATGTTGTAATGTGGCTCTTTTTGATTTTTGCCCGATTTCTCTGCTCTCCACTCTTACTTTTCTCCATCCTACCTTTTGCTTCTGCCCCCTTTTTACTTCCCTCTGCCTCCCTGGATAGATTCCCATCCCCCTGCCATATTAGTTTAGACCCTCCCCAACAGCACTAGCAAACACTCCCCCTAGGACATCGGTTCCGTTCCTGCCCAGGGGCAGACCGTCCGGTTTGTACTGGTCCCACCTCCCCCAGAACCGATTCTAATTTCTCAGGAATTTGAATCCCGACCCCTTGCACCATTCCTCAAGCCATGTATTCATCTGAGCTATCCTGCGATTCCTACTCTGACTAGCACGTGGCACTGGTAGCAATCCTGAGATTACTACTTTTGAGGTCCTACTTTTTAAATTAACTCCTAGCTCCCTAAATTCAGCTTGTAGGACCTCATCCCGTTTTTCATGCCAGGATACCGGGCATTGACCTGCGTGATTCGTTGCCTATTGTCGCTCACCAGCTGGACGTTGTCGGAGTTGGATCCCTTTTGCTTTCAGTGCATGGCAGAGTTGAAATGCGGTGTCTGCAAAACGATGTGCGTGCAGTCAATGACAGTCTATACCATGGGGAAGCCTGCAATCCTAGCGAAGTCACGTACTTGCACCTCCTGCTGCTCTCTGGCAAGAGAGAATGAAATGTAGTCTGCTCTCTTTGAATAGAATTGAATGACCAGTGGACGGCAAGCTGCGAGATGTTGCAAATAAGTCTAGCTCCAGTCTGGAAGGAGCTAGACACAAAAATTAATCACCACAGTCACCTTTGTGGCCATGAACTATTATGCATCATGCAGTCCTTGCCCTGCTCTGAGGTTGCAGTTTTTTCTGCAGCAGGTGGCAGATTTCAGTGAGGACATTCTTACTGAAGTGCAGACGTCTCACAAACTGTTCCTCGCTGAGGTTCAGGCAGGAGAATTGCTCCCTGAACACCATGAGTGGATGTGGCCTCCTGCTGGGAGCCTTTATTCCCCCTCCTCCTCCCTCTTCCAGCAGCTTGTCCTGATCTGTGTGCCCTCCGTTCATTCTCCAAGTCATGCTGCATTCCAAGGGCAATTTGTACTAGTGCAATCATGTCTGGCAGCAAGTGGTTTATGCAGAAACCTAGAATTCAGGAAAGAGTCCTTCAGCAGCTGCCACATCGCTCCGCGTAAACTTTTACAATTTGAGACAACTATAGAAAGCACCAAACTTGTAGAACCGTACCAACAGCCAGAAGAAACCAACTAACCTTTAAGTCGTTGACCATCCCTTTAAATAGTGCTGGTGAGGGGGGCGGGGAGTCCTTCGTGCTGCTGAATGCATGTTCAACTGTGTGAGATTAAAATAGGGTGTTAACTGGAGCATTGAGCTCCAAAATGGCAGCGCTGGCATTAAATCAGCATTGTACTTTGACTGACATCATGCTCTGCCTGCTCTGCCCATCTCTGGCGAATGTCCACTGACCTCTTCCTGGCCCCAAAAGGAAAGTAAAAAAAATGGTTTAGTAGACTTACCTCTTTGGGCCTATTCTGGCCCCACTCCTCTAGGTTGACCTGGCAGGAAAGCCACAGCAGCTTCCCTACTCAGGCCCATTGTTAAAAAAGTAGTCAGGCCTCGATAACGTTCTGCATATTTGAAGAACGTCCCTGTTACCACTTGGCAGACAAGGTTAAACCACCCTGTAAAAACTTAGAAGGTAAGTTTAAAAAGTTGGGGGACCTTTTTCCAAAATAAAATTTGAAGATAATTATACAAAGCATCTCTTCAAAGTATTAAATACACATTTCACCCAATTATTCCAACTTTAAGATTTAATTTTTTTAAACAGCTAATTATCTTAATTATCCCTTTACTGCATTTTCCAAACTTAAAATTTATCATAGGATGAGGTTGGGATGAGTTTGACGTGATTGTTGATACATTGCAGTGCGAGTAGTGTGTTCAATATTGCTGTATATTTTGGCTCCATTAAAGAATAACATGACTAAAAGACTACTTTATGGCTCTGTTACTCCAGGTTCAGTGCAAATTTATTCTTTGGCTTACTACAAACAAATAATTTGCACAAGAATAAAAGTTGGTTCAGAGTTGCAATAACAGTCATAATAACTACGTCGATCACATAATACAATTGACGGGAAAATTACTAGCCATTTGGGCATTCATGAAATTTCACAATAAAAATAAGCATCTGAGATTTAGTCTAGTATATTACATCTCTACAAAAGGTCCTTAAAATGTCCATTGTTTTATCAGTCCAAGTGATCACGATCAACTGATAAAAACTGCATAACCATAGATGTGAGGGGAAAAAACACTAAAATGATATTTGCAGCACTCTGTCATAGCACTGTTAGTGCTGAGACATCAGTCTTTTTTTCCAGTATGTTTTGCAATGTGTTGCATTTTCTTTACTTTTACTTAAAAATTTTTAAAAGGAAGCATTACAGAAAAAATAAATATTATTTTCTGTAATTGTCTCGAAGGTGAAAATGTGCTGGGTTTATCCTGTTCATCTGAGTTCTTCAGCAGATTCATTCCACAGGCTAAGACCAATCAGCTGCTAAGTTTTTAGGAGCTAGGCAACAGCTTATCTTTTGATGGACAAGTAACAGACTGGAACATTTAGTCTACTTTGTGCATATTGTTATACAAATAAGAAGTAATTCTTCAAAAAGAAAACTCTTTTCAAAATATTCTTTTTTAACAAAAATGTATTTTACATGACATTGTTCCTTCATATTTTAGCAAGATTTTTAGTAAGAATTTGAAAGAATAGTCAATATTATTTCAGAAATGTTACAAATGGCTGGTTATATATTTCTATCATCTAACATTTTGTTCACACCATTACATATTTTCTGCAGAGAAGCTTTGTAAGATCCAAATGGATTGTACAGCAAAGCCAAGAATTCACAATCCGAAAAGTGATTAAAGACATGATTAACACGTCCATGTGACTTGGCGGTTAGATGGCGGTCAATGATCTGATGGAGCAAGTCTCTGCAATCATTCAACAGTTTAGACAAAACATTCCGATCAAAAGTAAAGTCAACTTGGTGAAAACTGACAACGGTCATTGCTAACTGATGAACCTTCTTTTTGAACTTCTCCATGAGCATCATCTCATCTTGATTGAATTGGTTATTCCTGTACAGGACCCCCAGTTTTATAACCATCTTGATGAGATTTTTGACAATCTTTTCTGCCTCTTTTTTATTCTGTGTGTATTCCTTGGTTACTTTGTATAGCTCATCCAAAACTTCACTGCTTGTATCATCTATCAATGCAGTTGCTATTGACTTTGAAGCCATCTTGCCGAGTATTTTCTTTTGGGCCTGGACAGCCAGACTTTTGGAATTAAAGACCTCAGTGGCCACTGGAAAAAAAAACAAGATAGATTAATCACATGACCGAAACCTGTACAAACTTCAGGAATGGTTGCAAAAAAGTGTTTTATCACGTGTCCAACACACAGTCATCAACTGCAGCATTGCACGCTATTTCTGGCCATACCATGATAAAATTGGCCATTGAATTCTGGTAGATTATTTGCGCTAAGCTTGAAACTATTTGGTCCTCAAATTGCGGCATCTCCGATTGCGCACACGCTCAAAGAGGCCCCGCAAGTTCCAGGTTTAGGTGCGCAAAGCGCATGCGCCTAAATCCGGCACTTGCAATCTGTCAAAATGTCTTTTGCCACATACAAGGTTTCTGCACATGATAAGAGCTCACGGGGTTTGGGATAATATATTAGCATGGATAGAGGATTGGCTAACTAACAGAAAACAGAGAGTCAGGATAAAGGGGTCATTTTCCGATTGGAAAACAGTAACTAGTGGGGTGCCGCAGGGATCGATGCTGGGGCCTCAACAATCTATATTCATTACTTGGATGAAGGAACCGAGTGTAATGTAGCCAAGTTTGCTGATGATACAAAGATGGCTGGGAAAGCAAATTGTGAGGAGCACACAAATAATCTGCAAAGGCATATAGACAGGCTAAGTGGGCAAAACTTTGGCAGATGGAATACAATGTGGGAAAATGTGAGGTTATCCACTTTGGGAGAAAATATAGAACAGCAAATTATAATTTAAATCGAGAAAAATTGCAAAGTGCTGCAGTACAAAGAGACCTGGGGGTCCTTGTGCATGAAACACAAAAAGTTAGTCTGCAGGTACAGCAAGTAATCAGGAAGGCAAATGGAATGTTGGCCTTTATTGCAAGGGGGATAGAGTATAAAAGCACAGAAGTCCTGCTACAACTGTACAGGGTATTGGTGAGGCCACACCTAGGGTACTGCGTACAGTTTTGGTCTCCATATTTAAGGAAGGATACACTTGCATTGGAGGCTGTTCAGAGAAGGTTCACGAGGTTGATTCCGGAGATGAGGGGGTTGACTTATGAAAATAGGTTGAGTAGGTTGGGCCTATACTCATTGGAATTCAGAAGAATGAGAGGTGATCTTATCGAAACATGTAAGATAATGAGGGGTCTTGACAAAGTGGATGCAAAGAGGATATTCCCACTCATAGGGGAAACTAAAGCTAGGGGGTATAGTCTCAGAATAAGGGGCCGCCCATTTAAAACTGAGATAGAAACATGGAAACATAAAAAATAGGTGCAGGACTAGGGCATTCGGCCCTTCCAGCCTGCACCGCCATTCAATGAGTTCATGGCTGAACATGTAACTTCAGTACCCCATTCCTGCTTTCTCGACATACCCCTTGATCCCCCTAGTAGTAAGGACTACATCTAACTCCTTTTTGAATATATTTAGTGAATTGGCCTCAACAACTTTCTGTAGTAGAGAATTCCACAGGTTCACTACTCTCTGGGTGAAGAAGTTTCTCCTCATCTTGGTCCTAAATGGCTTGCCCCTTATCCTTAGACTGTGACCCCTGGTTCTGGACTTCCCAACATTGGGAACATTCTTCCTGCATCTAACCTGTCTAAACCCGTCAGAATTTTAAATGTTTCTATGAGATCCCCTCTCATTCTTCTGAACTCCAGTGAATACAAGCCCAGTTGATCCAGTCTTTCTTGATATGGAAGTTCCGCCATCCTGGGAATCAGTCTGGTGAACCTTCGTTGCACTCCCTCAATAGCAAGAATGTCCTTCCTCAAGTTAGGAGACCAAAACTGTACACAATACTCCAGGTGTGGCCTCACCAAGGCCCTGTACAACTGTAGCAACACATCCCTGCCCCTGTACTCAAATCCCCTCGCTATGAAGGCCAATATGCCATTTGCTTTCTTAACCGCCTGCTGTACCTGCATGCCAATCTTCAATGACTGATGTATCATGATACCCAGGTCTCGTTGCATCTTCCCTTTTCCTAATCTGTCACCATTCAGATAATAGTCTGTCTCTCTGTTTTTACCATCAAAGTGGATAACCTCACACTTATCCACATTATACTTCATCTGCCATGTATTTGCCCTAACCTAGCCAAGTCACTCTGCAGCCTCATAGCATCCTCCTCGCAGCTCACACTGCCACCCAACTTAGTGTCATCCGCAAATTTGGAGATACTAATTTAATCCCCTCGTCTAAATCATTAATATACAATGTAAACAGCTGGAGCCCCAGCACAAAACCTTGCGGTACCCCACTAGTCACTGCCTGCCATTCTGAAAAGTACCCATTTACTCCTACTCTTTGCTTCCTGTCTGACAACCAGTTCTCAATCCACGTCAGCACACTACCTCAAATCCCATGTGCTTTAACTTTGCACATTAATCTCTTGTGTGGGACCTTGTCGAAAGCCTTCTGAAAGTCCAAATACACCACATCAACTGGTTCGCCCTTGTCCACTCTACTGGAAACATCCTCAAAAAATTCCAGAAGATTTGTCAAGCATGATTTCCCTTTCACAAATCCATGCTGACTTGGACCTATCATGTCACCTCTTTCCAAATGCGCTGCTATGACATCCTTAATCATTGATTCCAACATTTTACCCACTACTGATGTCAGGCTAACCAGTCTATAATTTCCTGTTTTCTCTTTCCCTCCTTTTTTAAAAAGTGGGGTTACATTGGCTACCCTCCACTCGATAGGAACTGATCCAGAGTCAATGGAATGTTGGAAAATAACTGTCAATGCATCCGCTATTTCCAAGGCCACCTCCTTAAGTACTCTGGGATGCAGACCATCAGGCCCTGGGAATTTATCAGCCTTCAATCCCATCAATTTCCCCAACACAATTTCCCGACTAATAAGGATTTCCCTCAGTTCCTCCTCCTTACTAGACCCTCTGACCCCTTTTATATCCGGAAGGTTGTTTGTGTCCTCCTTAGTGAATACCGAACCAAAGTACTTGTTCAATTGGTCTGCCATTTCTTTGTTCCCCATTATGACTTCCCCTGATTCTGACTGCAGGGGACCTACGTTTGTCTTTACTAACCTTTTTCTCTTTACATATCTATAGAAGCTTTTGCAGTCCGTTTTAATGTTCCCTGCAAGCTTCCTCTTGTACTCTATTTTCCCTGTCCTAGTCAAATGCTTTGTCCTCCTCTGCTGAGTTCTAAATTTCTCCCAGTCCCCGGGTTCGCTGCTATTTCTGGCCAATTTGTATGCCACTTCCTTGGCTTTAATACTATCCCTGATTTCCCTTGATAGCCACGGTTGAGCCACCTTCCCTTATTTATTTTTACGCCAGACAGGGATGTACAATTGTTGTAGTTCATCCATGCAGTCTCTAAATGTCTGCCATTGCCCATCCACTGTCAACCCCTTAAGTATAATTCGCCAATCTATCCTAGCCAATTCACGCCTCATACCTTCAAAGTTACCCTTCTTTAAGTTCTGGACCATAGTCTCTGAATTAACTGTTTCATTCTCCATCCTAATGTAGAATTCCACCATATTATGGTCACTCTTCCCCAAGGGGCCTCGCACAACGAGATTGCTAATTAATCCTCTCTCATTACACAACACCCAGTCTAAGATGGCCTCCCCGCTAGTTGGTTCTTCGACATATTGGTCGAGAAAACCATCCCTTATGCACTCCAGGAAATCCTCCTCCACCGTATTGCTTCCAGTTTGGTTAGCCCAATCTATATGCATATTAAAGTCACCCACGATAACTGCTGCACCTTTATTGCATGCACCCCTATTTTCCTGTTTGATGCCCTCCCCAACATTACTACTACTGTTTGGAGGTCTGTACACAACTCCCAATAACATTTTTGCCCTTTGGTGTTCTGCAGTTCTACCCATATAGATTTCACAGCGAATGTCCTTCCTAACTATTGCATTAATTTCCTCTTTAACCAGCAATGCTACCCCATCTCCTTTTCCTTTTATTCTATCCTTCCTGAATGTTGAATACCCTTGGATGTTGAGTTCCCAGCCCTGATCATCCTGGAGCCACGTCTCTGTAATCCCAATCACATCATATCTGTTAACATCTATTTGCACAGTTAATTTATTCACCTTATTACGGATACCCCTTGCATTAAGACACAAAGCCTTCAGGCTTGTTTTTTTAACATCCTTTGTCCTTTTAGAATTATGATGTAGTGTGGCCCTTTTTGTTTCGTGCCTTTGTTTACTCGGCCTTCCACTATTGCTTTTTACCTTTCTACCATCTGTTTCTGACTCCATATTACTTCGCCCTATCTCGCTGCATAGGTTCCCATCCCCCTGCCATATTAGTTTAAACACTCCCGAACTGCATTAGCAAATGTTAGGAGAAATTTCTTCTCTCAGAAGATTGTAAATCTGTGGAATTCTCTGCCCCAGAGAGCTGTGGAGGCTGGATCACTGAATATATTTAAGGCGGTGATCGACAGATTTTTGAGAGATAAAGAAATAAAAGGTTATAGGGAGCGGGCAGGGAAATGGAGCTGAGTCCATGATCAGATCAGCCATGATCTTATTAAATGGCAGAGCAGGCTCGAGGGTTCAAATGCCCTATTCCTGCCCCTATTTCTTACGTTCTAATGTTTACCAGCGTAAGAGTTTTAAAAGATAGAAAAATTAAATTTTATTACTAATTTTTATATTAAAAACCTTGTCCATAGGTAAGTTTATTTTTAACCATATTAAAACAAATTTGTTTTAAATTCCCAAATTTTTTTTCCCCCAAAACATTTAATTTAATTCAATTTCAATTAATTTTAAATATGTGAGGTGTTTTTTTAATTTATGTTTTGTGTTTCTGTGTTTTGGGGAGTATTCTCATTGATAGTAATGGGAGCTCCATACACATGGAACTCACTATTACTATCAATGAGAATACTTCATTTTCATTGGTGGTCCAGGCCAACGTGATCCCAGGATGCCCGTACACACCTGGGATGCGTGGGTCTCTGTGATGGGCTGCGCATCTAGGCCTCAGATTGGAAGTGTTTGTTCCTCAGGGACCACCAGATACTTCCGTAAAAAAAATTTTGGTCGCAGGCATCCAACCGTGCACGGGAAGCTTCCGACCATAATTTCTGGCCCAATATCTGCTTGTAGCTCAATATTATTCCCTCGTGACTTTATTGCTTGTGAAATAATTTTCAGGATCAAATGAAGAAGTACTCAATGTTTGTATAGGTGACAAACATTTATATGGAGTATAAAACCAGGGAAGTCTTGCTACAGCTATAAAAGGTATTGGTGAGGCCACACCTGAATACTGCATGCAGTTTTGGTTTCCATATTTATGAAATGATATACTTACTTTGGAGGCAGTTCAGAGAAGGTTCACTAGGTTGATTCCGGGGATGAGGGGGTTGACTTATGAGGAAAGGATGAGTAGGTTGGGCCTCTACTCATTGGAATTCAGAAGAATGAGAGGTGGTCTTATAGAAATGTATAAGATTATGAGGGGTTTTGACAAGGTGGATGCAGAGAGGATGTTTCGACTGATGGGGGAGACTAGAACTAGAGAGCATGATCTTAGAATAAGGGGCCTCCCATTTAAAACACAGATGATCAGAAATTTCTTCTCTCAGAGGGTTGTAAATCTGTGGAATTCACTGCCTCAGAGAGCTGTGGAAGCTGGAACATTGAATAAATTTAAGACAGAAATAGACAGTTTCTTACACGATAAGAGGATAGAAACATAGAAAATAGGTGCAGGAGTAGGCCATTTGGTCCTTTGAGCCTGCACTACCATTCAATAAGATCATGGCTGATAATTCCCTCAGTACCTTCCTCTCCATACCCCTTGATCCCTTCAGCCATAAGGGCCATAGCTAACACCCTCTTGAATATATCCAATGAACTGGCATCAACAACTCTCTTGGTAGGGAATTCCACAGGTTAACAACTCTCTGAATGAAGCAGTTTCTCCTCATCTCAGTCCTAAACGGCCTACCCCTTATCCTAAGACTGTGTCCCCTGGTTCTGGACTTCTCCATCATCGGGAACATTCTTCCTGCATCTAACCTGTCCAATCCCGTCAGAATCTTGTAAGTTTCTATGAGATCCCCTCTCATCCTTCTAAACTCCAGTGTATAAAAGCCCAGTTGATCCATTCTCTCCTCATATGTCAGTCCTGCCATCCCAGGAATCAGTCTGGTGAACCTTCGCTGCACTCCCTCAATAGCAAGAACGTCCTTCCTCAGATTAGGAGACTAAAACTGAACACAATATTCCAGGTGAGGCCTCACCAAGGCCCTGTACAACTGCAGTGAGACCTCCCTGCTCCTATACTCAAATCCCCTAGCTAGGAAGGCCAACATACCATTTGCCTTCTTCACCGTCTGCTGTACCTGCATGCCAACTTTCAATGACTGATGAACCATGACACCCAGGTCTCGTTGCACCTCCCCCTTTCCTAATCTGCCGCCATTCAGATAATATTCTGCCTTCGTGTTTTTGACACCAACGAGGATAACCTCACATTTATCCACATTATAATGCATCTGCCATGCATTTGCCCACTCAACTAACCTGTCCAAATCACCTTGCAGCCTTTTAGCGTCCTCCTTACAGCTCACACCGCCACCCAGTTTAGTATCATCTGCAAACTTGGAGATATTGCACTCAATTCCTTCATCTAAATCATTAATGTATATTGAAAAGAGCTGGGGTCCCAGCACTGAGCCCTGCGGTACTCCACTAGTCACTGCCTGCCATTCTGAAAAGGACTCGTTTATCCCGACTCTCTGCTTCCTGTCTGCCAACCAGTTCTCTATCCACGTCAGTACATTTCCCCCAATACCATGTGCTTTGATTGTGCACACCAATCTCTTGTGTGGGACCTTGGCAAAAGCCTTTTGAAAGTCCAAATACACCACATCCACTGGTTCCCCCTTGTCCACTCTACTAGTTACATCTTCAAAAAATTCCAGAAGATTTGTTAAGCATGATTTCCCTTTCATAAATCCAAATCTGGACCAAATCTGTCACTGCTTTCCAAATGCGCTGCTATTTCAGCCTTAATAATTGATTCCAGCATTTTCCCCACTACTGATGTCAAGCTAACCGGTCTATAATTACCCATTTTCCCTCTCCCTCGTTTTTTAAACAGTGGTGTTACATTAACTACCCTCCAGTCCATAGGTACTGATCCAGAGTCGATAGACTGTTGGAAAATGATCACCAATGCATCCACTATTTCTATGGCCACTTCCTTACATAGTCTGGGATGCAGACTATCAGGCCCCGGGGATTTATCGGCCTTCAATCCTATCAATTTCCCGCTTTATAAAGATATCCTTCAGTTCCTCCTTCTCACTAGACCCTCAGTCCCCTAGTATTTTCGGAAGGTTATTTGTGTCTTCCATCGTGAAAACAGAACCGAAGTATTTGTTTAACTGGTGCACCATTTCTTTGTTCTCCATTATAAACTCACCTGAATCTGACTGCAAGGGACCTACATTTGTCTTCACTCATCTTTTTCTCTTCACATATCTATAGAAGCTTTTTCAATCAGTTGTTATGCTCCCAGCAAGCTTCCTCTCATACTCTGTTTTCCCCCTCCTAATTAAACCCCTTGTCCTCCTCTGCTGAATTACCAAATTCTCCCAGTCCTCAGGTTTGCTGCTTTTTCTGGCCAATTTATATGCCTCTTCCTTGGATTTAACACTATTCTTAATTTCCCTTGTTAGCCACGATTGAGTCACCTTCCCCGTTTTATTTTTACTCTAGACAGGGATGTACAATTTTGAAGTTCATCCATGTGATCTTTAAATGTTTGCCATTGCCTATCCACCGTCAACCGTCTAAGTATCATTTGCCAGTCTATTCTAGCCAATTCATGTCTCATACCTTTCCCAAAGTTCAGGACCCTAGTCTCTGAATTAACTGTGTCAATCTCCACCTTAATAAAGAATTCTACCATATTATGGTCACTCTTCCCCAAGGGGCCTCGCACAACAAGATTGTTAATTAGTCCTTTCTCATTACACATCAC
This sequence comes from Pristiophorus japonicus, assembly GCF_044704955.1. NCBI lineage: Eukaryota > Metazoa > Chordata > Chondrichthyes > Pristiophoridae > Pristiophorus > Pristiophorus japonicus. The sequence goes on from NC_091977.1 coordinate 139,463,667, forward strand.
CCAGTCTAGGATGGCCAGCCCTCTAATTGGTTCCTCGATATATTGGTCGAGAAAACCATCCCTAATGCACTCCAGGTAATCCTCCTCCACCGCATTGCTACCAGTTTGGTTAGCCCAGTCAATATGTAGATTAAAGTCGCCCATGATAACTGCTGTACCTTTATTGCACACATCCCTAATTTCTTGTTTGATGCTGTCCCCATCCTCATTACTACTGTTTGCTGGTCTGTACACAACTCCCACTAGTGTTTTCTGCCCTTTGGTATTCTGTAGCTCCATCCATACAGATTCCACATCATCCAAGCTAATGTCCTTCCTTACAATTGCATTAATTTCAGCTTTAACCAGCAATGCCACCCCACCTCCTTTTCCTTTCTGTCTATGCTTCCGAAATGTTGAATACCCCTGGATGTTGAGTTCCCAGCCTTGGTCACCGTGGAGCCATGTCTCTGTGATGCCAATTACATCATAACCGTTAACTGCTATCTGCACAGTAAATTCGTCCACCTTATTCCGAATACTCCTCGCATTGAGGCACAGAGCCTGCAGGCTTGTCTTTGTAACACCCTTTGCCCCTTTAGGATTTTGCTGTAATGTGGCCCTTTTTGCTTTTTGCCTTAGGTTTCTCTGCCCTCCACTTTTACTTTTCTTCTTTCTATCTTTTGCTTCTGCCCCCAATCTACTTCCTCTGTCTCCCTGCATAGGTTCCCATCCCCCTGCCATATTAGTTTAACCCCTCCCCTACAGCACGAGCAAACACTCCCCCTAGGACATTGGTTCTGGTCCTGCCAAGGTGCAGACCATCTGGTTTATACTGGTCCCACCGCCCCCAGAACCGGTTCTAATGTCCCAGCAATTTGAATCCCTCTCTTCTACACCACTCCTCAAGCCACTTATTCATCTGAGCTATCCTTCGATTCCTACTCTGACTAGCACGTGGCACTGGTAGCAATCCTGAGATTACTACTTTTGAGGTCCTACTTTTTAATTTAGCTCCTAGCTCCCTAAATTCGTCTTGTAGGACCTCATCCCATTTTTTACCTATATCGTTGGTACCTCTTTGCACCACGACAACTGGCTGTTTACCCTCCCCCTTTAAAATGTCCTGCACCCGCTCCGAGACATCCTTGACCCTTGCACCAGGGAGGCAACATAGCATCCTGGAGTCTTGGTTGCGGCCGCAGAAACATCTATCTATTCCCCTTACAATAGAATCCCCTATCACTATAGCTCTCCCAATCTTTTTCCTGCCGTCCTGTGCAGCAGAGCCACCCATGATGCCATGGACGTTGCTGCTTTTGCCCTCCCCTGATGAGTCATCCCCCTCAACAGTACCCAAAGTGGTGTATCTGTTTTGCAAGGGGATGACCGCAGGGGACCCCTGCACTACCTTCCTTCCACTGCTGTTCCTATTGGTCACCCATCCCCTATCTGGCTACATAACCTTTACCTGCGGTAAGACCAACTCACTAAACGTGTTATTCACATCATTCTCAGCATCGTGGATGCTCCAGAGTGAATCCACCTGCAGCTCCAGTGCTGCAATGCGGTCTGTCAGGAGCTGCAGCCGGATACACTTTCCGCATATGTAGTCATCAGGGACACTGGAAGCGTCCCTGACTTCCCACATAGTACAGGAGGAGCATAACACGGATAAGGGGTTATGGGGAGCGGGCGGGGAAGTGGAGCTGAGTCCATGAGCAGATCAGCCATGATCTTACTGAATGGTGGAGCAGGCTCGAGGGGCCGCATGACCTACTCCTGTTCCTATTCCTTATGTTCTTATGTAAATATTTTCATTTTAATCAGTGTTTTTGAAGGCTACAATTTGTATATTCAATAATTTTAGGAGTAGGTTAAAATATATATTTTTAAAACCACACAAACATGAATGGTCTGCAAAATTGTTCTACTCTTTATAGTACACATAGGAAGCTCGACATTGCTGGATATACCAGTTTGTGACACATTTTAGAGTGCAAATACAATTCTGCAGCAAATAGGTAGTGTTATGTCTTTAGATGCTGTGATAATGACTCTATGAGGCAAAGTATTGCACTTGAACTGTTGTGATCTTAGTCCATTTAATATAACTCCAAAGTGAGGATACCACATGGTGGACTCCCTTTTATAGCTGGGTACCTGTGGTATACAGATGACCCCTGGGCCTCCACCAGTTGCACCCTCTGGTGGTGCCAACATATTGTATATTGTGTGAACCTTGTTGATGGTACCTCTGGTAAACAAGTCTCCATCTTATGCAACTATACAGTTACTACAGAGAATATATCTATAGTGTACATATATAACATCACTCTCCCCCAAGTCTTTGGTGCCAATACATTTGCACTATGGACTCTGGCTTGGCTCTCCCCAGACTTTAGTGCCAATAGCCCTTGCACCTTGATTGTGCTTTGGCTTGGCTCTCTCCCTGTTAACCCCCAAATCCTTATTGCCACAACGTTGGGTAGTGGTTACCAGTTGGGATGGTTCGATGATGCAGTGGGACTTCAGTGGGTTCTGGGTGTGATCCATGTGTGTGTCCATGGCTACATGCATCCATTTCCCCCCACAGATGTAGATCATGCTGGTGGCGCATCACATTCATATACATTCATATACATTCAAGTCCAGAAAAGGAAACTTGCATTTACATCATTGCATTTGTGGTACAGTTGTGAAGCAAGTACTGGTGAGATACATTGATGGTACATCTTTGGGATCGGTGCTGGGGTCAGCACTGGTGCATGAGGACAAGCTCGTTCCAGAGCTGCTGGGTGGTGTCCAGGCAGCCTGGTGGCGGCACGTTTCCCGGTGCTGGCAGTGAGAACCCGGTTGGTTCGAGTTGCCCACTACATAATCAGAATACAGTTGAAATCCTGCATCATTTCATTGTTTATTGTAGATAAACTGTAATTCCGATCGCAATCGCCCGACTTTTTTTGCTTATTACATGTATAAAACTCTGATCATCAATTACAAGCTTTACATTTAGCTCACAGTTGTTATTACATTGTGTGAGAATGTGGGACTGTCCCTTTAAGTGTGGTGGGTTGCTGGCCTCCTTTAAGAGAGCCCTGCTATCTTTACCCCAATCCTCTTCTTCGCTTGGCGCCACATGTTGCTCCATCAGCGCTGCAACTCGTGGTCTGACCACCGCCATCTTTTCCTTCAGCGCTTCACCTCGTGCTTTGGGCGCCATCTTTCTTCCATCCATGATGTCAGCTGCTGTGATCCTCTTCTCCCCAGGTTCTGCCACCGAAGCTGGGAAGTCGCCTTTGGATCCGATTTTCTTCCTCCGGAGTCCTGCCACTGGAGCCTGGAAGGTGCATTCAGGTCGTCCCAGCTGGATCATCTCCACGCAGTCGTGCTGAGCAGTCTGTGCCTCGGGTGCTGTGCTGGTCTGCTCTCTGGTGCCGGGTCCACCCTCAGGTGGGAACTTGCTTTGCCTCTGAGTGCGGGGGACGTTGATCACTGGAGGGATGAAATCTTCCCAGATCCAATGGATCTTCTTCATCCACCTTCTTCCGAGTAGCGTTGGTCCATCATTTGCAACAATCCACAGTGGTAACTTGTGCACCGCACCATTATGGAGTATCTTAACATTCACACTACCAACGACTGGGATGAGTTCATTGGTGTAGGTGAGCAGCTTTGCTTGAACCGGGACCAACTTGGGTTGTTCAGTTTGATTGTCCCATAGCCTCTCAAAGGCTTCTTGATTCATACTGACTGGCTCACCCCAGTGTGCACCTCCATGAAGACTGGAGCACAGTTTATCTCGACTTCCATTCTCAACGAGTTACATTCTGTGGTGCAGGTAAACATTCTGTACACCTCATCGTGGGGCTGAGCTGCCTCTCTGACCACTCCTTCATAATCCGCGCTGGATTCATGGCCCTCTGCAGACTCTTCATCAACACGGTGAGTCCTATTTCTTCTACACATTCGCTGGAGGTGGCCCTTTGTGCTGCACCCTTCGCACACATAGTCCTTAAAACGGCACTAGTGAGCTGGGTGACTCCCTCTGCAAGGCGACTCCCTCTGCAAGGCCAGCATGGTGCTAACCGATTAGCCCCCCTCGGCAGACTCAGAGTTAAGGGACTCGGGGGGCCTGTTCTTTCTCTCCTGAGGAGATTCACATTCTACAGTCCAGCCTCTAAAAGGCACCAGTCTGTGTACAGTACTTGCCGGGTTTGAGTCCTGAGGATGAGTCATCCGCCTAGTCACAGGTCGAGGTCATGAATGCCTGGTTCATGGTGATGACCTTCTGCAGTGTGACTGTGGTATCCGCAGATAGTGGCCTGTGAAGAAGGCCCTCATGGCCGATTCCAATGAAACAAATATCCCGCAGCACTTCGGTGAGGTTGTTGTCGAAATCACACAGTGCCGCCAGCCTCCTGATGTCTGCAGCATATTTCGCGATTTCCTAGCTTTAGGGCCATCGGTGGGTGTAAAACCGGTGTCTGGCTGGCTGTGAGGATGCTCTCTTTGGGCTTGAGTTGTTCTTGGATCAGCGTTACAAGCTCCTCGTACGTCTTGGTTGTTGTCTTCACTGGTGCCAGCAAGTCCCTGAAGAGGCCATAGATGGTGGGCCCACAACTGGTGAGCAAGATAGCTCTGCGCTTATCAGCCAGCGAGGTCGGATCATCGCCTGTCAGGTCGTTTGCTGTGAAGAAATGGTCGAGCCTCTCCACAAAGGCGTCCCAATCATCCCCATCGGCGAACTGCTGCAACATACCAAAGTTAGCCATTTTCGCATGAAAGTCCGTAATCTTGTCGCCAATTGTTATGTCTTTAGATGCTCTGATAACAACTCCATGAGGCAAAGTATTGCACTTGAACTGTAGTGACCTTAGTCCATTTAATATAACTCCAGAGTGAGGATACCACATGGTGAACTCCCTTTTATAGCTGGGTACCTGTGGTGTACAGGTGACCCCTGGGCCTCCACCAGTTGCGCCTTCTGGTGGTACGAGCATAATGTATACAGTGTAAACCTTGTTGATGGTACCTCAGGTAAACAAGTCTCCATCTTATGCAACAACACAGTGACTCCACAAAGAGTATATCTATAGTGTATATATATAACTGATAGTAAATTATATTAATTCTCCAAATGAGTGGGCAACACACCACTTGTCCATCACCGACAACGGCTCGATAATATCACCACTGACCAAGTCCTGAAGGATATAGTTGCATCAGGTGATGAAGCAACCAATATCAATAGTAACCTCGATAGTGACCTCGTCCCCAAAAATCTACCTGTCACAGACAAGTTTGTCAGTTGATACAAGTGACCACCACACAGTACTGGTGAAGACAAAACCTTATCTTCACAATGATGAATGTAGGGAGATAGAGGGAAACAAAAAGGAGGCAAAAACAAAAGACAGAAAGGAGATGAGGAAAAGTGGAGGGCAGAGAAACCCAAGGCAAAGAACAAAAAGGGCCATTGTACAGCAAAATTCTAAAAGGACAGAGGGTGTTAAAAAAACAAGCCTAAAGGCTTTGTGTCTTAATGCAAGGAGTATCCGCAATAAGGTGGATGAATTAACTGTGCAAATAGATGTTAACAAATATGATGTGATTGGGATTACGGAGACGTGGCTCCAGGATGAGCAGGGCTGGGAACTCAACATCCAGGGGTATTCAACATTCAGGAAGGATAGAATAAAAGGAAAAGGAGGTGGGGTAGCATTGCTGGTTAAGGAGGAGATTAAGGCAATAGTTAGGAAGGACATTAGCTTGGATGATGTGGAATCTATATGGGTAGAGCTGCAGAACACCAAAGGGCAAAAAACGTTAGTGGGAGTTGTGTACAGACCTCCAAACAGTAGTAGTGATGTTGCGGAGGGCATCAAACAGGAAATTAGGGGTGCGTGCAATAAAGGTGCAGCAGTTATAATGGGTGACTTTAATATGCACATAGATTGGGCTAACCAAACTGGAAGCAATACGGTGGAGGAGGATTTTCTGGAGTGCATAAGGGATGGTTTTTTAGACCAATATGTCGAGGAACCAACTAGGGGGGAGGCCATCTTAGACTGGGTGTTATGTAATGAGAAAGGATTAATTAGCAATCTCGTTGTGCGAGGCCCCTTGGGGAAGAGTGACCATAATATGGTGGAATTCTGCATTAGGATGGAGAATGAAACAGTTAATTCAGAGACCATGGTCCAGAACTTAAAGAAGGCTAACTTTGAAGGTATGAGGCGTGAATTGGCTGAGATGGATTGGCGAATGATACTTAAGGGGTTGACTGTGGATGGGCAATGGCAGACATTTAGAGACCGCATGGATGAACTACAACAATTGTACATTCCTGTCTGGCATAGAAATAAAAAAGGGAAGGTGGCTCAACCATGGCTATCAAGGGAAATCAGGGATAGTATTAAAGCCAAGGAAGTGGCATACAAATTGGCCAGAAATAGCAGCGAACCTGGGGACTGGGAGAAATTTAGAACTCAGCAGAGGAGGACAAAGGGTTTGATAAGGGCAGGGAAAATGGAGTATGAGAAGAAGCTTGCAGGGAACATTAAGACGGATTGCAAAAGTTTCTATAGATATGTAAAGAGAAAAAGGTTAGTAAAGACAAACGTAGGTCCCCTGCAGTCAGAATCAGGGGAAGTCATAACGGGGAACAAAGAAATGGCGGACCAATTGAACAAGTACTTTGGTTCGGTATTCACGAAGGAGGACACGAACAACCTTCCGGTTATAAAAGGGGTCGGGGGGTCTAGTAAGGAGGAGGAACTGAGGGAAATCCTTATTAGCCGGGAAATTGTGTTGGGGAAATTGATGGGATTGAAGGCCGATAAATCCCCAGGGCCTGATGGACTGCATCCCAGAGTACTTAAGAGGTGGCCTTGGAAATAGTGGATGCGTTGACAGTCATTTTCCAACATTCCATTGACTCTGGATCAGTTCCTATGGAGTGGAGGGTAGCCAATGTAACCCCACTTTTTAAAAAAGGAGGGAGAGAGAAAACAGGGAATTATAGACCGGTCAGCCTGACATCGGTAGTGGGTAAAATGATGGAATCAATTATTAAGGATGTCATAGCAGTGCATTTGGAAAGAGGTGACATGATAGGTCCAAGTCAGCATGGATTTGTGAAAGGGAAATCATGCTTGACAAATCTTCTGGAATTTTTTGAGGATGTTTCCAGTAGAGTGGATAAGGGAGAACCAGTTGATGTGGTATATTTGGACTTTCAGAAGGCGTTCGACAAGGTCCCACACAAGAGATTGATGTGCAAAGTTAGAGCACATGGGATTGGGGGTAGTGTACTGACATGGATTGAGAACTGGTTGTCAGACAGGAAGCAAAGAGTAGGAGTAAATGGGTACTTTTCAGAATGGCAGGCAGTGACTAGTGGGGTACCGCAAGGTTCTGTGCTGGGGCCCCAGCTGTTTACACTGTACATTAATGATTTAGATGAGGGGATTAAATGTAGTATCTCCAAATTTGCGGATGACACTAAGTTGGGTGGCAGTGTGAGCTGCGAGGAGGATGCTGTGAGGCTGCAGAGTGACTTGGATAGGTTAGGTGAGTGGGCAAATGCATGGCAGATGAAGTATAATGTGGATAAATGTGAGGTTATCCACTTTGGTGGTAAAAACAGAGAGACAGACTATTATCTGAATGGTGACAGATTAGGAAAAGGGGAGGTGCAAAGAGACCTGGGTGTCATGGTACATCAGTCATTGAAGGTTGGCATGCAGGTGCAGCAGGCGGTTAAGAAAGCAAATGGCATGTTGGCCTTCATAGCAAGGGGATTTGAGTACAGGGGCAGGGAGGTGTTGCTACAGTTGTACAGGGCATTGGTGAGGCCACACATGGAGTATTGTGTACAGTTTTGGTCTCCTAACCTGAGGAAGGACATTCTTGCTATTGAGGGAGTGCAGCGAAGGTTCACCAGACTGATTCCCGGGATGGCGGGACTGACCTATCAAGAAAGACTGGATCAACTGGGCTTGTATTCACTGGAGTTCAGAAGAATGAGAGGGGACCTCATAGAAACATATAAAATTCTGACGGGGTTAGACAGGTTAGATGCAGGAAGAATGTTCCCAATGTTGGGGAAGTCCAGAACCAGGGGTCACAGTCTAAGGATAAGGGGTAAGCCATTTAGGACCGAGATGCGGAGGAACTTCTTCACCCAGAGAGTGGTGAACCTGTGGAATTCTCTACCACAGAAAGTTGTTGAGGCCAATTCACTAAATATATTCAAAAAGGAGTTAGATGAGGTCCTTACTGCTAGGGGGATCAAGGGGTATGGCGAGAAAGCAGGAATGGGGTACTGAAGTTGAATGTTCAGCCATGAACTCATTGAATGGCGGTGCAGGCTAGAAGGGCCGAATGGCCTACTCCTGCACCTATTTTCTATGTTTCTATGTTTCTATGTTAATGCCATTGCCATATTAAGTGGGAAAGACCAAGGACAGATCTAGCAGCTTAAAACTAATCCTTGAGGCCATTGTGGACCAACGCAAAAGCAGAATTATATAATACCACACTTTGTAACGACATGGCCCAGCTCATTCCTCATGATCACCATTACTCTGTACCAACATTGGTGCAATGGGTAGCACCAGGAACATTTCAGAATTTAAGTAGTTCCATAACAAACTACATCGGACATAGCAAAGGCTATGGGTTCTGTGTTCTGCTGAAGACCTGTGTTCCAGGGTTAGCCATCTCTCCAGCGAAGATATTCCTTGCAGCTGTGAAACTGCCATCTACTCAGCAATGTGGAAAATTGCAATGGTATACACAACTACAAAATACAGGATAAATCTTGTAATGTATGTACATAAGGTCTGCCCACCAACAGGGGGCATTACTGTCGGAGGTCCTAGGGTCATGGGTACACTCATGTTGGGCCCAGTATATAACCTGAACTTCACCTTTGTATCTTCACTTCTGGAAGCCATTAAAGACTGACTAGGTTACACCTAGTCACTGCCTCACAGTACGAAGTTCATAGTATCATTTCATACACCACAACTGGTGACGAGGCAAATACGAACCCACGCAAAAGTATGGCGAGCACAGCACAATCGAGTACTGTTGGAATTCTCGAGAGATTCAATGAGGGAGAGGATTGCGGAGATTTCACGGATCGTCTTAACCAGTGTTTCGTGGCAAACGACCTAAACAAAGACAAGGATGCAGAGAAGCGCAGGGCAGTTCTTCTCATCGTCTGTGGCCCCATGATCTATGCACTCATCAAGAATCTGCTCTCACCCACTCTTCCTACAGAAAAGGATTACAAAGAATTGTGTGCTCTAGTTCGGGAACACCTTAAACCCAAGGAAGAAATCCTCATATGCAGATATTGCTTCTATACGCACGTTCATCCAGGAAAAAAAAGAAAAAAAAAAGCCCCAGCTGTTTACATTGTACATTAATGATTTAGATGAGGGGATTAAATGTAGTATCTCCAAATTTGCGGATGACACTAAGTTGGGTGGCAGTGTGAGCTGCGAGGAGGATGCTATGAGGCTGCAGAGCGACTTGGATAGGTTAGGTGAGTGGGCAAATGCATGGCAGATGAAGTATAATGTGGATAAATGTGAGGTTATCCACTTTGGTGGTAAAAACAGAGAGACAGACTATTATCTGAATGGTGACAGATTAGGAAAAGGGAAGGTGCAAAGAGACCTGGGTGTCATGGTACATCAGTCATTGAAGGTTGGCATGCAGGTACAGTAGGCGGTTAAGAAAGCAAATGGCATGTTGGCCTTCATAGCGAGGGGATTTGAGTACAGGGGCAGGGAGGTGTTGCTACAGTTGTACAGGGCCTTGGTGAGGCCACACCTGGAGTATTGTGTACAGTTTTGGTCTCCTAACCTGAGGAAGGACATTCTTGCTATTGAGGGAGTGCAGCGAAGGTTCACCAGACTGATTCCCAGGATGGTGGGACTGACCTATCAAGAAAGACTGGATCAACTGGGCTTGTATTCACTGGAGTTCAGAAGAATGAGAGGGGACCTCATAGAAACGTTTAAAATTCTGACGGGGTTAGACAGGTTAGATGCAGGAAGAATGTTCCCAATGTTGGGGAAGTCCAGAACCAGGGGACACAGTCTAAGGATAAGGGGTAAGCCATTTAGGACCAAGATGAGGAGGAATTTCTTCACCCAGAGAGTGGTGAACCTGTGGAATTCTCTACCACAGAAAGTTGTTCAGGCCAATTCACTAAATATATTCAAAAAGGAGTTAGATGAAGTCCTTACTACTAGGGGGAATCAAGGGGTATGGTGAGAAAGCAGGAATGGGGTACTGAAGTTGCATGTTCAGCCATGAACTCATTGAATGGCGGTGCAGGCTAGAAGGGCCGAATGGCCTACTCCTGCACCTATTTTCTATGTTTCTATGTTGCAGCATTTGTTGCCAACCTGTGACATCTTGCAGGGCCTTGCAAATTTGGAAGACATGCTGTGTGACTTTTTCATGATCGGGGTCAACCACGAGGTGATCTTAAGTAAGCTGCTGGCTGCGGAGACGCCGGACCTCAGCAAGGTCATCAACATCGCCCAGGCTTGCTTGTCCACGCAGAAAAGCATGGAGTAGATATCGCGACAAAACAGGAACTCCACGGCAAGTACTGTGTACAAAATTGTATCGACGGCTGGCAGAGCTGCACATGGCAGGGCCTACTCGACTGCATCTGCAGGACCAGGAGCCACTCAAAGTTCACCATCGAGGGCCTACTCAACTGCGTATGCGAGAACGGGAGCCGCTCAAAGCCCACCATCGGGCGCAAATCCGAGCTCAACATGTTGACGTTGCGGGGGCAATCACCGACCTCATCAGTGCCGCTTCAGGCAATATGTATGCAGAGGGTGTGCGAAGATGGGGCATCTTCAGTGGACATGTCCACAGCAGAGCAAGCGAGCTGCGACGCACCACACGGAGGATTAATTCAGCGTGGATCTGGTGATGTAGCCCGAGGCATTTGAGAGCTCCGAGGAGGAAGTGTATAGCATGTGTGCGTTCCTAACAAAGAGCCAACCGATAATGATGGAGGTAAAATTAAACGGCGTGCCGGTATCCATGGAATTAGACACGGGTGCGAGTCAATCGATAATGAGCCAGAGGACTTTCAAAAAGCTGTGGGAGGCCAAGGCAGAGAGACCCAAGCTGAGTCTAATAAATGTAAAGTTGCGAACCTACACCAAAGAGCTCATACCAGTGATCAGTAGTGCAGCAGTAAGAGTGTCGTACGAGGGAGCGGTTCATGATCTACCGTTATGAATTATCCCGGGCAATGGCCCATCGTTATTCGGCAGGAGTTAGCTCGAGAAAATAAAATGGAAATGGTACGATATCAAAGCTTTGTCATCAGCGGATGATGATTTGTGTGCTCAAGTGCTGAGCAAATTTGAACCGGGAATTGACAGCTTCAAGGGAGCCAAGGTGCAGATTTACCTCGGCCCAGACGCAAGGCCCATCCATCACAAAGCCAGGGTGGTCCCGCACATGATGAGAGAAAAGGTTGAGCTCGAATTAGACAGGCTACAACGCAAGGGGGTCATCTCATTGGTCGAATTTAATGAATGGGCCAGCCCCATTGTTCCATTGTTAAAGAGCGATGGCACGGTCAGGATTTGTGGAAACTACAAGGTCACGATCAACCGAGTTTCGAAACAAGATCAGTACCCGTTACCGAAAGCTGATGACCTGTTTGCAACGCTAGCTGGGGGAAAATCATTCACCAAATTGGATCTAACATCGGCCTACATGACACAGGAACTGGTTGAATCAAAGAAACTTATGTGCATCAACACACACAAAGGACTGTTTATTTACAACAGGTGCCCTTTTGGCATTCGTTCGGCGGCAGCCATATTTCAGAGAAACATGGAGAGCCTATTGAAATCCTATCCCCAGGACCGTGGTATTCCAAGATGATATCCTAGTTACAGGTCGTGACACCGCCGAGCACCTGCACAATCTGGAAGAGGTTCTGCATCGTCTGGACAAAGTGGGACTCAGGCTGAAACATTCGAAGTGTATTTTCATAGCACCAGAGGTCGAATTCCTTGGACGAAAGATTGCTGGAAAAGGAATCAGACCTACAGACGTGAAAACAGAGGCCATCAAAAATGCGCCCAGACCCCAGAATGTGATGGGGCTGCATTAGTTCCTGGGTCTTCTCAACTACTTCGGTAACCTCTTACCCAAATTGAGCACAGTATTAGAGCCTTTGCACATGCTGCTCAGGAAAGGAGACGACTGAGTGTGAGGTGCACTTCAACGCAGAGCCTTTGAGAAGGCTAGAAATCTGTTGTGTTCCCACAAGCTACTGGTACTGTATGACCCATGCAAGCGTCTAGTTTTGACATGTGATGCATCATCCTATGGGATCAGCTGCGTACTCCAGCAAGCCAGTGAGTCAGGCAAACTACAATCAGTTGCATACGCGTCTCGAAGCCTGCCCAAGGTGGAAAGAGCCTACGGCATTGTAGAGAAAGAGGCTTTAGCATGTGTTTATGGGGTAAAAAAAGTGCACCAATATCTGTTTGGGCTTCACTTCGCTCTGGAAACCGATCATAAGCCGCTTATATCGTTGTTCTCGGAACATGAAGGTATCAATACCAACACATCGTCCCGCATCCAGAGGTGGGCACTGACATTATCTGCCTATGTTTATTTCATTCGCCATAGACCAGGCACTGACAACTGCGCTGATGCATTGAGCCGGTTACCGTTGCCCACACCGGAGGTGGAAATGCCAATGCCCGCAGAGCTATTCATGGTTATGGATGCCTTTGAGAGTGAAGGGTCACCTGTCACTGCTCAACAAGTTAAGACCTGGACCAGCCAGGATCCGACCCTATCGGTTGTAAAACGTTTTGTTCTTAACGGGGACTGGTCGACCATCCCCAAGGAAATGGGTAATGAAACCAAACCGTACAGCCATCACAAAGATGAGCTTCCCATCCAGTCTGACTGTTTACTGTGGGGTAATCGTGTTGTAATGCCCAAGAAAGGCAGGGTGAGATTTGTACCGGAGTTACATAGTACGCATCCCGGTATTGCCATGATGAAGGCCATCGCCAGGTCCCATGTTTTGTGGCCTGGTATTGACTCGGACATAGAGTCATGCGTGCATCAGTCCAGCACTTGCATGCAGTTAAGCAATGCCCTAAAGGAAGCTCCGCTCAGTCTGTGGTCATGGCCTTCCAAACCGTGGTCTAGAATCCACATTGACTTTGCGGGCCCCTTCCTCGGTAAAATGTTTTTTGTGGTGGTGGATGCATACTCCGAATGGATAGAATGTGTGATCATGTAATTCAGCACTTCCACTGCCACCATTGAGAACCTGAGAGCCATGTCTGCCACACATGGTCTGCCAGACATTGTTGTCAGCGACAGCGGACCATGTTTCATGAGCCTGAAGTTTCAAGAGTTCATGAAACGCAACGGCATAAAACACGTGAGGTCAGCCCCATTCAAACCCGTGTCCAATGGTCAAGCAGCCCCTGAAACGCGTAACTCACGGTTCCTTGCAAACACGCCTGTCACGCATACTGCTCAATCACAGGACAAGGCCACACATGCTCACTGGGGTCCTGCCTGCGAAACTATTGATGAAGAGAGGCCTCAAAACCAGGCTCTCTCGAGTCCATCCTGACCTTAACGATCATGTCGAAACCCTATGTCAACGCCAGCAGTGGTATCACGATTGCGCCGCAGTGTCACACGACATATCTGTAAATGACCCAGTGTATGTACTTAACCATGGTCAAGGGCCCAAGTGGCTCCCGGGCAATGTTACGGATAAGGAGGGTAACCGGGTGTATAGGGTTAAGCTCAAGAATGGGCAGATGTGCAGGAAACACATTGATCAAATCAAGCTAAGACACACTGACGAACCGGAACAGTTGGAAGAAGACATCGCAAGCTTAGACGACCAACCAATTCACGTCCAGCCATCAGAAGAACCCACTGTGGTCAACGCCCAGCCCCAAGTCGTGAGAGACTCGGAAAGCACTGGGATTGTACTGAGACAGTCAACCAGGGAGCGAAGGGCTCCGGACCATCTGAACTTGTAATATGGACTTGTGCCAAGAACTGGGGGGGGCGGGGGAATGATGTAATGTATGTAATAAGGTCTGCCCACCAACAGGGAGCACTACCATCGGAGGTCCTCGGGTCATGGGTACACTCGTGCTGGGCCCGATATATAACCTGAACTTCACCTTTGTATCTTCACTTCTGGAAGCTATTAAAGGCTGACCAGGTTACACCTAGTCACTGGCTCACAGTACGGAGTTCGTTATATCATTTCATACCCCGCAAATCTAATCTCCCTAATTACTGTCCTATCAGCTTTGTCCTAATAATCAACATAATGGAAGGAATCATCAACAATGCCATCAAGCGGCATCTATTTACCTGATCAATGACACTCAGTTTGGGTTCTGCCAGAGCCATTCAGTTCCCCACCACATCATAGTCTTGTTCTGGACATAGATGCAAGAGCTGAATGCCAGAGGAGAGGTGAGAGTAGTTGCCATCAATGTAAGGAGATATTCAATCAAGTATGGCACCAAGAAGCCTAACAATGATGACAAAAGGAAAGCCTCCAGTGGCTAGAGTGATACCTGACACAAAGGAAGGTGACTGGGATGGGCAATAAATGCGGCTTTGTCGATGCTACCCACAGCTCGAGAACAAATATTCCATAAAAAGATATATCTGTTGCTGACTCAATTTTGTAGAAAAAATAGTTGCACTGGAAACTAAAGCTACCATTGTACCACAGTTTCAGTGTCAGTATTTATTCTGTAACTTGGTAATCTATATGTATGACACATAGCTAGTAAACATCAGTTGTACTGTAGATTGCACTGAGTTTAGCAATAAAGCAGCATTGTGCATGCTCACTTAGATATTTGTCTGGGTGGTTAATTTTTACTATTCTGTGAGAGGGGTGGAGTATCACTTCTCTCATAATATTAAAAAGTAAGAAAAATCATTTGCATTTATAAAACACCTTATCATGATCTCAGGACATCGCAAAACACTTTACAACTAATGGATTATTTTCAAGTCATACATAGACAAAAGTAGGATAATAAACTTACCAGGGTGTCCAATAAACTGCCTGAGCATCTTTAAGCAATAGCTTGGTATGGGCAGAGATATACAACACACAATGCGAAGTTCATATTATGTCAGTCTACACTATTTGCTTTATTATTCTTGGGTGTCAGACACTGACCTGACTTTTGAGTTATACTACCACTTTTGTGTTGATGCATGCTTGAAATTGCATTGCATTGATGCAAAGTTATAGTATACTGGCAATCTTAATAACCTATTATATTTAATATCTCCTTCTCTGAATCAATGTCCATTTTTGTCTGATTATATAGCCTTTGTTAATCGCCTTAGGATATTTTTCTATGTTAACGGTGCTAATAACTGCAAGTTATTGTTATGCATAAATATAAAATGGCATTTTGTAGCACCAGAATTAATTGTACTTTGACGGCACAAAAAATATACTTGGTGCACAATAAAGGGAAAAATGCATAATTAATTTCATGCTCTGTTCATTTTGGGAAAATTGGATTAGGGACTGCATTATTTTGTTCAATGTGTATTTAACAAAACCTGATTGGATAAACATCTTAACCTCACGAAAAAGTTCCACAGTTTCAACCCAGGTCATGTAGAACTGACCCAACCAATTGAGGACGGATCTTACATGCTGTAGGCTGATTTTATCAGAGTCTTAAAGTCTACTAATCTAATTTTTGGCAGTTTTAACATACTCGTTCTCAAAAAGGTCAGCATGGATTTGTTCAGGAAAGGACATGTCTGATTAACTTGATTGAATTTTTTTGAGTAGGTAACAAGGAGGGTCGATGAGGGTAGTGCATTTGATATTATGTATATGGATTTTAGCAAGGCTTTTGATAAGGTCCCACATGGCAGACTGGTCATGAAAGTAAAAGCCCATGGGATCCAAGGCAAAGTGGCAAGTTCGATCCAAAATTGGCTCAGAGGCAAGAAGCAAAGGGTAATGGTCGATAGGTGTTTTTGTGACTGGAAGGCTGTTTCCAGTGAGGTTGCTCAGGGCTCAGTGCAAGGTCCCTTGCTTTTTCTGGTATAAATATCAAATGATTTGGACTTGAATGTAGGGGGTATGATTAAGAAGTTTGCAGATGATACAAAAATTGGCCGTGTGATAATGAAGAAGAAAGCTGTAGACTGCAGGAAGATATCAATGGACTGGTCAGGTGGGCAGAACGGTGGCAAATGGAATGCAATCCAGAGAAGTGTGAGGTAATGCATTTGGGGAGGGCTAACAAGGCAAGGGAATACACAATGGGGTCGAAATTGATCAAAGGCAAGTTTTGCCCATTTACCGTCGAAAAGACCGCTAAGATTCTGACAGTACTTTTGGCGGAACTTGGGTCAAAAAATAGGAAAAAAATGCTGGCGGGAAAAATGGGCGTTGCACGTGGATTCTCGGCATTCCTGCTCAAATGAAGTCTGACACTAGGGTTGGCCTAGGGAGGGGGAAAAACACGAAAAATATTTTTTGCAAAAGAATTAAAAAAAAACATTCACTTACTTTTTTTGCAGGGTTTCATACCTACTGTCCATTGTTTTTTTTTCCAGAAGGATCACCGCTCCCACCAAATTCGGGCGGGTGCGGTTTTCCCAGCGTTGTACGCCGGCGGTCCATTTCCCAACGGTATTTCAAAACCGCCGGCGAAAGACTGCAATGAATTTGCCAACGAATGAGAGACTGCCCAAAACAAGGAAATACCGCCAAAAGATTCGGCGGTATGCTGATCAATTTCTAGCCCAAAAAATGATAGGACACTAAGAAGTATAGAGGAACAGAGGGACCTTGGAGTGAATGTCCATGGATCCCTGAAGGTAGCAGGACAGGTAGATAAGGTGGTTAAGAAGGCATAAGAGATACTTGCCTTTATTAGCCAAGGCATAGAATATAACAGCAGTGGGGTTATACTTGAACTGTATAAAACACGAGTTAGGCCACAGTTAAGAGTACTGTGTGCAGTCCTGGTCACCACAATACAGGAAAGATGTGATTGCACTCGAGAAAGTACAGGGGACATTTACAAGGATGTTGCCTGGACTGGAGAATTTTAGCAATGAGGAAAGATTGGATAGGCTGGGGTTGTTTCTTTGGAACAGGGGAGGCTGAGGGGAGATTTATTGAGGTGTACAAAATTATGAGGGGCCTTGATAGAGTGGATAGGAAGGACCTATTTCCCTGAGCAGAGTGGTCAATAACCAGGGGGCATAGATTTCAAGTAAATGGTAGGTGGTTTGGAGGGGATTTGAGAAGAATTTGTTTCACCCAAAGGGTGGTGGGGGCTGGAACTCACTGCCTGAAAGGGTGGTAGATGCAGAAACCCTCACAGCATTTAAAAAGTACTTGGAAGTGCCGTAACCTACAAGGCTACGGACCAAGAATTGGAAAATGGGATTAGTCTGGGTAGCTCTTTGTCAGCTGTCACGGACATGATGGGCCGAAATGCCTCCTTCTGTGCTGTAAATTTCTATGATTCTATGAAATGAAGTATTCAATGTAGATCAGACCCATTACTAAGGTTAACAATGTCTTCATGTGGGATGCTGCTAAGTTCTAACTGTATTTCACAGTTCTACAGGGAATGTTAAACAGATTTTCTTTCCCATCTCCCACTCGGTTATAAAGCTCCAGTGTTGCCTTAACACAAATTTGGAGCATTGCTTGTGTCTGAAATGGGCTTTGAGGATGTCTGTCAGCAACAAAACTTCTACCTATCATCATTCAGTTTTTGATTCTAAAAATTACCAGATGCATATGATAAGCAGGCAAGTTGCAAAAAAGACTTTACACCACTATTTTACCAAGTTTGCTTGAAAGTAGTATCGCTAATACATTAAAGTTTCCCCAGAGACAATGAAGGCAAAGTTCTTCAATAAAAGTAGTACCCTGTCAGTCTAATAGTTAAATCAAGTAAAGTTCATCACACAATAATATGCTAATTTTTATTCTCAGACTCTTTTAGCCCTTATCTAATGAGTTGGAGACCAGGTAAGGCAGGTCTCCATATTTAAGGAAGGATATACTTGCAATGGAGGCTGTTCAGGGAAGGTTCACTAGGTTGACTCCAGAGTTGAGGGGGTTGACTTATGAGCATTGGTTGAGTAGGTTGGGCCGATACACATTGGAGTTCAGAAGAAGGAGAGGTGATCTTATCGAAACATATAAGATAATGAGAGGGCTCGACAAGATGGATGCAGAGAGGATATTTCCACACAGGGGCAACTAAAACTAGGGGACATAGTCTCAGAATAAGGGGCCGCCCATTTAAAACTGAGGTGTGGAGAGAGGGTTGTAAATCTATGGAATTTTCTGCCTCAGAGAGCTGTGGAGGCTGGGTCATTGAATATATTTAAAGTGGAGATTGACAGATTTTTGAGCAATAAGGGAAAAAGGGGTTAAAGGGAGCGGGCAGGGAAGTGGAGCTGAGTGCATGATCAGATCAGCCATGATCTTATTAAATGGTGGAGCAGGCTCGAGGGGCCAGGTGGCCTACTCCTGCTCCTATTTCTTATATTTCTTAAGAGAATGAGGGGTAGGGGAAAGAGACAGAGACAAGAGAAATCAATGAGGGCAAATGGTGTTAAAGTCTGTGTAAAGACTCCTGTATATCATACTAAAATAAATATATATTCTTTTTGTCACGTCTGCTTATTTCCAGAGATTATTTAATTAAATCTGGGGGAAACTTTCATTTGGATGCAAACCTGAATTCCTTTCAACTTTTGAGGCTGGTCTGTGGTTAGATCACGACTTTCTATATTTAACATAAGAACATAAGAATTAGGAGCAGGAGTAGGCCATCTAGCCCCTCGTGCCTCCTCCGCCATTCAACAAGATCATGACTGATCTGGCCGTGGACTCAGCTCCACTTACCCACCCGCTCCCCATAACCCTTAATTCCCTTATTGGTTCAGAATCTATCTATCTGTGATTTGAATACATTCAATGAGCTAGCCTCAACTGCTTCCTTAGGCAGAGAATTCCACAGATTCACAACCCTCTGGGAGAAGAAATTCCTTCTCAACTCGGTTTTAAATTGGCTCCCCCGTATTTTGAGGCTGTGCCCCCTAGTTCTAGTCTCCCCGACCAGTGAAAACAACCTCTCTGCCTCTATCTTGTCTATCCCTTTCATTATTTTAAATGTTTCTATAAGATCACCCCTCATCCTTCTGAACTCCAACGAGTAAAGACCCAGTCTACTCAATCTATCATCATAAGGTAACCCCCTCATCTCCGGAATCAGCCTAGTGAATCGTCTCTGTACCCCCTCCAAGGCTAGTATATCCTTCCTTACGTAAGGTGACCAAAACTGCACGCAGTACTCCAGGTGCGGCCTCACCAATACCCTGTACAGTTGCAGCAGGACCTCCCTGCTTTTGTACTCCATCCCTCTCACAATGGAGGCCAACATTCCATTCGCCTTCCTGATTACCTGCTGCGCCTGCAAACTAACTTTTTGGGATTCATGCACAAGGACCCCCAGGTCCCTCTGCACCGCAGCATGTTGTAATTTCTCCCCATTCAAATAATATTCCCTTTTACTGTTTTTTTCCCCAAGTTGGATGACCTCACATTTTCCAACATTGTATTCCATTTGCCAAACCTTAGCCCATTCGCTTAACCTATCTAAATCTCTTTGCAGCCTCTCTGTGTCCTCTACACAACCCGCTTTCCCACTAATCTTTGTGTCATCTACAAATTTTGTTACACTACACTCTGTCCCCTCTTCCAGGTCATCTATGTATATTGTAAACAGTTGTGGTCCCAGCACCAGTCCCTGTGGCACACCACTAACCACCGATTTCCAACCCGAAAAGGACCCATTTATCCCGATTCTCTGCTTTCTGTTCGCCAGCCAATTCTCGATCCATGCTAATACATTTCCTCTGACTCCGCGTACATTTATCTTCTGCAGTAACCTTTTGTGTGGCACCTTATCGAATGCCTTTTGGAAATCTAAATACACCACATCCATTGGTACACCTCTATCCACCATGCTCGTTATATCCTCAAAGAATTCCAGTAAATTAGTTAAACATGATTTCCCCTTCATGAATCCATGTTCCGCCTGCTTGATTGCACTATTCCTATCTAGATGTCCCGCTATTTCTTCCTTGATGATAGCTTCAAGCATTTTCACCACTACAGATGTTAAACTAACTGGCCTATAGTTACCTGCCTTTTGTCTGCCCCCTTTTTTAAACAGAGGCGTTACATTAGCTGCTTTCCAATCCGCTGGTACCTCCCCAGAGTCCAGAGAATTTTGGTAGATTATAACGAATGCATCTGCTCTAACTTCCGCCATCTCTTTTAATACCCTGGGATGTAACTCATCAGGACCAGGGGACTTGTCTACCTTGAGTCCCATTAGCCTGTCCAGCACTTCCTCCCTAGTGATAGTGATTGTCTCAAGGTCCTCCCTTCCCACATTCCCGTGACCAGCAATTTTTGGCATGTTTTTTGTGTCTTCCACTGTGAAGACCGAAGCAAAATAATTGTTTAAGGTCTCAGCCATTTCCACATTTCCCGTTATTAAATCCCCCTTCTCATCTTCTAAGGGACCAACATTTACTTTAGTCACTCTCTTCCATTTTATATATCGGTAAAAGCTTTTACTATCTGTTTTTATGTTTTGTGCAAGTTTACTTTTGTAATCTATCTTTCCTTTCTTTATTGCTTTCTTAGTCATTCTTTGCTGTTGTTTAAAATTTTCCCAATCTTCTAGTTTCCCACTAACCTTGGCCACCTTATACGCATTGGTTTCTAATTTGATACTCTCCTTTATTTCCTTGGTTATCCACGGCTGATTATCCCTTCTCTTACCGCCCTTCTTTTTCACTGGAATATATTTTTGTTGAGCACTATGAAAGATCTCCTTAAAAGTCCTCCACTGTTCCTCAATTGTGCCCCCGTTTAGTCTGTGTTCCCAGTCGACTTTAGCCAACTCTGCCCTCATCCCACTGTAGTCCCCTTTGTTTAAGCATAGTACGCTCGTTTGAGACACTACTTCCTCGCCCTCAATCTGTATTACAAATTCAAACATACTGTGATCACTCATTCCGAGAGGATCTTTTACCAGGAGATCGTTTATTATTCCTGTCTCATTACACAGGACCAGATCTATGATAGCTTGCTCCCTTGTAGGTTCTGTAACATACTGTTCTAAGAAACAATCCCGTTTGCATTCTATGAATTCCTCCTCCAGGGTACCCCGTGCGATTTGATTTGACCAATCGATGTGTAGGTTAAAATCCCCCATGATTACTGCCGTTCCTTTTTCACATGCCTCCATTATTCCCTTGATTATTGCCCGCCCCACCATGAAGTTATTATTTGGGGGCCTATAAACTACACCGACCAGTGACTTTTTCCCCTTACTATCTCTAATCGCCACCCACAATGATTCAACATTTTGTTCATTAGAGCCAACAGAGTTTCACTCAAAAAAATTTAATCTGGTACATTAAGTTACGAATAAGTATCTCTCCTTTAACCTCAATGGCACCAATTTAAGTTTTGGGCACACCATGGCGGAGCATGCTTGCCTGTTGTTACTGTCGTGAGGCCTGAGCCATTTTGAGGGCCGTGCCTCAGTTCAATGCTGCCAGTGAGCTGCTGCTACATTTACACTGCAGAGCTCGCTGATCTTTGCATGCTCATTCTGGATGGTCACCAGAAAGATTGCTAGTTGTCAACACTAATTTGAGATAGTCAGATCTCTCTTGGGTCTGGCGTGGGCAGAGAAGGGGAGTCAGCCATTTTACAGGGTGATGTTACTGGCTACTTTGCTGAAGGTGAGGAGGACTGCTGTAGTAATATACCACTACCGTGAGGGGGACTGCTGTAGTAATATACCACTACTGTGAGGGGGACTGTGTAGTAATATACCACTACCGTGAGGGGGACTGTTTAGTAATATACCACTACCGTGAGCGGGGACTGTGTAGTAATATACCACTACCGTGAGGGGGACTGTGTAGTAATATACCACTACCGTGAGGGGGACTGTGTAGTAATATACCACTACTGTGAGGGGGACTGTGTAGTAATATACCACTACCGTGAGCGGGGACTGTGTAGTAATATACCACTACCGTGAGAGGGACTGTATAGTAATATACCACTACCGTGAGGGGGACTGTGTAGTAATATACCACTACCGTGAGGGGGACTGTGTAATAATATACCACTACCGTGAGGGGGACTGCTGTAGTAATATACCACTACTGTGAGGGGAACTGTGTAGTAATATACCACTACCGTGAGGGGGACTGTGTAATAATATACCACTACCGTGAGGGGGACTGTGTAGTAATATACCACAACTGTGAGGGGGACTGTGTAGTAATATACCACTACCGTGAGGAGGACTGCTGTAGTAATATACCACTACTGTGAGGAGGACTGCTGTAGTAATATACCACTACCGTGAGGAGGACTACTGTAGTAATATACCACTACTGTGAGGGGGACTGTTGTGGTAATATACCACTACCGTGAGGGGGACTGTGTAGTAATATACCACTACCGTGAGGGGGACTGTGTAGTAATATACCACTATCGTGAGGGGGACTGTGTAGTAATATACCACTACCGTGAGGGGGACTGTGTAGTAATATACCACTACTGTGAGGGGGACTGCTGTAGTAATATACCACTACTGTGAGGGGGACTGCTGTAGTAATATACCACTACCGTGAGGGGGACTGCTGTAGTAATATACCACTACCGTGAGGGGGACTGCTGTAGTAATATAGCATTACCTAGTTTCCTGCAGCGGTTGTGCTAGCTGGTATTGGAGGGGGGGGCGGCGGTGGTGGATCATAAATTTTGGAGCTGGCCTCCCCGTTTTCTTTGCGTCAGGACCACATTTGGTTGATGATGCAGAAGAATAGGGAAGTGGACACTCTTGAGCTGAGATTTCTTTCTTTAGCGGGATACTTGTCAATTTCTTTGTGGTTCTCCGCAGATATATTTCACTTAATATATGACAGTGTGTGTCAGCCAGTGGCTCAGTTGGTAGCACCCTTGCCTCTGAGTACCATTCCAGAGAGCTGCCGTTTTTCCTACATTACAACAGTGACTACACTCCAAAAAGTTCTTCATTGGCTGTAAATTGCTGTGAGACATCTGGTGGTCGTGAAAGGTGCCATATAAATGCAAGTCTTTCTTTCTTTAAGTGGCGCTAGTTTGTTTCTTGTAGTTGTTAAGTTCTACGGGAGTGTGGTCTGGTGGGAAACGACATTGGGGTCAGGCACTCGCTGGTTAGACTGCTAGCCTGGGCAAGTTGTCAACTGCAGCTCTTTCTCAACTCTTGGTTCTTTCACTTCCACTTTTCTAGTTTTCGCTCCTTGCTTCTTTATTATCTCCCTTTCTTCCTCTTTTTTCCTTTCCTATCTGAATCTGTTGCAGTTTATCTTTTTTTTGCTGTAGTAATTCTCTTTCCACTGTTGATCTTTTTTAACATAATTTTACTCCACTATCTCTTTGTCCATTGTTGCTGCAGCTTTTTTCCCTGGCATTGTTTTTTGTTCTTTACCTTTTTCTCTCTCCTTCTTATTTCAAAGGGTGAACAGCACTGCTGGTGAGTAAATGGTGAAAAAGTGTGGGGCCTACTTACTCACTTGTTTTAGCTTTATTTAGGTTTATGCTGCATCAAAAATCCTGCTCCTCTTTGCCAGGAAATGATGCACAATTCAAACTAGCCTGTACTTGTCCCTTTGAGGTTCTACATCCTTGCAAAGTTGAGGCTAAAGTGTAAGCCAACTCTTTTTTGTGTGCTTTTCTCCCCTTTCAACTGATTTTTGGTTTGGTATTGAATCAATGCCATTTGCTATTACAGCTCAAAGCTAAACCTAATTGTGTTTATCTGAAGTTTCAGTCAAATGATATTAAACTAGTTTATGATGCCAGAAACAACCATCATGCACTTTCAATTGAACAAAATGTGACCAATCTAACAGTTTAATTGAAAGTGCATGATATTTATTTCAGGGACTATAACAATGCTTTGTCCTGTCCATCTTAAGTTCTGTAATAGAATCATACAATAAACTAGAGTTGCACTTTGTGTACGCTTTCTCAGTCTCTGTAGTATCCTTCATTCAGAGACTTGGTCTTCATCTAGAATTCTCAATAAATAAAATCGCATAAGATTATAAACCATTTCATGGTTCATCTCAGCACACCATGCGACAATATTTTTTATTCAATTATTTAATAAAAAAGGAGTATGCATCTTGAGAACATTTGCCAATGCACCACAATTCAGATCACAATGAACGTGGATACAGTGGTGTAGTGGTGATGTTACTGGATTCGGAAAATGGACTTGAATTGGTTTAAAAACTAACTGGTTTACTAATGTCCACTAATGAAGGATACTTCAGTCTGGCCAACATGTGGCTCTAGTCTCCCACCAATGTGGTTGACCTTTAACTGCTCTCTGAAGACAAGACAAGCAGTTGTATCAAATTGCTATAAAGAATAACAATAAAAACAGACTACTTAGTTATGGCCTAGGTATCATAACAGGAGATAACAAAACCATACCCAGTCCACCTGATCCTGGAAAGTTCGCCTTACTAACATCTGGGAACTGATGTTAAAGTTGGGAGAGCTGTTCTACAGACTAATCAAACAACAGACTGACACAGTCATACTCACAGAGTAATACCCATCAACCAACGTCCCAGACTCTCCAACACCATCCCTGGATATGTCCTGGCCCACCAGTAGAACAGATTCACTAAAGATGGGGGGGTACAGTGGTATACAGTAGGTTGGTTTCCTCAACATTGATTCAAGGCCCAATGAAGTTTCATGGCTTCAGATCAAACACAGGCAAGGAAATCTCCTGCTTCCAATACTGTTTCTGGTTGAGTATTCCATGTCCCAATAACTTTTTCCATGAAAGAACTTCTCCTAACTTCTTAAACAAAGGGAAACAAGATGATATCTGCATTTTCAACATACCAATCAGACCATAATTTCCCCAAAAGTACCTTAACAATTACTTTCGCACATCCTCTCCTTCAAGTTTGCATTCTTCCTCCCCTGATTCAAGTTGTTACTTTAATTCCCCGTTCCAAGTTAGCTTTCTTTCCCCCAACCTTTCCCCCAGTTCTGCTAATAATTCCTTTTCATTGTCGCCCAGTTCCCCATCCCTTTCCATTTCCACATCCCTGTCCCCTTCATTATCATCAATTCCCCCTTCTATCTCCCTTACATTGCCATCCATTCTCCCTTCACTGTTGCCTCATTGTAATCTCTTTCGACCTCTTTGTTCCTTCAGTGCTGCTCCAACCCGAGGCCAGCTGCTAAAGAAAGGGAACGTGGCCACTACATACTATGGCCGGAATCTTACCAGCCCTGTGAGTGCAAGTTTGGAGGCGGGCTCGCTGTCAAAATGGCTGTGATTGACAGCAGGGCGGAAGTCTGCTCTAAATCCATCTCCTTGTGAATTTCCAAAATGCCGGTTCTGCCTGCGGATTGCAGACATGGCACTACGCGACGTGTCAGGAAATTGTGCTAGTTAACAAGCTGCTTAAAGCTAATTAAGCAGCATTTTACCAGGTCCAAAGGATTTTTCCAAGATTTTTACGAGGTTCATGTCCCTCGGGTATCACATTAATAAGTGTGTCGGGTTCTCAACAACTCTAGATTGGTTTGACTAGTTGACAGCTGCAGAAGTGGCATAAAAGCTAAAATTTTAAAGCCATTCAATTTCCAATCAAAGAAGCTGGAGCCTTCAGGATTTGGAATACACTTTTCAGCTCTGTGGAGGTTTGAAGAGTTTACAGTGAACTCTCTATCCAGTGTCACCTCCTTGGAGCAACCTCTCTCAACACTGACAGATCGCTTCTGTCATCTCAACTTCAGCTGCTATCTATTCCATCAGCATCGGTGCCTTGAAAAAATATCACCTTTGTCCTCAGAATCCCACCACGATCAGCCCCAACACCAACATCATTAGGCACACCAACATCAGCAACAACAACACCAACCTTCTCCGCAATCACCTGATGCTGCACAGGACACAGGGCATCAGCACCTGACCAAGTTGATGCTCGGCACACCAGGGATGGCCTCACCATGGTCACATTTACTTCACTTGACGTTGTACACCCTGGCTGCCACATGATAAGCCAGGTTGGCACCATCCCACATGAACACCATAAAGCATCCCTACAATGCCCAAGCCGTTCCTTTCACACTCATCATAATTGAGGGGGGGTATCGTAATGTCTCACCATTCACTGCAACTCACTAAGCCACTTCCAAAGGTGCACACAGATCTGTCCAAGAAGGCAAAGTGTTGAAAATATAGATGAGTGTTTGACAACACAGAAGCAGAAACTTTACATCAGCATTGGCGATAACACCCAAATGCCTACCCTTGTGTGTGTTTTAGTTGGTATGATTGGACAAAGATGAGGGTGAATGTGACGGGTGGTTACTGAGATGGGGATGTGATAATCTAGATAGAGAGAGAGATTGGTGGAGGTGCAAGGTAAGTTGGTGTGAGTAAGGATGTGCAGGAGTAGTATAGGGAAGGCAGAGTGTTGGGGATGTGATAAGTGGCACAGCAGGATAAGGTTGAGTGTGGCTTTGCAATAACGTTTTGCGATCCACTGAAATCATTGAAAGGTTTACACCACTGCAGCCAGGTCCTCCTGATGATATCCCTGTTTGTGCCCTCCTGTACAACGTGCAACCAGGCTGCGTTGGTGTCCTGGGGAGATCACTTCCGCCCATTGGCAGGGAAGAGAACCTGCCTGTGTGCTGTGACTCCCTCCTTAAGCATCTGGAGGGAGTTATGGGAGGGACTGAGTGCAGCCGTGCACCTTTGTGCAGTCCAGGGCCCCAAATACTCTTTCCAGGTGAAACAGCGATTTACTTGTACTTTTTTCAATATAGTATACGGTATTCACTGCTCACGATGTGGTCTCCTCTACATTGGGAAGACCAAGTGTAGATTGGGTTACTGCTTTGCTGAACACCTCCATTCAGTCCGTAAGGGTGACCGCAAGCTTCCGGTCGCCTGTCACTTTAATTCCCCACTCCAGTCCCACTCTGATATCTCCGTCCTCGGACTCCTGCACTGTTCTAATGAAGCTCAATGCAAGCTCGAGGAACAGCACCTCATCTGTCATTTAGGCACTTTACAGCCTTCTGGACTCAACATGGAGTTCAACAATTTTAGACCTTAACTTCTGCCCATATTTTGCTCTGATGTATTTTTTCTCTCTCTTTGTTTCCCGTGGCAGCTGATAATTATCCTGCCTTTCACACCAATCTAAACTAATCTTTTTCTAACGTCTGCTATTGTCATATCAAGTCGGCCCATCATCCCTTTTGTCTCTCAAATTTCCCCGGTCTTCCACCCTATCACAGACCTTCTCTTTTGTTCTTTCCTCCCCTCCTACTTTCGGTGCTCCTTAAGAATTTGTTCATTTTGAACATTCGCCAGTTCTGACGAAGGATCACTGACCCAAAACGTTAACTCTGCTTCTCTCCACAGATGTCGCTGAGATTTCTAGCATTCTCTGTTTTTATTTGTGCAGCCCCTCGATACTGCAGAACACTGACAGCACAACTGTCAAAATGTATGTGGGCATGGTCTCTTTAAAGAAACCGGCTGATGATGTGTCATCAGACCTGCTCCCTTTTAATTGGCTGGGAACCTCACAGGAGGGTTTAACAGGCCCCATTAAGGTAAAATCATGTCGTAGGCCCGGATCAACATAGCTGCAGGGTCGTGACTCGCCAAGGACATTAACCACCCCGGACCCGCCGAGGTTGGTAAAATTCAGCACTATGGCCCCAAGTTTCCACATGATTTGCTCCTGATTTTTAGGAGCAACTGGTGGAGAACGGAGTATCTTAGAAATCGGAATTCTCCACATTTAAGTTTTCTGCAGTTCTAGTCAGGTAGAACAGTTTCACTTTTGAACAGAATTTTCTTTCAAAAGGGGGCGTGTCCGGCCACTGACGCCTGATTTGAAAGTTTCCACAGTGAAAACGTACTACAAACTAACTTAGAATGGAGCAAGTGAAGATTTTTGTATGCTTGAAAAAACCTTGTCTACACATTAAAAAATCAGGCGCAGGTTACAAAGTAGGCGTCGGGAACGAGGTGGGAGGGGGGAGAAGGGGGGGGGGGGGAAGGGAAGTCATTAAGTTCTACAATCAATCCTTAGTTATACTTATACAAATATTATACAAATATATACAACCTGAATAAAAATTTATAAGCAAAGAAAAGATTAAATAAACCATGTTGCTACCTGTGTGAAAGTGCTTCAGGCAGGCCTTTCAGGCAGCGGTAGGAAGCAGCAAGCAGCCTCAGCGCTTGAGGCAGCGGTGTGCCGCTGGTCGGTCCCAACAGCAGGGGCAGGAAGTAGCAAGCAGCCTCAGTGCTGATCATGGAAGGGCAATGTGGTTTTATTAAAAAATGTTAAAAATTGAACAGCTACAAAGAATTTGAATAGTCTCAAACAAGTGCATATGTCCCGTTTATCACAGTCTATCTTTAATTACAGAATGAGTGGTGGAGATTGAAACGGTAACGAGTTGTAAAGGCTGAATTAAAATGCACAGTTGCTGCAGTAACACTGGTTAAAGAGCCAACATTAATTCAGCAGGTGATTTATTCAGCAGTGCTGCTAAAAGCACTCCCTCACACACAGAAATATCAAGAAAATTAAAATGCAAGCCTTTGCAAGGGTTCAATAAACAAATTTTCACTTTTTCTGCAGCACTTTTAAAAATGGCCGAGTGCCAATGTTTACTTCAGACTGCGCGTGCGCGAACGCTCCAACGCGCAGGGTTGCCAGCACCAAGAAGCCTCATTTAAATTGTACCCGCCCCCTCCTACTTACAAAATCGGCGCGAGTGGTAGGCTCCGCCCCCTGTGCGCCGCGCCAAGCAGACATCGAGCTCCAAGGAGCTCGAGAATACTGCGTTTTTTTTCAGGCGCCGTTTTCGGCGCGAAAAACAGGCGCACAGCTCTGAGGGGCGCCTTTATCGCCGCGTGTGGAAACTTGGGGCCTATATGTGGGAACTCTAATTTTCACAAAAATGCCCATCAATAAAATGCAGAAGCCGGAATAATTTGCCTTTGTAGCCAGACTAAGGAGGGTCATTGCTGAAGGGAAAGGGGTATATTCCACTTTGACATGCAAAACAATGACCGGCAATGTGAAATGCTGACAGTTGGCATACATGATCTAAAGTTCTCTTGTAATGTTTAAATCTAGAGGCTATGTGACATCGACAATAACAACTTGCATTAAGATAGCACCTTTAAAATAGTAAAAAAAAGGTCCTACGGCACTATGGTCATCTAGTGATGATGGGTGTATTAAGTTAGCTACTCCCTCATTTCTTATTTTCAAGGAGAACAGAAAACTCCAGTGGTTAAATTTGAGAACATCCCCGCTAGTGCAGCATTACTCCCGAATGGTAAGATCCAAGGAGCCTGGATGTTGGGCCTTGGACCTCATCATAATGAAGATGGTGCTGCAGGAGGCGGGCGATACCCAAATTTGGACTGTTGTACTAGCACAGATAGGTAATTCAGCTCAGGATCTGGAGTTGAGTCACAGCCGTGGGCCTAAGACCTGAGGGGAGGATCCGTGCCTCAGAGAAGCAATTGGTGACCGGGGGGTAAATCAGGTGCCTCATAGAAGCTATCAGGGGACCAGATGGGGGAGGATCTGGGGCATTGGAGAATCGAGCATCTGTTCGTGAGAGAGAGAAATCGAGGGTTGGGGGTGGGGTTGGGAGGGACATCAGGGGGGCTGAGCCTGGTGATTTGGACATGGGGGGGTGGGGTAGGGAGATCAGGCGTTGAGGCCAGTGCCTGGTATCAGAGGTCGGGGAGCTCAGGATCAAAAGTGGTGGTGATTGTGGTAAGTATTTCCAATTTTTAACTTATACAACAACACCTTGTATTTATATAGCACCTTGAATGAAGTGAAACGTCCCAAGGCGTTTCACAGGAGTATTAAGATAAAAATTTGACACTGAGCTGTATAAGTAGAAATTAGCACAGGCGACCAAAAGCTTGGTCAAAGAGGTATGTTTTAAGGAGCGTCTTGAAGGAGGAAAAAGAAATAGAGAGGCAGAGAGGTTTAGACAGGGAGTTCCAGAGCTTGGGGCCTAGGCAACAGAAGGCACGGCCACCAATGGTTGAGTGATTATAATCCGAGATGTTCAAGAGGGCAGAATTAGAGGAGCGCAGACATCTCGGGGCATTGTGAGGATGGAGGAGATTACAGAGACAGGGAGGGGCGAGGCCATGGAGGGATCTGAAAATAAGGATGAGAATTTCTAAATCGAGACCTTACTTAACCGGAAGCCAAAGTAAGTCAGCAAGCACAGGGGTGATGGGTGAGCGGGATTGCTGCGATTTTGGATCACCTCTAGTTTACGTTGGGTAGAATGTGGGAGGCAAGCCAGGAGTGCATTGACATAGTCAAGCCTAGAGGTAACAAAGGCATGGATGAGGGCTTCAGCAGTGGATGAACTGAGGCAAGGCCGGAGACAGGCGATGTTACGGAGGTGGAAATAGGTGATATTTAGGGCACAATTTCTCCAAGGGAGCTAATGCTGGCTGCCTCAGAACAAACTGATGAAGAACATAACATAGGCGTTAGGCCCCTTATTTTCATATGCAAATAGCCTAACAACTGCTTCAAGCATGGGGAAAGGACGCTTTTTGTTTTTCCTTAACCAATATTTTTCCTGACCGTCATTTTGTGGTGTTAAGAAACCACATAGTGCCTGAAAAAGATGCTATGTGGCCTAATTTAAGTCCCCATATGATAAATTGCTGCAATATTTCAAAATTATCTGAGCTCCATAATTTAGGCCGTCTTACAAATAATCATCAAATGATCAACAATTCCCAGTTCCACTTACAACTAGATGAAAAAATTAATCGCGTGAAATTGTCAGAAATTGCAGAAATGTCATACAGTCTAGTTCTTTACGAACTCTGTTATAAGAACATAAGAATTAGGAACAGGAGTAGACCATCTAGCCCCTCGAGTCTGCTCTGCCATTTAACAAGATCATGGCTGATCTGGCCGTGGACTCAGCTCCACTTACCCGCCCGCTCCCTGTAACCCTTAATTCCCTTATTGATTAAAAATCTATCTATCTGTGATTTGAATACATTCAATGAGCTAGCCTCAACTGCTTCCTTGGGCAGAGAATTCCACAGATTCACAACCCTCTGGGAGAAGAAATTCCTTCTCAACTCGGTTTTAAATTGGCTCCCCGTATTTTGAGGTTGTGCCCCCTAGTTCTAGTCTCCCCGACCAGTGGAAACAACCTCTCTGCCTCTATCTTGTCTATTCCTTTCATTATTTTAAATGTTTCTATAAGATCACCCCTCATCCTTCTGAACTCCAACGAGTAAAGACCCAGTCTACTCAATCTATCATCATAAGGTAACCCCCTCATCTCCGGAATCAGCCTTGTGAATCGTCTCTGTACCCCCTCCAAAGCTAGTATATCCTTCCTTAAGTAAGGCGACCAAAACTGCACGCAGTACTCCAGGTGTGGCCTCACCAATACCCTATACAGTTGCAGAAGGACCTCCCTGCTTTTGTACTCCATCACTCTCGCAATGATGGCCAACATTCCATTCGCCTTCCTGATTACCTGCTGCACCTGCAAACTAACTTTTTGGGATTCAGGCACAAGGACCCCCAGGTCCCTCTGCACCGCAGCATGTTGTAATTTCTCCCCATTCAAATAATATTCCCTTTTACTTTTTTTTTCCCAAGGTGGATCACCTCACACTTTCCGACATTGTATTCCATCTGCCAAAACTTAGCCCATTCGCTGAACCTATCGAAATCTCTTTGCAGCCTCTCTGTGTCCTCTACACAACCCGCTTTCCCACTAATCTTTGTGTCATCTGAAAATTTTGTTACACTACACTCTGTCCCCTCTTCCAGGTCATCTATGTATATTGTAAGCAGTTGTGGTGCCAGCACCAATCCCTGTGGCACACCACTAACCACCGATTTCCAACCCGAAAAGGACCCATTTATCCCGACTCTCTGCTTTCTGTTCGCCAGCCAATTCTCTATCCATGCTAATACATTTCCTCTGACTCCGCGTACCTTTATCTTCTGCAGTAACCTTTGTGTGGCACCTTATCGAATGCCTTTTGAAAATCTAAATACACCACATCCATCGGTGTATCCATCATGCTCGTTATATCCTCAAAGAATTCCAGTAAATTAGTTAAAGATGATTTCCCCTTCATGAATCCATGCTGCGTCTGCTTGATTGCACTATTCCTATCTAGATGTCCCGCTATTTCTTCCTTAATGATAGCTTCAAGCATTTTCACCACTACAGATGTTAAACTAACTGGCCTATAGTTACCTGCCTTTTGTCTGCCCCCTTTTTTAAACAGAGGCGTTACATTAGCTGCTTTCCAATCCGCTGGTACCTCCCCAGAGTCCAGAGAATTTTGGTGGATTATAACGAATGCATCTGCTATAACTTCCGCTATCTCTTTTAATACCCTGGGATGCATTTCATCAGGACATGGGGACTTGTCTACCTTGAGTCCCATTAGCCTGTCCAGCACTACCTCTCTAGTGATAGTGATTGTCTCAAGGTCCTCCCTTCCCACATTCCTGTGACCAGCAATTTTTGGAATGGTTTTTGTGTCTTCCACTGTGAAGACCGAAGCAAAATAATTGTTTAAAGTCTCAGCCATTTCCACATTTCCCATTATTAAATCCCCCTTCTCATCTTCTAAGGGACCAACATTTACTTTAGTCACTCTTTTCCGTTTTATAGATCTGTAAAAGCTTTTAATATCCGTTTTTATGTTTTGCGCAAGTTTACCTTCGTAATCTATCTTTCCTTTCTTTATTGCTTTCTTAGTCATTCTTTGCTGTCATTTAAAATTTTCCCACTCTTCTATTTTTCCACTAACCATGGCCACCTTATACGCATTGGTTTTTAATTTGATACTCTCCTTTATTTCCTTGGTTATCCACGGCTGGTTATCCCTTCTCTTACCGCCCTTCTTTTTCACTGGAATACATTTTTGTTGAGCACTATGAAAGAGCTCCTTAAAAGTCCTCCACTGTTCCTCAATTGTGCCACCGTTTAGTCTGTGTTTCCAGTCTACTTTAGCCAACTCTGCCCTCATCCCACTGTAGTCCCCTTTGTTTAAGCATAGTACACTCGTTTGAGACACTACTTCCTCATCCTCAATCTGTATTACAAATTCAACCATACTGTGATCACTCATTCCGAGAGGATCTTTTACTAGGAGATCGTTTATTCTTCCTGTCTCATTACACAGGACCAGATCTAAGATAGCTTGCTCCCTTTTAGGTTCTGTAACATACTGTTCTCAGAAACAATCCCGTATGCATTCTATGAATTCCTCCTCCAGGCTACCCTGTGCGATTTGATTTGACCAATCGATATGTAGGTTAAAATCCCTCATGATTACTGCCGTTCCTTTTTCACATGCCTCCATTATTCCCTTGATTATTGCCCTCCCCACCGTGAAGTTATTATTTGGGGGCCTATAAACTACACCCATCAGTGACTTTTTCCCCTTACTATCTCTAATTGTTGAAGCTTATACTTTTTAAATGAAGTGCAATTAAGTTTTTCCCTATTTGTGGGTTCTGTAGAAATTAGCCCATGCAGTTGTCATCTTAAAACCACAGAAACAAACAGTATTCCCTTCAGGCTGAAGTCAACAACTGACATGCAGCATCACTACTGATATATATGTGGTCTTGTATTTACTCTGTACAGCCACCAGAGGGCTCATTGCCCGGAGTCCCAAGGAATCCCATAATCCCTTGGGAGCACAGGTAATTAAGAAGGCTTCACAGGTTAGAGAGGCACTCTGGAGACCTGCAAGAAAAGACTAAGGTCACACTTTACTTTGAGCTCACAGTGATCAGTCTGACTCTTTCTCCATACACAACGACTGGCAACGAGATACAGATGGCGAACCCAAAGATGCAGAGAACAGTGGGCATCCTGGAGAAATTTTCAGATGGAGATAATTGGGAAACCTTTGTGGAGCGACTTGACCAATATTTCGTGACCAACGAGCTAGATGGGGAAGAGAGCGCTGCCAAATGTAGAGCGATCCTCCTCACCATCTATGGGGCACCAACATATGGCCTCATGAAGAATCTGCTCACTCCAGCGAAACCGACGGTGAAATCGTACGACGATTTGTGCACACTGGTCCGAGAGCATTTGAACCCGAAGGAAAGCGTTCTGATGGCGAGGTACCGGTTCTAAACCTACAAAAGGTCTGAAGGCCAGAGTTATGTCACCGAGCTGAGACGCCTTGCAGGAGATTGCAAATTTGAAGGACATTTGGAGCACATGCTTAGAGACTTTTTCGTACTTGGCATTTGCCACGAAACCATACTTCACAAGCTTTTGATTGCAGAGACCCCAACCTTGAGTAAGGCCATAGCGATAGCCCAGGCTTTCATTGCCACCAGTGACAATACTAAGCAAATCTCTCAGCACACAAGTGCTGCTACAAGTACCGTGAACAAAGTGATGTTGTTTTCAAATCATAACATACAGGGCAGGTTACACATACCTGCAGCTACAGGTCCGCAGATGTCTCAGAGTCCACCAGCAAGAGTGATGAATGCAAGGCCATTAACACCTTGTTGGCGCTGCGGGGGTGATCATCGTTTCCATTCATGCCGATTCAAAGGATACGTTTGCAAGGGCTGTGGAACAATGGGACACCTCCAATGAGTGTGCAGGCGAGCTGCAAAGCCTGTTAAACCTGCAAACCACCACGTTGCAGAGGAGGACAGATCCACGGAGGATCACGACAAACCAGAGCCTCAAATAGAGGAGGCAGAGGTCCATGGGGTGCACATATTCACCACGAATTGTCCCCCGATAATGCTGAATGTTGAACTAAATGGACTCCCAGAGTCAATGGAGCTGGACACGGGCGCGAGCCAGTCCATTCGAAAAATTGTGGTGCAACAAGGCCTCAAGGCCAGTCTTAACTCCAGTTCGCACGAGACCAAGAACTTGCACTAAAGAACTGATGCCTGTTGTCGGCAGTGCTACCGTAAAGGTCTCCTACGATGGAGCGGTGCACAAGCTACCACTCTGGGTGGTACTGGGCGATGGTCCCACGCTGCTCGACAGGAGCTGGCTGGGAAAGATACGCTGGAACTGGGACGACGTCCGAGAGCTATCGCCCACTGACGATACTTCATGTGCCCAGGTCTTAAACAAATTTCCTTTGCTGTTCGAACCAGGCATCGGGAAATTCCAAGGAGCAAAAGTGCAGATCCACCTAATTCTGGGGGCGCGACCCACCCATCACAAGGGCGAGCGCAGTACCGTACATGATGAGAGAAAGGGTAGAGATCGAACTAGACCGGCTGCAACGAGAGGGCATCATTTCACCGATCGAGTTCAGCAAGTGGGCCAGTCCTATTGTCCCAGTCCTCAAGGGAGATGGCACCATCAGAATCTGTGGTGATGACAAAGTAACTATCAATCGTTTCTCCCTGCAGGACCAATACCCACTACCAAAAGCCGACGACCTTTTCGCAACACTGGCGGGAGGAAAGACGTTCACGAAGCTGGATCTGACTTCAGTCTGCAGGACTGAAGCAGGAACTGGAGGAATCATCGAAGGCCCTCACCTGCATCAACACGCACAAAGGTCTTTTTGTTTATAACAGATGCCCGTTGGAATCCAATCAGCGGCGGCGATATTGCAGAGAAACATGGAAAGTTTACTGAAGTCAGTCCCGTGGTCTTCCAGGACGACATCTTGGTCACAGGTCGGAACACAGTCGAGCATCCGCAGAACCTGGAGGAGGTTCTTAGTCGATTCAACCGCGTGGGGCTCAGGCTAAAATGCTCAAAGTGCGTTTTCCTGGCACCCTAAGTGGAGTTCCTGGGAAGGAGGATTGTGGCGGACGGCACCAGGCCCACCAATGCGAAGATGGAGGCAATCGAGAACGCACCGAGGCCACAGAACGTGACGGAGCTGCGGTCGTTTCTGGGACTCCTGAACTACTTTGGTAACTTCTTACCGGGTCTCAGCACCCTGCTAGAACCACTACATGTCTGACTACGAAAAGGGGACGAATGGGTTTGGGGTAAAAGCCAAGAAAATGCCTTTGTAAAAGCGAGAAAATTGTTATGCTCAAACAAATTGCTTGTGTTGTATGATCCATATAAGCGTTTGGTACTAGCTTGTGATGCGTCGTCATAAGGCATCGGGTGTGTATTGCAACAAGCTAACCGATTGCTTATGCATCCAGGAGTCTGTCTAAGGCTGAGAGAGCCTACAGCATGATTGAGAAAGAAGCGTTCGCATATGTCTATGGGGTAAAGAAAATGCATCAATATCTGTTTGGGCTAAAATTTGAATTGGAAACTAACCATAAGCCATTTATATCCTTGTTTTCCGAGAGTAAAGGGATAAATACCAACGCATCGGCCCGCATCCAGAGATGGGCACTCACGTTGTCCGCATACAACTACGCCATCCGCCACAGGCCAGGCATAGAAAACTGCGCCGATGCTCTCAGTCGGCTGCCATTGCCCACCACGGGGGTGGAAATGGCGCAGCCCACAGATCTAGCCATGGTTATGGAAGCATTTGAGAGTGAGCAATCCCCCGTCACTGTCCGGCAGATCAAAACCTGGACAAGCCAGGACCCCTTATTATCTCTCGTCAAAAGCTGTGTGCTTCACGGGAGCTAGTCCAGTGTC
The DNA here is from genome assembly GCF_044704955.1 of Pristiophorus japonicus. Classification (NCBI taxonomy): domain Eukaryota; kingdom Metazoa; phylum Chordata; class Chondrichthyes; family Pristiophoridae; genus Pristiophorus; species Pristiophorus japonicus. The sequence continues at coordinate 139,500,553 of NC_091977.1, forward strand.
CCAGTGGAAATGCAGGAAAAGATAAAGCCGTTCCAGCGACGCAAAGATGAAATGTGTATGCAGTCAGACTGCCTTCTATGGGGTAATCGAGTAGTGGTCCCCAAGAAGGGCAGAGACACCTTCATCAATGAACTCACAGTACCCACCCAGGCATCGTAATGATGAAAACAATAGCCAGATCCCATGTGTGGTGGCCTGGTATCGATGTGGACTTAGAGTCCTGCATTCACAGATGTAATACATGCTCGCAGTTAAGCAATGCACCCAGGGAGGCACCGTTAAATTTATGGTCTTGGCCCTCCAAACAGTGGTCTAGGGTACACGTCGACTATGCAGGCCCATTCTTGGGTAAAATGTTCTTTGTGGTTGTAGACGCATACTCCAAGTGGATTGAATGTGAGATAATGTTGGCTAGCACGTCCGCTGCCACGACTGAAAGCCTGCGGGCCATGTTTGCCACACACGACCTACCCGATGTCCTGGTGAGCGACAACGGGCCATGTTTTACCAATGCTGAGTTCAAAGAATTCATGACCCATAATGGGATCAAACATGTCACATCTGCCCCGTTTAAACCAGCATCCAATGGTCAGACAGAGAGAGCAGTGCAAACCATCAAGCAAAGGCTTGAAGAGGGTAACTGAAGGCTCACTGCAGACTTGCCTATCCTGAGTCCAGCTTACCTACCGCACGAGACCACACTCACTCACTGGAATTCCATCTGCTAAACTGCTCATGAAAAGAGCACTTAAGACAAGGCTCTCGTTAGTTCACCCTGATCTACATGAACAGGTAGAGAGCAGGCGGCTTCAACAAAGTACATACCATGATAGCGCAAATGTGTCACGCGAGACTGAAGTCAATGATCCTGTATTTGTATTAAATTATGGACAAGGTACCAAGTGGCTTCCCGACACTGTCGTGGCCAAAGAGGGCAGCAGGGTGTTTTGGGTCAAACTTTCAAATGGATTCATTCACCAGAAACACTTGGACCAAATCAAACTCAGATTCACGGACTACCCTGAGCAACCCACCTTAGACCCTACCTTTTTTGATCCCCTAACATACACACCAGTGGCAACCGACACCACGGTTGACCACGAAGCAGAACCCATCATCCACAGCAGCCCTGCAGGGCCCAACACACCAGGCAGCCCAATAAGGCCAGCTGCACAGCAGCTCAGCGAGGGCCCAACAATTGATTCAACAATACCAGCTTTCACACCGAGACGATCAACCAGGGCAAGAAGGGCCCCAGATCGACTCACATTGTAAATAGTTACACTATTGACTTTAGTGGGGGGAATGTTGTTATATATGTGGACTTGTATTTACTCTGTACAGCCACCAGATGGCTCATTCCCCGGAGTCCCAAGGGATCCCATAATCCCTTGGGAGCACAGGTATTTAAGAAGGCTTCACAGGTTGGAAAGACACTCTGGAGATGTGCAATAAAAGACTACGGTCACACTATACTTTGAGCTCACAGTGTTCAGTCTGACTCTTTCTCCATACACAATAACTATTTTTTAGAATTCTGAATTGCAACCTTGAGAACATTTTAAAATAAAACTTTTAGGTAAATATATTTTTTAAATCTAGTAAATGACAGTTCTTGACCTGTTACAATATCTGCCTAAGCCTCCCATGTTGTCTCGACATCATCTTATCACAGGCAGTCACTCGAATCAAGGATGACTTGCTTCCACGTCAAAAAGTTCACAGGTGTTTCAATGAAGGACCTAATATTCCAGATCCCGAACTAAATCTTGAAGGGTGGAAGATGACTGTGCGTGGATTTTTTAAATGTATGGTGGCCGTTGCACACCAGCCACCACACGGGCTTGACAGAGCTAGGTCTTGGTCCAGTAGCAAAGATTAACCAAGATGACTGGACACCAGCTCTGCTGCACAGACCTAGTGCGCACACGTATCGCAGTGTGGGCTGGCCTGTGCTGCCCCTGGGCCCTCGCCTCTTCTGGGCCCCAAACTCACGCCTCTCCTGGGCCCCGATCACGTCCCTCTACAATCTCTCGCTGCTCCTTTGCCCCGACCTCACTGCTCCTGCAGTATCTGCCCACGCTCCAATGACCGACCTGGATCTTGGTGACGTCACTCTTCACTGCCGTTGCTCTCCTGCTCCAGCACGTGCTACTCCATGGAGTGGTAAGCCGCCATACTGCTCCTTCCGCTCCCCGGCCTGCTCCGATGGTGCTCGCAGGCCGGGGGTCACTCAGACTGCTGGGCTAGGCTGCCACACTGCTCCTTCCTCTTCCCGGCCTGCTCCGATGGTGCTTGAAATACAGTGTGGCTGACCACACTTGATCAGCTCCGCTGGGCAGGCCACATTGTTCGCATGCCTGACACAACACTCCCAAAGCAAGCGCTCTACTCGGAACTCCTTCACGGCAAACGAGCCAAATGTGAGCAGATGAAACGTTACAAGGACACCCTGAAAGCCTCCCTGATAAAGTGTAACATCCCCACTGACACCTGGGAGACCCTGGCCAAAGACCGCCCTCAGTGGAGGAAGTGCATCCAGGAGGGCGCTGAGCACCTCGAGTCTCATCGCCGAGAGCATGCAGAAAACAAGCGCAGGCAGCGGAAAGAGCATGCGGCAAACCAATCCCACCCACCCTTCTCTCAACGACTATCTGTCCCACCTGTGACAGAGTCTGTGGTTCTTGTATTGGACTGTTCAGCCACCTAAGAACTCATTTTAAGAGTGGAAGCAAGTCTTCCTCGATTCCAGGGACTGCCTATGATGATGATGGTATTATCAGCTTTTATGGAGATAAATGTCAGGAAAGGAGAAGGATTCTGTGAGGTGAATGAATTAACTGAAGCAAAAAAAATTGTCTTTATAAAAATAATGATTTTTATCTAACTACACTTCAAAGTTAATAAGGAAAAGCTGTTTTACAAATTGCTTTTTTACAATATATTTTTACTTTTTAAATAATGCACAATATACTGTAGTTTGCAAAAGCAATTAAAAATGTGGCATTTAACTAATATTTGCAATAAAGAATAATTGTTATACAGTTAATTTGATAAGTGTAGATTTTTGGTAGCAACTTACTTAGCTTCAAATTCTCTTTTAAAAAAATGTCGTAAAGGAAATGATCGCAAAGCATCTGTGCTCGGGCAACAGATGTTATTTCTCGTACAATGGTTTTTTTCTTCCAGTTTCACTGAAAGCAGAAATGTGATTTGCCATAAACACATATGACTTACTGTTTCGCAGGTCAGCTAAAAATATCAACTGAGAAACACTTGCTGGTTTAAGGTCAGGTTTAGTGTAGTATAAAGTTTGGAGTAAAGATGCTACATCTACAATTCCAAATCTGTTTTTATTATATATTTTAGTGCGATACTTATAGTTAGATGTCGCCTTCTATCGATAGATCAGACTTAGCAGGCTGGTGTTAACATTTAATTTCTGGAATTCATTATTGAAGTTATTTTTCTGTGCACATTGACATGCATGTTCAGCATCTCTATCTGCTAACCTGTTGCTAATTTAACTTTATATTATCATTGAAGTTCTTTATTGCTTTGAACACATGCTGTTGTTTTGCCATTGGGATCGGGGTTCATCAGAAGTTTGAAAGATGCAAGACTTAAGGGTAATCATCCTTTCAGAATACCAACTCCTTTCTTTCTCTCTCTCTCTCTCGCTGGTTGTAAGAAATTATTTTGGCAGTCTAAACTCGTTGAGATTTCAGAGGAAGAAGCAGCCCATGAATTGGAATGAATGCTCCCAACCCAACTGTGTGCTGGTCTACAGATTGAAAAGACACTTATTCCTCAGAGAAACCACTGAGGTAACTAAGCACCTCAATGCCATCAACAGACACTGGTCAGAAATTGCAGTAGGCTGGAAACCTGCCACCATGAGGCGAAGTTAACAGCCACCCAAACTAATAGTGCAGGCAGCTGCCTGTTCATTTAAATTAACGCAGAGCCAAATCTACCATGCAAGACTGGCTTTCTGGTGGTACTCTCAGCAGGAGGCCCAAAGTTGCGTGTCCATAGTGTACCTGGAGCAAGAGCAGTGTTGTCTTAAAGCAAGGCTGTCATTTTAGAAAGCAGGGTCTATCCCTTAAAGGGGAACTGCCTTCTAAATGATTTTTTTTTAAATAAGCAGTTTTAGCCAGAGTTCAACTGCCTTCTGAAAATAAACATTAAAAATAATTCCCAAATGGCACTCTTCAGTTCTTAAAGCTGAACTGCCTTCCATACCTATGTTATCCTCCTTCTCACATCCCACTTCCCCTTCATCCCCCAATATCTTCTGATTTATAAGGTGCGCATGGTGTAAGCATGCAGCTCTTGTTTCTCCGCCCTCCCCTCACACCTCTACCCTTGTGCCTTCCTCTTTTCGCACACCTAAGAAATCTAGCCTGCCCAGCCAGTGCTTGACCAAGAAGAGGGAGAGGAGAGAGGAAGAAGAGGAACAAGAGGAAGAAGAACTGTCACTCGATTTGACACACACAGGTCATTTTCCAAGGCCATTTGCAGTATCTCCTACTGAAAGTCAGCAGCCTTCCACCAGCCAGTCTACAGCCACTGGGATAGCACTGTGTGACAGCAATAGGATAGGGAAAGGCACTCAGAAGAGTCACTACGGGAATGCACAAGGGTGATTAGTTGATTTCTTGATGTTATATTGGATGGATTAATGTATAAAATTTGATTGGAAAGTTTGTTTTGTGGTAGCTTTTATTTCAACATTGTGGCCAAGAGGATGCTGTGATGGTCAGTAACAGAGGAAATGCAATATGTGGGACAAATATTAAAAGTGGAATTGGGGTTGTGGTCATTGGTACCACAGGTGGATGATTCCATCTCAGATATCCCAGCCAGAAAGAGACTGCCTGGGTTGCACCTTCCTTCCACTTCCTTCTCTTCTGCATCTTCCTCTCCCCTCTGCGAGTGGATGCTGGAAATCTGAAATAAAAACAGAAATTTCTGGAAATACTCAGCAGGTCAAGCAACATCTTGACCTAAGAAGTGAACTTTGTTTTTATCTCTACAGATGCTGTTACCTGCTGAATATTTCCACCATTTTCTGTCTTCTCAGAGGCTTTCCTTTACCATCCAAAACCTTGCAAGCATCCAGCAGCACTCCCTGCACACTTCAAAACCTTTTAACATCTATTGCACCAAGCCACTCCTTTAATAAAATATTTTAAATGTCCAAAAGCTTAAATCCAATTTTCCTGAAAGATGTGTGCGTCCCTTTAAGAAGCACTGACAGCGTCTCTGCAGGTATTCCTCACACACACTTTTCTAAGTGTGCATAGGACCTGGTGGTAAACCGAGCAAAAAGGTCGAAGTTTGCAGACTTGGCAGCAAGTCGGCATTGCAAGGCGTCGGATGTCACGCTCTGCTTATTTACATTTCAGAGGCCAGCACAGCCAACCTTAGGTTCCTTCACATCCCAGAATATTGCTGTCTCTTCCCTTTTTCATTTCACTCCTTGTGACCCAATGCCATTAACTTTACCTTAAATTGGGTACTAGAGTGGAATGACACTGAATTTTCTGCCAAAGTCCTTTCATATTGGAACTGTGCTTAGATTATAACCTTCATTCATGTCTTGTTTTTTTTCCAGCTGTTCAGTTGTATTATCAACTGCATTTTTGTCCTTCACTAAGGAAGACACAAATAACCTTCCGGAAATACTAGGGGTTTGAGGGTCCAGCAAAAAGAACTGAAGGAAATCCTTATTAGTCAGGAAATTGTGTTAGGGAAATTGATGAGATTGAAGGCCGATAAATCCCCAGGGCCTAATAGACTGCATCCCAGAGTACTTAAGGAAGTGGCCCTAGAAATAGTGGATGCATTGGTGATCATTTTTCAACATTCTATTGACTCTGGATCAGTTCCTATGGACTGGAGAGTAGCTAATGTAACATCACCTTTTAAAAAAGGAGGGAGAGAGAAAACAGGGAATTATAGACTGGCTAGCCTTACATCGATAGTGGGGAAAATGTTGGACTCAATTATTAAAGATGAAATAGCAGCGCAGTTGGAAAGCAGTGACAGGATCGGTCAAAATCAGCATGGATTTATGAAAGGGAAATCATGCTTGACAAATCTTCTAGAATTTTTTGAGGATGTAACTAGTAGAGTGGACAAGGCAGAACCAGTGGATGTGGTGTATTTGGACTTTCAAAAGACTTTTGACAAGGTCCCACACAAGAGATTGTTATGCAAAATTAAAGCACATGGTATTGGGGGCAATGCATTGACGTGGATAGAGAACTGGTTGGCAGACGGAAGCAGAGAGTTGGGATAAACGGGACTTTTTCAGAATGACAGGCAGTGACTAGTGGGGTGCCGCAGGGTTCAGTGCTGGGACCCCAGCTATTTACAATATACATCAATGATTTAGACGAAGGAATTGAATGTAATATCTCCATGTTTGTAGATGACACTAAGCTGGGTGGCGGTGTGAGCTGTGAGGAGGATGCTAAGAGACTGCAGGGTGACTTGGACAGGTTAGGTGAATGGGCAAATGCATGGCAGATGCAGTATAATGTGGATAAATGTGAGGTTATCCACTTTGGTGGCAAAAACAAGAAGACAGAATATTATCTGAATGGTGACAGATTAGGAAAAGGGGAGGTGCAATGGGACCTGGATGTCATGGTACATCAGTCATTGAAGCTTGGCAGGCCGGTACAGCAGGCGGTGAAGAAGGCAAATGGCATGTTGGCCTTCATAGCAAGGGGATTTGTGTATAGGAGCAGAGAGGTCTTACTGCAGTTGTACAGCGTCTTGGTGAGGCCACACCTGGAATATTGTGTTCAGTTTTGGTCTCCTAATCTGAGGAAGGACATTCTTGCTATTGAGGGAGTGCAGCGAAGGTTCACCAGACTGATTCCCAGGATGGCAGGACTGACATATGAGGAGAGACTGGATCAACTGGGCTTGTATCCACTGGAGTTTAGAAGAATGAGAGGGGATCTCATAGAAACAAATAAAATTCTGACGGGATTGGACAGGTTAGAGGCAGGAAGAATGTTCCCGTTGCTGGGAAGTTCCAGAACCAGGAGTCACAGTCTAAGAATAAGGGGTAAGCCATTTAGGACCGAGATGAGGAGAAACTTCTTCACTCAGAGAGTGGTTAACTTGTGGAATTCTCTACCGCAGAAAGTTGTTGAGGTCCATTCACTAAATATATTCAAAAGGGAGTTAGATATGGCCCTTACGGGCAAAGGGATCAAGGGGTATGGAGAGAAAGCAGGAAAGGGGTACTGAGGTTGAATAATCAGCCATGATCTTTTTGAATGGCGGTGCAGGCTCGAGGGGCCAAATGGCCTGCTCCTGCACCTATTTTCTATGTTTCTTTGATGTTTTCTTCCAGATCAGCTGTGTTTTGGAGCTGATGGATTTCCTGCCCTACTCAAGGATATGTCTGGGCAATTTTCTATTGCGAGCTTACAGCTCACCAGGAAGGAGATAAAGTATGTCATCTGAACATAAAAGTCATTAATATTTTACTTCACAACTCGTCATCAGTTGTAAATTAATAATTTCACAATTCCCCAACGGTTTAGATGTTCAGTGTTTTATAGTTAGGATTCTCAGTTTTGAAGTTTCATTAATAAAACTCCACCCGGAACATTTTGAAGTTAATGCTGACATTGAAAACACCAAGAAAACACCAAAAGATATTAACTCCAAAATTACTATATATTGCCCTATTTCTATATTCTATACTGAAAGTATGAAAACCTGTTATGCTCTAAGTATGTCTTTGATACACCTGCATATTCTGTTTCTCTTCCTTCATTCAGCCCCAATCAGAAGAGCAGCAAATGCACATTGATTGGCATTACAGCGATTTTGACATTTTTTAAACAAAATAAATAATACACTAGAAAAACAGAGGTTCTGAAAATGCATGATGCATGGGCCCATGATGTAGGATATGTCCACCAGGAACCTCTGTGGCTCACTACATTAATATAACTAGGGTTGTAGTTTTAAGAGTAAGTTGGCAAGTGCCTGATGTGCTTGCAGTTGTGGGAGTGGTGGGTTTGTGGGAGTTGGTGGCGGGGATAGAGAGATAAGCATACTTCAAGTCTGCTGCTTGAAAGTATGCTGTTAGTCCCAACTACAGAAACCTTTCAGTAGGATCATGTCAGTCACTTTGTAAAGGGAACTCATTTTTATCTATTGGCAGCTGGTGCCTTTGAGGCTCTAGGCCAGGCTTGGACAACAGGTGGGTTCCACTTCTACGTACTGGCAGGCCGGTAAACCCTTTCTCACCTAGCATATCAGCAACCTGGTAGCTCCAAGGCTCAGGCAAGAAAACTCTCAGCCTGAGAGCCCACTCCCCCTGACGACACTCCTTTAATACAATGGATCTTGTTTGGGGCAGACGTAAACAAAGCCACAAGAATACTGGAGACATAGACTGGGGCCCTGATTTACTGGATTCAAACCTAATTCATGGGCCTTTCACTGCTTTTGTGCCCAACTTATGGAAGCAATCTGTCCAAAGATCTACAGAAATTCAGGTCAGAATTCGGGAAATTGAAAAATCACTAAAAATATGCACTGACAAAAATCTTTGCTCGCCAGAAAGTCTATTTACAGTTATCTGAAAGTCACAGAAAAGCAGTTGCCATGCATCAGGAATGTCACTATACGATTTTTGAATTGTGTGATGATGATTCTCAGGTCATATACTTCAGCTTTACACATGAAAAAGTAAATTCGTATTTTAGCCAAATATTTAAAACTGTAGAATTTGTACTTTTAAAATACTAGCCAATCAAAATGTCAACAGTTATACAAATGATAAAGTATAGAAGACAGTTGTTTTAACGTTAACAGTTCTGAATTCCAAAGCTCCATTTTACGTGATAATCCTGTGTTATCTCTATACTTTGCTTAACAATGTTTTCAGCAATAAGAGCAAGGAGCAAGGGTTACATTCTCCATTCTCACACTGACCAGCCTTCAGCTCAGGTCATTCTCATCTGATTTAGAAGAGCTGACAAGAGAATCAGCTCTTTATAATATATAGAAATTGTGGGGTGGTCTGTTGCACCACCAGATTGGCAGCTTTATAATTGGCCTTTGGCACTACCACTAAAGGTACATTATAAAAGGACAGCACAAGTGCCATATAAGAACATAAGAAATAGGAGCAGGAGTAGGCCATTTGGCCCCTCGAGCCTGCTCCGCCATTCAATAAAATCATGGCTGATCTGATCTTGGGCTCAGTTCCACTTACATGCCCGGTCCCCATAACCCTTTATTCACTTATCGCTCAAAAATCTGTCAATCTCTGTCTTAAATATATTCACTGACCAAGTCTCCACAGCTCTCTGGGGCAGAGAATTCCAGATTTACAACCCTCTGAGAGAAGAAATTCTTTCTCATCTCAGTTTTAAATGGGCAACCCCTTATTCTAAAACTATACCCCCTAGTTCTAGATTCCCCCATGAGTGGAAACATCCTCTCTGCATCTACATGTCGAGCCCCGTCATTGGGCTCAATTTTGGGCCAGCCTGTTTTTCGGCCCATTTACTGGAGTTGCGCCGCTTTTTTCCGTTCCGAAGAGCGCCGAAAAATGTTCTTGCCACTTTGGCCACTGTCCAGCCTCTTCCCTGTAGTCGTGCAGCATGGCCTGTCGATACGGGGGTGGAGCCAGCGTTCTGCGTCGAAAACTGTGCTGAGACATCTACACATGCGCAGTGGAGTCCGCTGGCGATGTTCGCGCATGCGCAGTAGCTCCTCGCCCACAGCCTCTGTTTGGTTGTTGCAGCCTCTCCAGTGATTTGCTTGCTGCAGCCGCTCTGTGGGCCCCAATGCCGGCCAGTTGAATCGCTCCTATCCCTAGCCCAGGCCGAGTGGCCCCCGCACCGGCTGGCCCGCTGCCTTCCCGGGCCGAGTTTGAAGATGAAGGTAGGACTTACTTCAATTTTTTATTTCTTATTGAATTCTTATTACTTTTTGTTTGTAAGGTTTGGTGATTTAGGTGCAGGCAGGTACTCTCCACTTCCCGCCCCTATCCCAGGCCGAATGGTCTCCGATGTACCTACCTGCGCCGATTTCTTTAACTCTTCGCAAGGGTTTTCTGAAGTGGCCACATACGCTGGCCTAAGTAGATTGGGAGTAATTATTAGCTGGCCAAAGTTGCCTAAATGGGTAGAACTGGCGTAGGTGGCTGGTAACGCCCCCTTTTGAGAAAAAAAATGAAACAAAAAAAATCGTAACTAACTCAGTTACACTGGTGCAAAGTGATTGGGGAAAATAAGGATTTTTAAGTTACGCCAGAAAAACCAAGTTATTCCAAAAAAAATGGAGCAACTCCTGGCCAAACTAGAGCCCATTATCTTATATGTCTCACTAAGATCACCTCTCAATCATCTGAACTCCAATGAGTACAGGCTCAATCTTTCTTCACAAGTCAACCCTTTCATCTCAGAACTCAACCGAGTGAACCTTCTCTGAACTGCCTCCAATGCAAGTACAGGTGCAGCGTCCCAAATCCGGAACCCGCGGGACCGAGGCTGTTCCGGATTTTGCATTTTACCGGATTTTGGAATGTCTTTCTGATGTCACGAATCCGGCAACACCCAAGCCCAGGTTCGGGTATTTCCGGATTTCGGAACGTCAGAAAGGGGCGGAGGGGGTGCTCGCCGAAGAGCTGTTCGGGTCGCTGGGCGATGAGGTGTTCGGGCGGGGCCCCACCGCCGGGGAAGAGTTTGTGCGGAGCCCCGCCGCCGGAGAAGTGCTCGGGCAGGCCCTGCTGAGGAGGAGCTGGTCGGGTGGGGCCCGCCGAAGAGCTGGTCGGGAGGCCCCATCGCGGAGGAGGTGTTCGGCCGGGCCGGCGAGGAGGCCACAAGGTAAGGGCAGTGGCGGCGAGGCGAGGCCCGAGGTCGGGCAGCGGCGGGACCTCAAGGTTGGCAGGTTCGGTGGGTCCGGATTCCGGAACATTTTACGGACTCTAGGTGTGGCCTCACCAATACCCTGTACAGTTGTAGCAGGACTTCTCTGCTTTTATACTCTATCCCCCTTACAATAAAGGCCATCATTCCATTTGCCTTCCTGATTACTTACTGTACCTGCATACTAACTTTGTGTTTCATGCATAAGGACCCACAGGTCCCTCTGTATTGCAGCATTTTGTAATTTTTCTCCATTTAAATAATAATTTGCTTTATTTTTTCTGCCAAAGTAGATAACCTCACACATTTCCACATTATACTCCATCTACCAAATTTTTGCCCACTCACTTAGCCTGTCTATATCCCTTTGCAGATTTTTTGTGTCCTCCTCACAACTTGTTTTCCCAATCATCTTTGTATCATCAGCAAACTTGGCTACGTTACTTTTGGTCCCTTCATCCAAGTCATTAATATAGATTGTAAATAGTTGAGGCCTCAGCACCGAACCCTGTGACACGCCCCTAGTTACTGTTTGCCAACCGGAAAATGACCCATTTATCCAGACTCTCTGTTTTCTGTTAGTTAGCTAATACTCTATCCATGCTAATATATTAACCCCAACCCTGTGAACTTTCATCTTGTGCAGTAACCTTTTATGTGGCACCTTATCGAATGCCTTCTGGAAATCCAAATACATCACATCCACTGGTTCCCCCTTATCCACCCTGCTTGTTACATCCTCGAAGAACTCCAGCAAATTTGTCAAAAATGATTTCCCTTTCATAAAACCATGCTGACTCTGCTTGACTAAATTATGCTTTTCCAAATGTCCTGCTACTGCTTCCTTAATAATGGACTCCAGCATTTTCCCAATGACAGATGTTAGGTTAACTGGTCTATAGTCTCCTGCTTTCTGTCGGCCTCCTTTTTTAAATAGTTACATTTGCAGTTTTCCAATCCACTGGACCACCCCATAATACAGGGAATTTTGGTAGATTACAACCAATGCATCAACTATCTCTGCAGCCACTTCTTTTAAGACCCTAGGATGCAAGCCATCAGATCCAGGGGACTTGTCCAACTTTAGTCCCATTATTTTACCAAGTACTTCTTCTTTAGTGACAGTGATTATTTTAAGTTCCTCCCTCCCTCTTGCCCCTTGATTATTCATTATTGGGATATTTTTAGTGTCTTCTACCGTGAAGACCTTTCCAAACTATTTGTTCAAAATCTCTGCCATTTCCCTGTTTCCCATTATTAATTCCGCAGTCTCATCCTCTAAGGGACCAACTTTAGACGCTCTCTTCCTTTTTATACACCTGTAGAAACTCTTACTATCTGTTTTTATATTTCTTGCTAGTTTACTTTCATAATCTGTCTTCCCTCTATTATTTTTTTAGTCGTTCTTTGCTGGTTTTTAAAAAGTTTCCCAATCCTCTGGCCTCCCACTCATCTTGGCCATTTTGTATGCCATTGTTTTCAATTTGATACCATCCTTTATTTCCTTAGTTAGCAATGGATGGTTATCCCTTCTTTTAAAATCTTTCCTCTCACTGGAATATATCTCTGCTGAGAGTTATGAAATACCTCCTTAAATGTCCGCCACTGCTCATCAAACGTTTTACACGTTAACCTATTTTCCCAGTCCACCTCAGCCAACTCTGTCTTCATACCTTTGTAGTCTCCTTTATTTAAGCTTAGGAGACTGGTTTGAGATCCAACTTTCTCACCCTCCAACTGAATTTGAAATTCAACCATGCTATGAGCACGCTTTCCTAGAGGATTCTTTACTGGAAGGTCATTTATTAACCCTGTCTCATTACACAGTGCCAGATCTAAGATAGCCTGCTCGTTGGTTGGTTCCGGAACGTACTGTTCAAGGAAACTATCCTGGATACACTCTATGAACTCTTCCTCACGGCTACCATGGCCAATTTGATTTGTCCAATCAATATGAAGATTAAAATCGCCCATGATTATTGCCGTTCCTTTTTTACAAGCCTCCATTATTTCATGATTTATATTCCATCCAACAGTGTAGCTACTGTTAGGGGGCCTACAGACTATACCCACCAGTGACTTCTTCCCCTTATTATTCCTTCTCTCCACTCAAACTGATTCTACATCTTGATTCTCTGAGCCAATATAATTTATCATTACTGCACTGAACTCATCCTTTATTAACAGAGCCACCCCACCTCCTTTTCCTTTCCTGTCTATCTTTCCGAATTGTCAAATACCCCTGAATATTTAGTTCCCAGCCTTGGTCACCTTGCAACCACATCTCTGTAATGACTATCAGATCATACCCATTTATATATATTTGAGCCGCCAACTCATCTATTTTGTTACGAATGCTGCGTGCGTTCAGATAAAGAGCTTTTAATTTTTTTTAACCATTTTTCCCTGCTTTAACCCCACTTTCTGATACACTCTTATATTTATACATTCTGTCCCTTCTTGTCACGCTCTATTATTATTATCTAACACCACTCATTTCACACATGAAAAAGGTTGTTAATGCTACTCATCCAATATAACCGAGTAATAAATGGATCCAAATTTACTTATCTTGACTGCATTTCCACATAGAAACTTTGAGTCACAATTCTGTCATTTCCCCACTCAAAAGCATAGAGCCACATAGAGCTGCAGCAATACTGCTTACTCTACTCGCTACAAGAATAAATAAGAGACTAACAGAAGGTACTTTCTAACTAGTTATCACCAAAAATGTTAATCTTGTCACACCGAAGGATTATCTTGCGGCATAACAAATAACGGCATAGCAAGATAGATTGGCTTTTTTTTTAATTGCGCCAGTTCCACTAAGTGAATCGTCAAATTGTAAGAAGCTTCCTATGCCAAAGGATTTTTTTGTTATTTCCATTTTATAAACACTAATTCTAGACGTTTCAAAAATTACAGAAATCTCACTGAACAAAAGCAGCTTTGTTTGGAACACTGCCATCACATATACGTACTTCCAAAGTTAAACTCAATGCAGTTTTTGCTCTGCCAGTGGGCATATGACAATTTACCCGCGGATGAAAGACATTAAAAATGCCGAAACAACTCCTGTTAAAGACTGTGTGTCCTTTACAAATGTACTTTTTCAACAGAGAAGATATTTTTAAAATTAACGGCTTAAGCATCAGCTGCAGGTATTCACACTGTCTGAAACAATTTTTATGTTATATATATATAAATAAATAGATTTGTATCATCTACCAGATCCAATTTAAAAAGGAGAGAACATACCTTCTTTTAATTCATCAGCTGCTGACTCCATTGTAAAAATGAAATGACAAAGAGTTGATATGCACACTATATCAGTCTGTAAGTGTTTTAAACATTAACCTATAGATGTTCTATATAAGCTGCGCGCGCTCAAAAGGAACAAAAAAAAACACACATGGAAACTAAAATCGGGAACTTCCTCTCCCTTTTCAACTGCCTTCTTCAAGGAAGTGTTCAAAAAATGTTTTCTCAGTTAGTTATGACAACTTTTACTTCATAAAAATTAAGCGATCCTCCCTCTCTAACTCACTAAGGTGGAGTCAAAGCAACTTGTTAGCACACATCTCTTCCAACATGTGATGTGATAACAACAACTACAGACTAGAGGCTGGGAGGAGAACATAACCAACACTGTCTTATTTTAACAGTTTCATTATTGCAGTACAAAATTCCAGACACTTACAATCAGCAAGAGCTGGGGAAATAAATCACATTCTTTAACAGCTAACTTAAACCACACCTAACATCACCATGCCAAAACTATTTGGAAGCAGAGGAGGCATTCCTACCCACAATCTGTCGGATTTCAAGGACTGAATTCCAATCGGTTTTGTTGGTTGATGATTAATAGAATGATTCAGTCCAGGTAGTGAAACAGGTTTCCTTCCTCACAGCTTCAAACTATGGGGTAATTTTAACCTAACCTGCTCAGCAGGAGACCGGTCAGATTTGCCGCCTGTGTTACACCCCATCCGGCTTTACTTTCCATTGAAGACGGTGTGTACAACAGGCAGCCAATCTGTTCAGTTTCTTGCTGAGTGGGTTAGGTTAATATTATTAGCTATATCTTGCATTTGTCCCAAATCTAATAACGAATATCATAATGCTGGTGTGCAATAAAATAAACATTTTTTGGTTGAAATCATGCTGTGTGATACTAGTAGTGAATGTGATAGCATGTTTGTATGAAATCCCGTTGTCTGCTATTTTAACAAAGATGTTATCCCATTTCACTTGTTACTCATATCGCACAGTGCAATGCCAACCCATTAATATCAGAGAATTGGTTTTCCCCTTTTTCTGAGAAGGAGCAGTCAAGGTTCCAAAAACATTTTACATTTATTCATACACCAATTCTGTAAACATGGCCCGTAATTTGCTGGAATGGCACATTTGGCCCCAAACACGACTAAGCTAAACCGCTGTGCGCACCAATCCTCTGGCAAATTTAAGCCAAAATCTGCTGGCAAGCTCATTAGAATACGTCAGAGCGAGGACAGGTGATATGGAAGCTATCAATTCCAATTTTCATCACTTGAGCAGTGTTGCATTATTCATCCATTTTTTAATTCTTTTTTATAAAAGCATATATTTGATCTATGAATCCCATTTTCAGAATATACCACAAATGTGTTAATCAGGTTTTTTTTTATTGATTTCTGGGTGTAATATATGCAGTAAGCATGGCTGCAGGTACATGAGATAATTGAAGGCTTCAAGGGAGCGAAACTGACCCTTTTTCAGAGGCCCGTTAGCACCTCCGGGGGACACTTTTTCCCGAGGCGTGGGAGGGGGGGTGCTCCCGTCTCGCAGGAAATTGCCTGAGAGTTTGTGGAGGTGCTGCCATGGCAGTACTGCACCCCGCGGCTAGCGCCCCTAGGCCACTGCACAACCAGCGATGATGTCATTGGCGTGCGTGGCAACCCCTCAACGCTGCCCGCCGATGCCTTTCCGTCCTGTGGGGAATATTGCCCGTAAGGCTGGAGCGAACGGGTGTCAACATCCCTTTGCGGGGCAGAGGTTGCCAGCGCCCCGCACCACCATCTTAGATTTTTTGACAACTCTCGGGTCAGCTACCCTACCTGTTTTTTTGCACGGTGTGGGCTGCCATCGTGCAGTCTGGCACCTTGTTTTGGGCGGCCCAGTACCACGCTACCCTGGTGGTCCAGCAGAGGCCATCAGAAGTCTTGCAGAGTGTGCAGCGGCCCTCCCCTTTAAGCAAAGGGGAGGGGTGTTGAAGCACGTTAATGCTACACAGAGCATCCACGTACCGCTCTCGATTGCGACCGTCAGCGCCGTTGGTACCCCCCCTAAATGAAGTGGAGCATGCGAGATTGCGCTCCACTTCCTTTGAGGGGTGGTAAGTCCAATTCAGTGGCTGGGGCGGGGCTTCAGCACCAGGCGCAGGAAGTCCCGCCCTGAGCAGATTGCCTCCCCCAATTAGGCGCAGGAGAAATTCACCCTCCAAATTGTAACTCTTTCCAGATGCTGATGGACAAATTCATTCAAGGCACATGTCCTGTGTTTTGCAGGAGAAATATATTAAAAACTCAATGCAAGAATTCCAAGTAGTGATTATTTAATCATTCATTTCTTAGATATCCCTGCCTTTAAATTCAGACCAGCTCCCACTGCATGGTCTCCAATAATCATTCCAACTTTTTAAATAAACCCATTTTACATTAATTCCTTCATGATATATTTACTTACTGATGCACTAGCCCATTGATGGGAAACTAAAAGCATTTATCAATATGAATACAGAAAGAAACTCGTGTTTGAATCGATACTCCATGATAAAATTAGTGATTGACACTGTTAAGAGTTCAGAATTAGTGAACCGATACAAATATTAAATTCCATTCAGCAGCATGTCCGAAAGATCATTATTTTTCTTTAGCTGAATAAATCGGCGAATCTCAATAAAAAGACATCTTTATTGAAGGGAAATCAATCTTGGCGCAATAACTCAAACCGCTGACAGGTCACCAGCACTGTTCTGATTCCGTCCAAGTGGCAGCAGTGATCAAAACAATGATAATCCAGTAAATTTGGCATAGCCATAGATTTTATAGGGGAGGGTGGAGCTGTAAAAATTGAATTTTCACTATTTCGGCAGAGACTTCCGTAAAATCCCAACCTGAGCCACTCACGCCATGATTTCCTGGAAATAGCAGTGTTGTGCGCCATAGATGCACCATTACTACAGCGCATTCATCAAGGACACCGAGACAGTCAAGGCCCGTTGGAAGGAACATATCGAAGATCTCCTCAATCGAGACTCTGCCTTTGACTCGAGTGTTCTTGACTCCATCCTCCATGCTACCCACCACCACTTCAGTGAGACCCCAACACTGCACGAGGTAGAAAAAGCCATAAGATAGCTAAAAAAACAAGGCTATGGGAGCGGATGGAATCCCTGCTGAAGCACTGAAGTATGGCGGAGAGACACTACTGGCGCGAATACATGACCTCATCTCTCTCAACTGGAGGGAGGAGAGCATGCCGGTAGATCATAGAGATGCAGTGATCGTGACCATCTTTAAAAAAGGGGACAAGTCCGACTTCAGCCAGTAGAGGAATCTCCCTGCTATCAGCTACTGGGAAACTTGTCACTAGAGTCCTCCTCAACAGTTTTCTCCCTGTGGCCGAGGAACTCCCCCGGAGTCGCAGTGCAGATTTCGTCCCCTACGGGGCACAACGGACATGCTTTTTGCAGCGCAACAGCTGCAGGAAAAATGCAGGGAACAGCGCCAGCCCTTATACATGGCCTTCTGCGACTTTACAAAGGCATTTGACACCATCATCCGCGAGGGTCTATGGAGCGTCCTCCTCGGGTTTCGGATGCCCCCAAAAGTACGTCAACATCCTCCGCCTGTTCCACGACGACATGCAGGCCGTGATCTTTAACAACGGATCCATCATAGACCCAATCCACGTCCGGACCGGGGTCAAGCAGGGCTGCATCATCGCCCCAACCCTCTTCTCAATCTTCCTTGCTGCCACGCTCCACCTCACAGGCGACAAGTTCCCCACTGCAGAGGAACTAAACTACAGAACTAGTGGGAACCTGTTCAACTTTCGGCGTCTCCAGGCCAGATCCAAGACCACCCCAACCTCTGTCGTTGAGCTACAGTACGCGGACGACGCCTGCGTCTGCGCACACACAGAGGCTGAACTTCTGGACATTGTCGACGTATTTACTGAGGCATGGGCCTTACGCGAAACATTAGTAAGACAAAGATCCTCCACCAGCCTGTCCTCGCCGGACAGCACTGCCACCCAGTAATCAAGATCCACAGCGTGGCCCTGGACAACGTGGACCACTTCCCTTATCTCGGGAGCTTCCTGTCAACAAGGGCAGGCATTGACGACGAGATCCAACATTGCCTCCAGTGCGCCAGTGCAGCCTTCGGCCGCCTAAGGAAAAGAGTGTTTGAAGACCAGGCCTCAAAACTGTCACCAAGCTTATGGTCTATAGGGCTGTAATAATACCCACCCTCCTGTATGGCTCAGAAACATGGACCATGTACAGTAGACACCTCAAGTCGCTGGAGAAATACCACCACCGATGTCTCCGCAAGATCCTACAAATCCCCTAGGAGGACAGACGCACCAACGTTAGCACCCTCGACCAGGCCAACATCCCCAGAATTGAAGCACTGACCACACGTGATTAGCTCCACTGTGCAGACCACATAGTTCGCATGCCAGACGCGAGACTCTCAAAGCAAGCGCTCTACTTGGAACTCCTTCACGGCAAACGAGCCAAAAGTGGACAGAGGAAATGTTACAAGGACATCCTCAAAGCCTCCCTGATAAAGTGCAACATCCCCAGACACCTAGGAGTCCCTGGCCAAAGACCGCCCTAAGTACAGGAAGTGCATCCGGAAGAGCGCTGAGCTCCTCGAGTCTCGTCGCCAAGAGCAGCAGAAATCAAGTGCAGGCAGCGGAAAGAGCGTGCGGCAAATATGTCCCACCCATCCCTTCCCTCAATGACTATCTGTCCCACCTGTGACAGGTACTGTCATAGAAACATAGAAACATAGAAAATAGGTGCAGGAGCAGGCCATTCAGCCCTTCTAGCCTGCACCGCCATTCAATGAGTTCATGGCTGAACATGAAACTTCAGTACCCCCTTCCTGCTTTCACGCCATACCCCTTGATCCCCCTGTCGTTCTCGTATTGAACTGTTCAGCCACCTAAGGACTAATTTTAAGAGCGGAAGCACGTCTTTCTCGATTCCAAGGGACTGTCTATGATGATGACTACTGCACAAGTTTCCAACAAATTCCTTGTTGGCTGCGACCATGTTGACCTCACATCAAAACGATGCAAAGTGAGCTCACAGCATTGCAGGTGTGCACAGAACACTCACAGAGCAGTGTTCCTGCCAAGAAAATATAATTGGACTCCATCTTCCTAAAATGCTGTCTGCAATGAACATCAGGGTATGTCAGTGAAACAAACTTTCTTAATTATCCAGGGTACTGGGGGTAATCGAGGTAATATATTAGCATGGATAAAAGATTGGCTAACTAACAGAAAACAGAGAGTCGGGATAAATGGTTCATTCTCGGGTTGGCAATCAGTAACGAGTGGGGTGCCGCAGGGATCAGTGCTGGGACCCCAACTATTTACAATCCATATTAACGACTTGGAAGAAGGGACTGAGTGTAACGTAACCAAGTTTGCTGACGATGCAAAGATGGAAGGAAAAGCAATGTGTGAGGAGGACACAAAAAATCTGCAAAAGGACATAGACAGGCTAAATGAGTGGGCAAAAATTTGGCAGATGGAGTATAATGTTGGAAGGTTATGTGCTTTGGCAGAAAAAAAATCAAAGAACAAGAAAAAAAATCAAAGAGCAAGAGCTGCGCATGGATTCACTCTGGAGCATCCGTGATGCTGAGGATGTCGTGAATAGCACGTTTAGTGAGTTAGTCACACCGCAGGTAAAGGTTACACAGGCAGATGGGGAATGGGTGACCATCAGGAAGAGCAGGGGAAGGAAGGTAGAGCAGGGGTCCGCTGTGGTCACCTCCCTCCAGAACAGATATACCACCTTGGGTACTGTTGGGGGAGATGGCTCATCAGGGGAAGGCAGCAGCAGCAAAGTCCATGGCACCATGGGTGGCTCTGCTGCGCAGGAGGACAGGAAAAAGAGTGGGAGAGCTATAGTGGTAGGGGATTCTATTGTAAGGGGAATAGATAGGCGTTTCTGCGGTCGCAAACGAGACTCCAGGATGTTATGTTGCCTCCCTGGTGCAAAGGTCAAGGATGTCTTGGGAGCGGCTGCAGGGCATTCTGGAGGGGGGAGGGTGAACAGTCAGTTGTCATGGTGCATATAGGTACCAACAATATAGGTAAAAATTGGGATGAGGTCCTACAAGCTGAATTTAGGGAGCTCGGAGTTAAATTAAAAAGTAGGACCTCAAAAGTAGTAATCTCAGGATTTCTACCAGTGCCACGTGCTAGTCAGAGTAGAAATAGCAGGATAGTGAAGATGAATACTTGGCTTGAGGAATAGTGCAAGAGGGAGGGATTCAAATTCCTGGGATATTGCAACCGGTTCTGGGGGAGGTGGGATCAGTACAAACCGGATAGTCTGCACCTGGGCAGGACTGGAACCAATGTCCTAGGGGGAGTGTTTGCTAATGCTGTTGGGAGGATTTAAACTAATAAGGCAAGGGGGATGGCAACCTATGCAGGGAGACAGAGGGAAGTAAAATGGGGGCAGAAGCAAAAGGTATAAAGGAGAAAAGTAAAAGTGGAGGGCAGAAAAATCAAAGGCAAAAATCAAAAAGGGCCACATCATAACATAATTCTAAAAAGGACAAAGAGTGTTAAAAAAACAAGCCGGAAGGCTCTGTGTCTCAATGCGAGGAGCATTCATAATAAGGTGGATGAATTAATTGCGCAGATAGCTGTTAACGGATATGATGTAATTGGGATTACGGAGATATGGCTCCAAGGTGACCAAGGCTGGGAACTCAACATCCATGGGTATTCAATACAGGAAGGATAGACAGAAAGGAAAAGGAGGTGGGGTAGCGTTGCTGGTTAAAAAGAGGAGATTAATGCAATAGTAAGGAAAGACATTAGCGTGGATGAAGTGGAATCTGTATGGGTAGAGCTGCAGAACACCAAAGGGCACAAAATGCTAGTGGGAGTTGTGTACAGACCACCAAACAGTAGTAGTGAGGTTGGGGATGGTATCAAACAGGAAATTAGAGATGCTTGCAATGAAGGTACAGCAGTCAGCATGGGTGACTTTAATCTACATATAGATTGGGCTAAACAAACTGGTAGCAATTCAGTGGAGGAGGATTTCCTGGAGTGTATAAGGGATGGTTTATGTCAAGGAAACAACTAGAGAGCTGGCCATCCGAGACTGGGTGTTGTGTAATGAGAAAGGATTAATTAGCAATCTTGTTGTGCGAGGCCCCTTGGGGAAGAGTGACCATAATATGGTAGAATTCTTCACTAAGATGGAGAGTGACACAGTTAATTCAGAGACTCGAGTCCTGAACTTAAAGAAAGGTAACTTCGACGGTATGAGACGTGATTTGGCTAGGATAGACTGGCGAATGATACTTAAAGGGATGACGGTGGATAGGCAATGGCAGACATTTAAAGATCACATGGATGAACTTCAACAATTGTACATCCCTGTCTGACGTAAAAATAAAACGGGGAAGGTGGCTCAACCGTGGCTAACAAGGGAAATTAGGGATAGTGTTAAATCCAAGGAAGAGGCATATAAATTGGCCAAAAAAAGCAGCAAACCTGAGGACTGGAAAAAATTTAGAATTCAGCAGAGGAGGGTTTAATTAAGAGGGGAGAAATAGAATATGAGAGTAAGCTTGCAGGGAACATAAAAACTGACTGCAAAAGCTTCTACAGATACGTGAAGAGAAAAAGATTAGTGAAGACAAATGTAGGTCCCTTGCAGTCAGAATCAGGTGCATTTATAATGGGGAACAAAGAAATGGCAGACCAATTGAACAAATACTTTGATTCTGTCTTCACTAAGGAAGACACAAATAACCTTCTGGAAATAATGGGGACCGAGGGTCTAGGGAGAAGGAGGAACTAAAGGAAATCCTTATTAATCAGCAAATTGTGTTAGGAAAATTGATGGGATTGAAGGCCAATAAATCCCCAGGGCCTGATAGTCCCAGAGTACTTACGGAAGTGGCCCTAGAATTAGTGGATGCATTGGTGGTTATTTTCCAACATTCTATAGACTCTGGATCAGTTCCTATAGACTGGAGGGTAGCTAATGTAACCACACTTTTTTAAAAAGGAGGGAGAGAGAAAACAGGGAATTATAGACTGGTTAGCCTGACATCGGTGGTGGGGAAAATGTTGGAATCAATTATTAAAGATGAAATAGCAGCGCAGTTGGAAAGCAGTGACAGGATCGGTCCAAGTCAGCATGGATTTATGAAAGGGAAATCTTCTAGAATTTTTTGACGATGTAACTAGTAGAGTGGACAAGGGGGAACCAGTGGATGTGGTGCATTTAGACTTTCAAAAGGCTTTTGACAAGGTCCCGCACAAGAGATTAGTGTGCAAACTTAAAGCATATGGTATTGGGGGTAATGTATTGACGTGGATAGAGAACTGGTTGGCAGACAGGAAGCAAAGAGTAGGAATAAACGGGTCCTTTTCAGAATGGCAGGCAGTGACCAGTGGAGTGCCGCAGAGTTCAGTGCTGGGACCCCAGCTATTTACAATATACATTAATAATTTGGACAAAGGAATTGAATGTAATATCTCCAAGTTTGCAGATGACACTAAGCTGGGTGGCAGTGTGAGCTGTGAGAAGGATGCTAAGAGGCTGCAGTGTGACTTGGACAGGTTGGGTGAGTGGGCGAATACATGGCAGATGCAGTATAATGTGGATAAATGTGAGGTTATCCACTTTGGTGGTAAAAACAGGAAGGCAGTTTATTATCTGAATGGTGATAGATTAGTAAAAGAGGTGCAACGGGACCTGGATGTCATGGTACATCAGTCATTGAAAGCTGGCATGCAGGTACAGCAAGCGGTGAAGGCGGCAAATGGCATGTTTGCCTTCATAGCAAGAGGATTTGAATTTCGGAGCAGGGAGGTCTTACTACAGTTGTACAGGGCCTTGGCGAGGCCACACCTTGAATATTGTGTACAATTTTGGTCTCCTAATATGAGGACGGTTATTCTTGCTATTGAGGGAGTGCAGCGAAGGTTCACCAGACTGATGCCCAGGATGACAGGACTGACATATGAAGAAAGACTGGATCATCTAGGCTTATATGCAATGGAATTTAGAAGAATGAGAAGTGGATCTCATAGAAACATATAAAATTCTGATGGGATTGGACAGGTTAGATGCAGGAAGAATGTTCCCGATGTTGAGGAAGTCCAGAACCAGGGGTCACAGTCTAAGGATAAGGGGTAAGCCATTTAGGACTGAGATGAGGAGAAACTTCTTCACTCAGAGAGTTGTGAGCATGTGGAATTCTCTACCACAGAAAGTTGTTGGGGCCAGTTCGTTAGATATATTCAAAAGGGAGTTAGATGCGGCCATTACGGCTAAAGGGATCAAGGGGTATGGAGAGAAAGCAGGAATGGGGTACTGAAGTGCATGATCAGCCATGATCATATTGAATGACGGTGCAGGCTCGAAGGGCCGAATGGCCTACTCCTGCACCTATTTTCTATGTTTCCATTTAAATGGAGAACAATTGCAAAGTGCTGCAGTACAGCGGGACCTGGGGTTACTTGTGCATGAAACACAAAAGTTTAGTATGCAGATACAGCAAATGATCAGGAAGGCTAATGGAATCTTGGCCTTTATTGCAAAGGGGATGGAATATAAAAGCAAGGAAGTCTTGCTACAGTTATAGAGGGTATTGGTGAGGCCACACCTGGAATACTGCGTGCAGTTTTGGTTTCCATATTTAAGAAAATATATACTTGCTTTGGAGGCAGTTCAGAGAAGGTTCACTGGGTTGATTCCTGAGATGAGGGGGTTGACTTATGAGGAAAGGTTGAGTAGGTTGTGTCTCTCATTGGAATTCAGAAGAATGAGAGGTGATCTTATTGAAACGTATAAGATTATAAGGGGGCTTGACAAGGTGGATGCAGAGAAGATGTTTCTACGGATAGGGGAGACTAGAACTAGGGGGCATAGTCTTAGAATAAGGGGCCGCCCATTTAAAACTGAAATGAGGAGGAATTTCTTCTCTCAGAGGGTTGTAAATCTATGGAATTCACTGCCTCAGAGAGCTGTGGAAGCTGGATCACTGAATAAATTTAAGACAGAGATAGACAGTTTCTTAACCGATAAGGGAATAAGGGGTTATGGGGAGCGGGCAGAGAAGTGGACCTGAGTCTATGATCGGATCAGCCATGATCGTATTAAATGGTGGAGCAGGCTCGAGGGGCCGTATGGCCTACTCCTGCTCCTATCTCTTATATTCTTATGTTAATGATCATCCTGTATTTTTTTAATGTTTTGGGCATGCTATGATTGCATGAATGAACTATTCATCATTTATACTGGTTCAGAGTCAGATTGACTATCACCTCTGAGTCAGAGGGCTGTGGATTCAGACCCCACCCAAAGGATGAGTATAGAATCGAGGTTGATTCTCCAGTGCAGTGCTGAGAGAGAGATGCAATGTCAGAAGTGCTGCCTTTTATATGCCTGTTCAGGCGAATGTAAAAGATTCAATGGTACTCTTTAAAGGTGAGCAGAGAAATTCTCTGTATCCTGGCTAATATTTATCACTCTGCGTTTACTGATGAAACAACAGTGATCCATCCTTTCAGCCTGTTCTTGCCCCACAGAACTTATTGCTTCCTATCTCGACTCTATTTTTTCTCCGCTTGTCCAATCTCTTCCCACCTACATCCGAGAATCTTTCAACGCCCTCTGCCACTTTAACAGTTTCCAGTTTCCTGGTCCTAACTGTTGTGTATGCAAGTATTCTAATAACAACTCCACGAGGTAAGGGTATAGTACTTGAACTGTTGTGACCTTAGTCCTTTATTGCAGCTCCTAGAGTGAGGACACCAAGAGGTGAGCTCCCTTTTATACTTGGTTACTTGCAGTGTACAGGTGACCCTTAGGTCTCCAGCAGCAGCACCCTCTGGTGGTACAGGTATGGTGCATACAGGGTGAAAGTACATTCAGTGGTCTAGTGTTACAGTACATACATTAACATACATACATAACACTAACCATCTCCTTTTCACCATGGATGTCCAATCCCTTACACCTCCATCTCCCACTAGGACGGCCTGAGGGTCCTCCAATTCTCCTTGAACGGAGGCCCCACCAGTCCCCTTCCTCCCCCACCCTCCTCCGCCTGACATTGAACAACAACTTCTTTAATTTCACTCACTTCCTCCAAATCAAAGTGTTGCTATGGGAACTCGTATGCTTTTTCATGGGGTATGTGGAACATTCTTTGTTTCAGTCCTGCTCGGGTCCCCTCACTCCCTTCTTTTTCCAGCTGTATCAGTGCTGTTTTCTGCTCTTGCGCCGAAATAGAAAATTTCTGCAACTTTGCTTCCAATTTCTACTCTTCACTCACCTTCACATGGTCCATCTCTGACTCTTCATTTCCCTTCCCTTCCTCGACTTCTCTATCTCCACCTCTGGGGCTAGGCTGTCCACCAATATCTGCTAAAAGCTCACCAACTCCCACAGTTACCTTGATTACACTTCCCATCTTGTTCCTGTAAGGGCTCTATTCCATTCTCCCAGTTTCTCCATCTCCTGATGATACCACCTTCCATAACAGTGCTTCCGATATATCTTCCTTTTTCCTCAACCGAGGATTCCCCTTCACCGTGATTGCCAGGGTCCTCAGCAGTGTCCGTTCTATTTCTCACACTTTTGCTCTCACTCCTTCCCCTTCCTCCCAGGACTGCGACAGAGTTCCCCTTGGCCTCACCTTCCACCCCACCAGCCTCCATATTCAATGGATCATCCTTCGCTATTTCCACCGCCTCCAGACACATCTTCCTCTCTCCTCCCTTTCAGCATTCCAAAGGGACCGTTCCCTCCACGACGCCCTAGTCCACTCTTCAATCACCCCCCAAAACCTCTCCTCTTCCTAAAACTCCTTCCCCTGCAAGCGCAGCAGATGCAATACCGGCCCTTTAACCTCCTCCCTTCCCACCATCCAGGGCCCCAAACACTCCTTCAAGGTGAAACAGCAAATTACTGGTCGTTCTTTCAATTTAGCATGCTGTATTTGCTGCTCACGATGCGGTCTCCTCTGCACGAGAGAGATCAAACGCAGATTGGGTGATTGCTTTGCGTAACAGCTCCGTTCAATCTGCAAATGAGAGCTTTCGGTCACTTGTCAGTTTAATTCTCCGCCAGACTCGTACTCTGACCTCCCTGTCCTTGGTCTCCCACCCTGTTTTAATGAATCTCACTGGAAGCTGGAGGAACAACTTTTCTCCATCTCCTGATGATACCAGTGCTTCCGTTATGTCTTCCTTTTTCCTCAACCGAGATTCCCCTTCAGCGTGATTGCCAGGGTCCTCATCTTTACACCTTTCTGTACACAACATTGAGTTCAACAATTTTAGATCATAACCTCTGTTCCCATTTTTTCGGGCAGCAGGTGCAGGTAATGATTCTGCTGTTGCCATTTACACCTCGAGACCATCTTTTGTTTCTTCACTTGTCCCTTTACTATCCCCCTTTGCCTTGCTCCAGCATCCCTTTTGCCATTTAATCTCTCATGCCTTCCACCCTATCACAGACCTTCCTTCCCCTTTGTTCTTTCCTCGCACCTCCCCCCCCCCACCCCCACCACCCCCGCCCTCCCATCCCTGCCTCTGTACTTGCTTAAAACCAGTCACATCTCTAACTTTTCCAGTTCTGATGAAAGGCCATCAGAAACATTAACTGTTTCTCTCTCCAAAGATGCTGTCTGACCTGCTGAATATTTCCAGCATTTTCTGAATATAAAGGTTATATTAGGAGGGCTGATCACAAGGACATAGATAGTAGGGTGGATGTTTTAATCAAGGGGCAATGTAAAGGAGCTCTAATCGCTTTGCAGATAGGTACTACAGATATAATGGATAGAAAGTATTTCCTCTTAAAGGGGAATGATCACAGAATGATAAGTAACTAAAGATAATGGGGCTAGGGTTATGACATCTGCTTTGTTGCCTGTCATTGCAAGTACATCTGAAAGGAACAGAAAGGTCACAGGTTTCAATGACTAACTGACAGCTATGAATCTAAAAGGAAAATTTGGTGTTTATGGACAACTGGACAGCTTATTCTGGGGAAGACAAGTTTTCAGGAGGGATGGGCTTCATTTGAACTGGTTGGGAGCTAACAGAATGGCTGAATGTAGAAAGAGCCATTGAGAGATATTTAAATTCGTTGGGATAGGGTTTGATACGGTGTTTAGTTTCTTTGAGACTGGTGAATATATAGCAGATGATGCTAATTAAAACTTACCAAATTCTAATAATGGGGAACAAGATCATTTACTTTAGGGAAACCACACAAAATATGCCTGAACTTCCTTAAAATGGCTGTTATGCCTAATGCTAGAAGTATTCAAAATAAAATGCTGGAATTGCAGAAGTAGATGCTTCCATGCAGGAATTAGATACCAAAAAATCTGAAACTGCATTATAGTGATGAATCTGAATTACAGTTGAAAGGGTACAATGAATTCCAAATAGATAGGATACGGCAATAAATCAGCAGTGTGGCTTATTTTTAATTTCAATAATGAGGGATGTTAGCATTTAACAGGGGTGAGTTCAAATGGCTAAATGCAGCTGAATCATGGAGTTGGGTACAAGATCATAGAATGATTTCAGCACAAAAGGAGGCCATTCGGCCCTTCGAGCCCGTGTCAGCTCTCTGCAAAAACACTTCTGCTAGTCCTACTCCCCTGTCCTTTCCCTACAGCCTTGCAAATGTTTTCTTTCAGGTACTTATCCAATTCCCCATTGAAAGCCACGGCTGAGTCTGCCTCGACCACCATCTCAGGCAGTGCATTCCAGATCCTAACCATTTACTGCGTGAAAAAAGTTTTCCTCATGGCACCTTTGGTTCTTCTGCCAATCACCTTACATCTGTGTCCTCTGGTTCTCGACCCTTCCGCCAATGGGAACAATTTCTCTCTATCTGTTCTGTGTAGACACCTCATGATTTTGATAGTCGTTGGCACCTGTTATAGGCCTCCAGGTCAACAGTAGAGTAAGACTGAGTATTCTGGAATTATTTGTTTGTAAGGTCCATGATTGTTTCCTTATCTAGCAAGTTAGGAAGAGTACAAGAGGAAATAGTTTATTGGCTTTAGTCTCTTGCAGTGATCAAGAGATAATATCTGAACACCATTTGGGAAATGTCTGGACAATTGTGATCATTGCATCATCATATCTCAGTTGGATAGGCAAATTTACTGTTGGTACCTGATTTCAGGAGGGCGATTTATGAAAGAGAATTTAGGGATTTGGTTAAAAAATAGAAATGTAGATTATTTAAATTTGTGCTGCTGGACAAGGAAACATGGATTAAAAAGGGGGTCCATGGTAAAATGAAAACTAAATGGGTAAACAGGGTGTTTGTTGAGAAATTAACCCCCAAAAAAGTATTTCACTTAGTATAAAGGGAGGTCCAGAGAGCAGGGACAAGTATAAAGAACATCTGAGGATAATTAAAGTTTATTAATTAAAGTATTGGGAATATTAAAAAGGCATTGGAAAAAAGGATAGTGGACAACTGTAGTAATGACAAAGTTTTTTCCCGTTCTATTAGAAGTCAGAAAACAATTAAAAGATTGCATTTGGCTTAATTGAGTGAATGATCAGGGCAAGTTAGATATGAAGCTATAGATATGAAAGATGACCTAAATAGATATTTTGAAATGTTTCTCCCTTGCTATAGTCCGTTTCAGATGCCCCCAAAAGTTCATCAACATCCTCCACCTGCTCCACGCAACATGCAGGCCGTGATCTTTTCCAACGGATCCATTATAGACCCAATTCACGTCTGGACTGGGGTCAAACAGGACTGCGTCATCGCCCCAACCCTCTTCTCAATCTTCCTCGCTGCCATGCTCCACCTCACAGTTAACAAGCTCCCTGCTGGAGTGGAACTAAACTACAGAACCAGTGGGAACCTGTTCAACCTTTGCCGTCTCCAGGCCAGTCCAAGACCACCCCAACCTCTGTCGCGAGCTACAGTACGCGGACGACGCCTGCATCTGCGCACATACAAAGGCTGAACTCCAGGACATAGTCGACGTATTTACTGAGGCGTACGAAAGCATGGGCCTTACGCTAAACATCCGTAAAACAAAGGTCCTCCACCAGCCTGTCCTCACCGCACAGCACAGCCTCCCAGTCATCAAGATCCACGGTGCAGCCCATTTCCCATACCTCGGGAGCCTCTTATCAACAAGAGTAGACACTGATGACGAGATTTAACACCACCTCCAGTGTGCCAGTGCAGTCTTCGGCCGTCTGAGGAAAAGAGTGTTCGAAGACCAGGCCCTCAAATCTGCCACCAAGCTCATGGTCTACAGGGCTGTAGTAATACCCGCCCTCCTGTATGGCTCAGAGACATGGACCATGTACAGTAGACACCTCAAGTCATTGGAGAAATACCACCAACGATGTCTCCGCAAGATCCTACAAATTCCCTGGGAGGGCAGATGCACCAACATTAGCGCCCTCGGCCAGGCCAACATCCCCAGCATTGAAGCACTGACCACACTTGATCAGCTCCGCCGGGCAGGCCACATTGTCCGCATGCCAGACACGAGACTCCCAAAGCAAGCGCACCTCGAGTCTCATCGCCGAGAGCATGCAGAAAGTGCAGGCAGCGGAAAGAACATGTGGCAAATCTATCCCACCCACCCTTACCCTCAATGACTATCTGTCTCACCTGTGACAGGGACTGTGGCTCTCGTGTTGGACTGTTCAGCCACCTAAGGACTCATTTTAAGAGTGGAAGCAAGTCTTCCTCGATTCCAAGGGACTGCCTATGATGATAGTCTGGGTCGTATTAGATGAGCATGCAGTTAGGATTGCTGCAATAAAACTAACTGCAGAAATGGACTTAGCAAGAATTATGGCACCTAAAATTGACAGTATTGTTGAATCTTCCATCTACCCCAAACAGCTAAAGGAAACGTGGGAGGTCATACGGAAGTCACTGGCTCATAATGTTCAAAAAATCATTGATGCCAAGGCTGGCTCCAATCGACTGAAGGGTGACTCATGTGGTCCCATTATTTAAGAAGGGGAACAAATTAGAATTAGTGGCCCATGAATTTAATGTCATTGTAGGGAAGCTGTTGGAAAGCATTATAAGGATGTAATATATGATCATTTACAGTTCAGTGGCTAATCAAGATCCCCAGAATGACATCAAGAAATAGAAGTCCTGCCTCACTAACCGATTGAATTATTTGAAGAATTGAGATGATGGCTGTCCTGTTGATGCTGTATATCTAAATTTCCAGAAAACTTTTAAAAAAGTGCTACATATAATTTTATTGGTAACAAGTCAAGTACCACAAGGCTCTATCAGGACAGTACCTATTTGTTAATTTCATTAATAATTTGAAGGTATTAATGGAATTATTTGTATATGTGTAAATGAATGACTGTACATGGGTAAGCAATTCACACCAATCTAATAGGTTGCAGACTGATTTAAATAGTTTGGAGGAAATGGGTGTTTTTGTGGAATAAGTCTTTCAGTGTGCATAAGTGCATTTAGGGGAACTCCAAGCATGTTTATACCATGCAGTAACTGTTGACAGTTTGTTAAAAGTGTAGAGTCGCTTTAGGGAAGGCAAATAAAGTTTGAAGGTGTGTGACAAGGATTTAGAATATAAAAGAAAGAGCGCTATACTTACCTTAAAATATATAAACACATTGGGGCTGAAAATCAACTGTCCTTCAGGCATATTCTCACTGTAACTTTGTTGTTAGCGCAACAGAAGGACCACAAGTTGGGCCAGGTTCAAGCCTTGCGCAGAAATATCCACTGATGGGAATTTGGCCCCAGTGATCCTCATGCTGTACACGAGTAGAATACTCCAACTTACACCAGTATTCCACCTATTCCATACAAAGCTGGCATCATAAAACGGGGCAGGGACTCCTAAGCCAGGAGTTCTGATATGCTGGAAAAGTGGTAGTCTATATGAGAGTATGAGAGCAGGCATACTGTCATGTCCACTGGTGTATGCAGGGCCCACCTTGGGGATTCAAGCTAAAGAAGTAATATATGTTAATGGTAAAGTTCAGCTCCATTACAAAAGGGGCCACTTGCTAATTGTTTCTGGGGCAAGTGGGTGGGCCACAATTAGTGAGTTAGACCTCGACTATGGCACCTGTTGAGATGCAGGTCACTGGAGAGTCAACAGTGGAGGGGAAACATCCCAGACAATACTTTAGTGTTAGTTCAATGAAGCATCTGCCAAAACCCAATTTGTAGCATCTTGGTACAGGTATATGCCTAAGACAGCCCCCTCCCCCACTCCCACCTTGTCTCCCACCCCCTCACCGCCCACCTCCCCATCACCCGACCCAGCCTTGCAAACTTTGGGGTCAAAGCCAAAGGTTCTGGATGGAAGAATTCTACCATTTATGCCGGGATGTCAGTCCTGCAGGAATTTGGCCTCTTTGATCCTCATGCTGTACATTAGAATACTCCAACTTACACCAGTATTCTTGGTATGTCCCAAAATCTCTCCAGCAACTGGCCATGATTCTGGGTTCCACCAGTACAGGTAGGTAGGGATCTCCTATGTGCTGAAGTAATTTTCCACTCTTTTAATTTATTAGAGGATGAGACTATATGTACTGCTGTACAAATTGAATCACAGTCACACTGGATAGTGTTCAATCCACAATGTTCTCACCCATTTGCATTTTCTGACCACATAGAAAGACATATATTTCAGGATAAATTTAATGATCCTGTGATCCAAATGGAGGGGAGGACCTCCACTCAAACCAATACAGAACAAAGATTGGACTACAAAAATGTTCTCTGATTCATGCTCCCTTTAGACCTGTATCTTTTAAACATAGTTCTGTCATATTTGGTTGAGAAGAAAGTTGCTAAGGCCCTGAGAACTCTATTATTCTTGCTTAGTTAAATTGGACAGTTGGGAAATATTTCATTTGTAAGTACCAGAAAATCTGGTCGTGCCTGAATTCAGCTTAAATGGTATGCAAAGATTTCATGGTTTCATTAATGAGCTGTAAACTACAGAGCAATCTCCCTGCTGTTGGCCACTGGGAAAGTCATCACCAGAATCCTCCTCAACCGTCTTCTCCCTGTGGCTGAAGAACTCCTCCCAGAGTCACAATGCAGATTCCATCCACTACGGGGTACAATGGACATGATCTTCACTGCGCGACAACAACAAGAGAAATGCAGTGAACAGCACCAACTCTTGTATACATGGCCTTCTTTGGCCTCACAAAGGCCTTTGACACGGTCAACCATGAGGGACTACGGAGAGTCCTCCTCCGTTTCGGCTGCCCCCAAAAGTTTATCACCATCCTCTGCCTGCTCCACGACAATATGCAAGCCGTGATCCTGACCAACTGATCCACCACAGACCCAATCCACATCCGGACCGGGGTCAAGCAGGGCTGTGTCATCATTTCTATTAGGTCACCCCTCAGTCTTTTCTCGAGAAATGAGACCCTGCCTGTTCAATTTCTCCTGATAGGTATAACCTCTCAGTTCTGATATCATTCTAATAAATCTTTTTTTGCACCTTCTCCAGTGTAATATATATCCTTTTTATACTATGGAGATTATAACTGTTCACAGTACTCCAAGTGTGGTCTAAACAAGGATCTATAAATGTTTAACATAACTTTTCAATTCTATCCCTCTAGAAATGAACCCTAGTGCATTGTTTGCTTTTCTTATAGCCTTATTAACCTACTTTTAGTGATCTGTGTATCTGTACCCCTAACTGCTTGCAGGTGACAACAACTACTTGTAGTTATATAGCGCCTTTAGCATAGTAAAATGTCATGTATCTTACATTATTATATATAACTGTATCCTAACATGCTATACATGACTGTAATAAGATATGACCTGTAACCACCAGCATACCTTACCACCGGGGGTGCACTTGCAAGAGACAGGTATATAAGCACAGGTCTCAGGCAAGTGCAGCATTCCAGAGCTGTGAAATAAAGGTGCAGGTCCAGAGTGACCTTGATTTCACTACATGCCTCGTGTGAATCTGTACTGAGGGGATAGGACTTTACAGTGGCATCGGGTTGCGGGATTACAGAATCCACAGAATGGCGAACAATGGATCAGATGAAAAGTACAATGCGGGAGACAATTGGGAGGACTTTATAGAAAGGCTCCAGCAAAGCTTTGCAACCAAAGACTGGTTAGGCGACGATACGGCAGACAAGAGAAGAGCCCATCTCTTGACCAGCTGTGGCTCGAAAACATACGCTTTAATGAAGGATCTGTTGGCACCTGAGAAACCAGCAAGCAAGTCGTTTGAAGAATTGAGCACACTGGTAAGAGACCACCTGAAGCCAGCAAGCAGCCTACACATGGCCAGACACAGGTACTACAACTACAGACGCCGTGTGGACCAGAGCATGCCCAACTTCGTGGCGGAACTTCGGAGGTTGGCTAGTTTATGTGAGTTCCCCGATGAACTGAGGAGAGAAATGCTGAGAGACTTTTTCCTTGAAGGAATAGGTCACGCAGGCATATTCCAAAAGCTCATAGAGACCAAGAACCTGATCTTAGAGGCAGCAGCACTGGTTGCACAGACATTCTTGGCAGGGGAAGAAGAAACGAGGTTGATTTATAATGCAGATACGACAACTAACGAAATAATGGAACAAGGAGTTCACAGCATTAGACAAGCTGCTACCCCCACACACAGACAAAACCGGCAGAACAGGCTTTCGATAGCAAGCAGTGGCAACAGAAGCTATCAAGGGCCACAGGAACGGCCGTTCACACCTCATTAACCCACAATGAGAGCAATCAACTACAAACTGAGAGAAGCTCAAGAGAGATCAGCCAGACGCAGCTCATTCTTTGCAAGCATTCTGTGCTGGAGGTGTGGGGGTGGGCACTCATCAAGGGAATGTAGATTTCAGCAGGCTGTTTGCAGGAACTGTGAATATACAGGGCACTTGGCCCACATGTGCAAAAAAACGGCAGCTCGGCTGGTATACAAATCGGATGGGTCGGAAAGCGGACCAGAAGACGGTGGGGACAGTACCCGGGACACCGATGTACAGCGGGACAACACGATCAATGGCCGCTGCTCCTACGACAGGACGCCTCCTATAATGATGAGGGTTCTACTCAACGGGATATCTGTCAACATGGAGCTGGATACAGGAGCGAGTCAATCTCTCATGGGCGCTCAACAATTTGAACAACTGTGGCCGCATAAAAGAGACAGACCAAAACTCACAAGGGTCGACACCACACTAAGGACCTATACCAAAGAAATCGTACCA
The DNA here is from genome assembly GCF_044704955.1 of Pristiophorus japonicus. Lineage (NCBI taxonomy): Eukaryota > Metazoa > Chordata > Chondrichthyes > Pristiophoridae > Pristiophorus > Pristiophorus japonicus. The sequence continues at coordinate 139,535,025 of NC_091977.1, forward strand.
GTCCTCGGCAGCGCCATGCTCTCTGTCACACACAAAGGGACAGTGAGCCGACTTCCCCTGTGGATTGTCCCTGGAGACCCCCCAGCACTGCTGGGGAGAAGCTGGCTGGCAAAACTAAACTGGAAATGGGATGATGTCCATGCCATGTCATTAGAGGAACGGACCTCCTGCTCAACAGTTATAAAGCGAAATGAACATCTCTTTCAGCCAGGTGTGGGCACTTTCAAAGGGGCCAAAGTCAAAATCTACATCACACAGGATGCTAGACCTGTCCATCACAAGGCCAGAGCTGTCCCCTATGTGATTAGGGAAAAGATTGAACACGAACTAGACAGGCTTCTGCGGGAAGGCATTATATCACCTGTGGAATTTAGCGACTGGGCAAGTCCCATCGTCCCAGTCATGAAGCCTGATGGATCCGTACGAATCTGTGGGGACTACAAATCTACCATAACCAGAGTCTCCAGACAGGACCAGTACCCGCTGCCCAGAGCAAAGGACTCATTTGCCACATTGGCTGGAGGTAAACTTTTCTCAAAATTAGACCTCACATCTGTGTATATGACGCAAGAATTGACCAAGGAATCCAAGCTACTCACCACCATCAACACACATCGAGGTCTTTTCATGTACAATCGATGCTCATTCGGCATCGGTTCGGCAGGTGCCATATTCCAGCGCAACATGGAGAGTCTGCTGAAGTCCATCCCGGGGACGGTTGTAATTCAAGATGACATACTTATCACGGGCAGGGACACCAACTCCCATCTCCGTAATTTGGAGGAAGTACTAAAGCGGTTGGATCGGGTAGGACTACGAGTCAAGAAATCCAAGTGCCTGTTTCTCACACCCAAGGTTGAATTTTTGGGCAGAAGGATTGCCGCTGATGGAATCCGCCCAACAGAGTCCAAAACAGAAGCAATTCCCCTGGCACCCAGGCCCCGGAATGTCTCAGAACTGCGCGCCTTTCTCGGGCTACTCAATTAATTTGAGAACTTGATGCAGAACTTAAGCACGCTGCTGGAGCCTCGCCACGTGCGACTCAGGAAGGGGTGCGATTGGTTTTGGGGGGACTCCCAAGAACGCGCCTTCAATAAGGCACGTAACCTTCTGTGTTCCAACAGTGTTTTGACTTTCTTTGACCCACATGCGATGCGTCAGCGTACGGGGTCGGGTGCGTTTTGCAACATGTCAATAGTGCGGGCAAATTACAACCCATAGCTTATGCCTCCAGGTCACTTTCGCGGGCGGAGCGCGGGTACGGAATGGTAGAGAAGGAGGCGCTCGCGTGCGTGTACGATGTCAAAAAGATGCACCGATACCTTTTCGGGGCCAAGTTCGCGTTAGGAACCGACCACAAGCCCCTCACGTCCCTCCTATCCAAGAGCAAGGCAATAAACGCCAATGCCTCGGCGCGAATTCAACGGTGGGCACTTATGCTGGCGTCCTACAACTATACCATAAGGCACAGACCAGGCACAGACAACTGTGCCGACGCGCTCAGCAGGCTACCCCTGGCAACCATGGAAGGGTCTGATGAACAGGACTGTGAGATAGTCATGGCAATCAATGCCTTTGAGTACACAGGTTCGCCCATGACGGCTCGCCAAATCAGAGCCTGGACGGCCAGCGACCCCACGTTATCCTTCGTAAAAAGATGTGTCCTAACCGGTGACTGGGCAGAGGCTCGCGATGCCTGCCCCGAGGAATTAAAACCCTTTCACAGGTGTATGCATGAGCTATCACTACAAGCAGACTGCCAGATGTTGGGCAGCTGAGTAGTCATGCGTCTGCGAGGCAGAGAGGCATTTGTCCGGGAGCTCCACCGCGAGCACCCGGGGATCGTTCTCATGAAGGCCATAGCCAGATCCCACGTCTGATGGCCTGGTATTGACGCGGACTTGGAGCTCTGCGTCCAAAGGTGCACCATTTGTGCCCACCTCAGCAATGCCCCCAGGGAGGCTCCACTGAGCCCCTGGCCCTGGCCTACCAAACCGTGGTCGCGGGTGCACATAGACTATGCGGGCCCATTCATGGGCAAAATGTTCCTCGTAGTTGTAGATGCATTTTCAAAGTGAATCGAATGCACCATTTTAAACTCGAGCACAACCTCCAGCACTGTGGAGAGCCTCGCAACCATGTTTGCAATGCACGGAATCCCTGACATATTAGTCATATTAGTCAGCTTCACCAGCGCAGAATTCCAAGACTTTATAATTGACCACGGCATAAATCACATCAAGACGGCACCGTTCAAGCCGGCCTCCAACGGCCAGGCGGAGAGAGCAGTACAAATCATTAAACAAGGCATGCTTAAAATCCAAGGTCCCATGCTGCAGGGTCGCCTGTCGCGACTGCTGTTGGCATACAGATCTCGTCCGCACTCACTGACTGGGATCCCCCCCGCGCAACTGTTGATGAAAAGGACTTTAAAAACAAGGCTCTTATTAATCCTCCCAGACATGCACGAAATGGTTGAGGCAAAGCGCTGTAAGCTGACTAAGTACCATGACAGAAATTCGAGGGGGAGATGGAATGAGACAGGGGACAAAGTGTTTGTACTAAACTATGGCAGGGGTCCCAAATGGCTTGCAGGGACAGTAACGGGTAAGGAAGGAAACAGGCTACTGGTAGTACAAATAGACAATGGCAAAGCCTGCCGGAGGCATGTAGGCCAAGTCAAAAGCAGATTTACCAACAGCACTGCAGAACCAGAGGCAGACTACAATGTGGAACTCGCACCACACCTGGTGGACAGACAGAGGGAACAACCTGAGGAAAGGGCAATCCCAACAGACAGCCCAGGCGAGTCAACAACAATCACACCAATCGAAACAGACAGCCCAGGCGAGATACCAGCAACCACACCCAAAGAAAAACAGATACCAAGGCAAACAACTGAACCACAACTCAGACGCTCCACGCGCGAGCGTAGACCACCTGAGAGACTGAACTTAAAAAGACAATAAGACCTTGGGGGAGGGTGATGTCATGTATCTTACATTATTATATATAACTGTATCCCAACATGCTATACATGACTGTAATAAGATATGACCTGTAACCACCAGCATACCTTACCACCAGGGGTGCACTTGCAAGAGACAGGTATATAAGCACAGGTCTCAGGCAAGTGCAGCATTCCAGAGCTGTGAAATAAAAGGTGCAGGTCCAGAGTGGCCTTGACTTCACTACATGCCTCGTGTGAATCTGTACTGAGGGGACAGGACTTTACATAAAACATCCCAAGGTGCTTGTTTATAATTGGTGGCAGTGCATCCTGACTAGACTGAGGGGTTCAGCTCATCTAAGATTTTTGATACATTACAGGGAAAATATGAACATAGAGACAATAGACAGAATGGGAAGAGTGAGGTCAGAGGTCTCCACCTAAGCTTTTGCTAATATTTTGGTTTTAATTGTTTTATTGCTGCTCTCAGCATTAAGTTCCTAATGCCCAGGTATACAATGCAATGCAGCAGTATTACATATCAGTCCTAATTTTGCATTAAGAATAATGGTGAGGTTGACAGGGCTCACCGTTATTCTGGAGTAAATCGAACAGCGACTTCTGGAGTCGAGAGTTTTGATGAGGAGTGTATGTGTCTTTTTTTTTAAAACACGATCCTCGCCCTGAAGCGAGCCTGATTGACAGACTTGACTCCCAGTTGGGTAGGGAAACTGCAGCTGCTAGTGGGAGCATGATTGGGGCGGGGGGGGCGGGTGTCTAATCCTGGGGAGTTCCATCCCCGTTCCATGGGGGGGGGGGGGGGTCCGATCCTCAACCCAGGAGAGACGGGTTTTTTTGCATGGGAGTGCGTTGCCAAGGAAGCAGGTAAGCTAGAGGGGGGGGGGGACAGGTGGAAGCACCCCTGCTCCTCTTGGCCCACAAGCAGTGTTGTAAGGACACTTACCTTTTACCCGAAGCTGTCCTCTCCTCCCTTGAACTGCCGGGTTTCCCGAGGTCTGGGAAACATGCTGACCAGGGTTAAACCTATGGAATAGTTTAAATATGAGGCTCCCAGCCTCATTATAATATTTAAATGACCTACCCACCACATGGGAGCGGGTTGGCTGCCTGCCCCCTATCCCGCCTCCATTAAACCCGAAAGTGGGTGGGTTAGATTTGAGATTTTTTAAATTTTTACATCTCACCTGGTTTTGGGGGTTAAGATTGTCCCCTGTGTGTCTCAGTGCGGTTTCTTCAATCTAATTGATTGAAGAGTCACGCTATTTTTTGCTCTGCTCACACATGCCACAGAAACCCTGTAGAGGGCGGCACATTTGATCAGACACCCAATGACAGCAAGCTGCTTTTCAAAAGCCCACAAAATGTCTGGGGGCAGCTGTACGCACAGCGCTGATGACCGTAAAATCCGGGGCATTAAAAATATTAGGGGCCAAAATTGCCCTCCGCCCGAAACGGGGTGCGCCTACTGAATTTTAAGTGTTTCGTCTGCCCCAGTGCATGGGGCGGACAATCCAGCAATTTTAAACATTTTGTTCCTTGTTTCCGGTCGGAGGGGTGTTAATGTCGGGAGAGGGGCAGATGTGCGGGCGGATCGGAGTGGCCATCGGGAAAGGGGGGAAAGTGCGGCTGGGGTGGAGCGGCAGACAGGAAAGGGGCGGAAGTGCGGCTGGGTCAGAACAGTGCCATTTAAGTTTCTTTTTGAGTCTTCTGTTAAAGGGGAGGGCTGCTCCAAGCTCTGCAGCCATGTTAGTAGCAAACACTGGGCCATCAGGGAGGGTTTCGGCCAGGCCAGCGGCCTGGCTCCCAAGAGTGGGTGCCAGGCTGTCCGCTCGAACCCGTGGGCATAATTATCGGCCCCACCTGGTAGAGTGTAAAATCAGACCTCAATCTAGTCCCTCACAGCAACCTGCGCCATCCATTCCCATTCTACCAAGTACCACAGCACAGGAGTAGACCATTCAGCTGTTCGAGCCTGTTCTGCTATTCAATTAGATCATGGCTGATCTGTACCGCTGATGATCCAAGAACTCGCAGGCATTTAGATAGTAAGTTTGAGAAGGGAGCATAAGTGAGAAGGAATCATCATCATTAATAAGTGGAGGTGGCAGCCAGTGAATAGTTGTCCAAGATCATAGCCTGAAATCTTCCTTTGCTTCAGTAGAGGGTAGAAACATAGAAACATAGAAAATAGGTGCAGGAGTAGGCCATTCGGCCCTTCGAGCCTGCACCGCCATTCAACAAGATCATGGCTGATCACCCACCCCAGCAGCCCCCCCCCCACGCCCCCTCCACACCCCCCGACCCCCCACAGCCGCAAGGACCACATCCAACTCCCTCCCGAACACATCCAATGAACTGGCATCAACAACTCTCCGTGGCAGGGAACCCCACAGGCCAACAACTCCCCGAGTGAAGAAGTCTCTCCCAATCCCAGCCCCAAACAGCCCACACCCCATCCCAAGACCGTGCCCCCCAAATCCCCCGGCTCCGGACCTACCCAACACCGGGAACACTCCCCCCGCACCCAACCCGCCCCGTCCCGTCCCGTCAGAATCATTCCCAAATGCCGAACACCCCGGGATGTCGAGCCCCCAGCCCTGGCCACCCCGGAGCCATGCCCCCACGACGCCAACCATACCACATCCACCAACCGCCATCTGCACAGTCAACCTGTCCACCCCACTCTGAACACTCCCCGCACCGAGGCACAGAGCCCCCAGGCCCGCCCCTCCAACACACTTCGCCCCCCCAGACCTCCGCTTCAATGTGGCCCCTCCCGTCCCCCGCCCTGGGTTTCTCCGCCTCCCACCTCCACCACTCTCCCCCACTGGCGACCATGTCTTCAGGCACCTAGGCCGCATGCTCTTAAATTTCTTCCTCTAAACTGCTCCACCTCCAATATTCTACATAAAAAACATCTCTTTGACCAATCTTTTGGTTACTCCTTCTGATATCAACTCCTTTGGATCGGCATCCAATTTTTTCTGATTACACACTTCTCCTTGAAGCACCTTGGGATTTTTTTTCTACGTTAAAGGTGCTCTATAATTGCAATGTGTTGAATCATCTACTTACTGTACTCCTGAACTCATTTTTTTCTGTCTTTCTCTCTCTCGGCACTTAATAGCCTGATTTCTTTCATCTATTGTAAGCTAGTTCTAAATGATATAAAAACTGCTGCAAATCTCAGTACAATGGTTGAGGTGTTCACAATTTCCGACCGTCTGCATAATTATTCAAGCAACAAATGCAGATTTACACAGATACAAGGAGGTAGCCTAGTGGTGGGACCTGAAAATTGCACCTATGAAATTTAAAGTGAGGCAGACAATTCAAGGGACCTGGCAGAGTAGGATACCATAATTTCGGTCAGATTTTGAAAGGCTCAAAGGGCATTTTAACCCATTGGCAGCTTTTGGATTGGGGGAGGGTTGGGGGGCTTGGAAGGTGAGTTAGTGCCAGACTAAAATGAAGAAAATAGAAACCCGTGTAAGCATATGTCTGCTGGCAAGTGACAGCAACAGAGCAGCTAAACCATTGGCCGTGACATTTGTGGTGAGGGAGCAGGGGAGGTGGAGGGGTTGTAGGGGAGAGGACACTTGTAGCAACTAGAAAACCCAGAAGTAACAGGAACATGGCGACCCTGCCGAATTTAATGGCAGGTCAGCATTTGAATATTTTTTTCTCCGTTTCCCAGCCAGCGGCCAGACTGATTGAAAGGCTGGCTGGCTGTTGGGTGGGAAGGCCTGTGTGGAAAGCCGCAGCCGGGAATCGGAGAGGAGGGAAAGATTGTGAGGGATGGGTAGGTGAGTTCAGGAGCTAGTCTGGAGAGCATCAGATTACAGGGCGAGTGGGGATTGGCTGATCACAGGGAACAAGGCCAATCATGGCAGGTTAGCGTGGGGGGCTGGTGGGAATCATTTCTACTGGCCCACAAGCGGTGCTATAAATAAGAACCTCTCCATATCATTTGCCAAAATGAGATATGTGCAGCTCTGACTGCAGATGTGCATATGAGGTACCATCAGGTGGGCACAACCCCTGTTGATCCTCCTCTGCAAAAAGCTGAGATTGACATTCGCATCTGGGAAGCCATTAGTGCCATTAATGGAGTTGGAAGAAAAAAGCAGCTGTGCAATTAACACGAAAGCACATGAAAACTTAAGTGGAGGCAGGAAAATAATTAGGAATTCATCATCATCATCATAGGCAATCCCTCGAATCGAGGATGACTTGCTTCCATGTCAAAAAGTTCACAGGTGTTTCAATGAAGGACATAAAATTCCAGGTCGTGAACTAAATCTTGAAGGATGAAAGATGCCTATGCGTGGATTTTTTTAACGTGTGGTGGCTGTTGCACACCAGCCACCATACGGGTTTGACAGAGCTAGGTCTTGGTCCGGTGGTGAAGGAATGAAAAATTAACAAGAAACCCCCCCCCATCTGTGTTTGGGCTCATTCGAAAGGAAATTTAATTTGGGATTATCTACCGAAAAGTTTGGAACTCTAAAGTGCTTATGGAAGAAACTACGAACTTTAATAGAATTTTGTATTTTAAAAGACAAACTCAAGGCTGTGGGCGGAACTAGGATTTAGCAAGTAACAGTCTAAATCAAATAAAGCTACCTGGGTGTGAGAACTGAGTTAACCTGTCTGGAAGAATGAGTGTTTGAAAATCCTTCTCCACAAGAGACATTAACATCACAAAATCACCCAAAGGTAGAAACATAGAAACATAGAAATTAGGTGCAGGAGTAGGCCATTCGGCCCTTCGAGCCTGCACCACCATTCAATGAGTTCATGGCTGAACATGCAACTTCAGTACCCCATTCCTGCTTTCTCGCCATACCCCCTGATCCCCCTAGTAGTGAGGACGACATCTGACTCCTTTTTGAATATATTTAGTGAACTGGCCTCAACAACTTTCTGTGGTAAAGAATTCCACAGGTTCAGCACTCTCTGGGTGAAGAGGTTTCGCCTCATCTCGGTCCTAAATGGCTTACAATTTATCCTTAGACTGTGACCCCTGGTTCTGGACTTCCCCAACATTAATAAGAACATAAGAACATAAGAATTAGGAACAGGAGTAGGCCATTTAGCCCCTCGAGCCTGCTCCACCACCCAACAAGATCACGGCTGATCTGGCCGTGGACTCAGCTCCACTTACCCGCCCACTCCCCATAACCCTTTAATCCCTTATTGGTTAAAAATCTATCTATCTGTGATTTGAATATATTCAATGAGCTAGCCTCAACTGCTTCCTTGGGCAGAGAATTCCACAGATTCACAACCCTCTGGGAGAAGAAATTCCTTCGCAACTCGGTTTTAAATTGCCTCACCCGTATTTTGAGGCTGTGCCCCCTAGTTCTAGTCTCCCCAACCAGTGGAAACAACCTCTCTGCCTCTAGCTTGTCTATCCCTTTCATTATTTTAAATGTTTCTATAAGATCACCCCTCATCCTTCTGAACTCCAACGAGTTCCCAGTCTACTCAATCTATCATCATAAGGTAACCCCCTCATCTCCGGAATTAGCCTAGTGAATCGTCTCTGTACCCCTTCCAAAGCTAGTATATCCTTCCTTAAGTAAAGTGACCAAAACTGCACACAGTACTCCAGGTGCGGCCTTACCAATACCCTATACAGTTGCAGCAGGACCTCCCTGCTTTTGTACTCCATCCCTCTCACAATGGAGGCCAACATTCCATTCACCTTCCTGATTACCTGCTGCACCTGCAAACTAACTTTTTGGGATTCAAGCACAAGGACCCCCAGGTCACTCTGCACTCAGCATGTTGTAATTTATCCCCATTCAAATAACATTCCCTTTTATTGTTTTTTTTCCCCAAGGTGGATGACCTCACATTTTCCGACATTGTATTCCATCTGCCAAACCTTAGCCCATTCGCTTAACCTATCTAAATCTCTTTGCAGCCTCTCTGTGTCCTCTACACAACCCCCGCTTTCCCACTAATCTTTGTGTCATCTGCAAATTTTGTTACACTACACTCTGTCCCCTCTTCCAGGTCATCTATGTATATTGTAAACAGTTGTGGTCCCAGCACTGATCCCTGTGGCACATCACTAACCACCGATTTCCAACCCGAAAAGGACCCATTTATCCCGACTCTCTGCTTTCTGATAGCCAGCCAATTCTCGATCCATGCTAATACATTTCCTCTGACTCTGCGTACCTTTATCTTCTGCAGTAACCTTTTATGTGGCACCTTATCGAATGCCTTTTGGAAATCTAAATACACCACATCCATCGGTACACCTCTATCCACCATGCTCGTTATATCCTCAAAGAATTCCAGTAAATTAGTTACACATGATTTCCCCTTCATGAATCCATGTTGCGTCTGCTTGATTGCACTATTCCTATCTAGATGTCCCACTATTTCTTCCTTAATGATAGCTTCAAGCATTTTCATCACATAGAGGCCCAATCCAGCCTGTATGCGAAAGACTAAGCATAAAAGGATATTGCAATTACCAAACTAATATTTCCATCAGGAAACAGTTTTCGAACATCAACCCACCCAAGACATATCAACTTTTAACGAACCCACCATACACCCACCCAAATGCTCCTGGACGGGAGAATCAAGGACGGGACAGTGAGCAGTGCCCGCATTGCTCGCTGGACCCTGCTCCTCTCTCAAATGGACCTACGGATTAAAGTGTCTCTGCGAGCCAAGACTCGCAGCCAACATGATTTATCCAGGGACAGCCCACCAGTGTTCCATAGAAGGGGTATGGGAAATTAACATAGGCTTTCTGGCTGGGTTACATCCCACAGGCCGAGAGATCTATGTGGACGGTTCAAGCACGGTATCTGTGGGTGAACAACTCACAGGCTGCGGAGTTTATGACCCCCGAGGCAGGCATTGCCCTGGCGATTAAACTCCCTAGTACTATGAACGCCCAGCACACTGAACTGTCTGCGGTGGTGTACATAGTCACACACCCCGAAGAATTCCCTAACCCATACACGATTTGCTCGGACAGTATGTTCACATGCAATTCGTGTACGGAGCACCTGGCTACCTGGATACACATCCGCAAATGGGAGACCCCGGCAATTAAGCCCCTGCTGGAAAAGATCATGAAAGCCGTAGGGGAGGAAGGGAATATCTATATACATGAGGTGAAGACACATTCAACCACAGAATCCCGTAGCGAGGGAAACCAGCAGGTTGACATGTTAGCCAAGCAAGGGGCCCGCACGGGTAAGCTCTGGGATCCGTACAACTCAGGACACATAGCAGCAGTCAGGGGCAGGATGGGGACGGCAGGGAAGGCAGGGATAGCTTTGCCCCTGGACCGAAAAACGGTTCAGACCCAAGACTCCGTCCTCAAAACTGCCCTGAACACACTAGCAAAAGGGGAAAGGATAGACGGCCCGTACGGCACCGCAGCAATTGCCATTAAAGAAGGCATGTTGTTCAGGGGGGAGCAATGGGTAGTACCGCAACAGCACCAGAGAGAATTCCTCCAGCTGGCCCACGAGGGTCCAGGAGCAGGACACCCCGGACCTGAGACCACTTGGCAATGAGTGGAACAGGCAGGGTGGTGGGTGGCCAAGACTCAGGGAAGATGTCCGCGAGTTCTGTGCTAGCTGTCTGGTGTGCGCGGCCAACAACCCCGACACCCAGAAAAGAAAAGGTGTCTATGGGACATATCAGGAGAGTAGAAGGACCCTGGCAGTCGATCCAGATCGATTACATCGGGCCCCTACCCACTGCCCAGAGAGGTTACAAGTACTGCCTAGTATTAGTGGATGTATTCACCAAATGGGTGGAAGCCTTCCCATGCCGAACAGCCACTGCCCTAGGAACAGCTAGGATCCTGGTTAGAGAAGTGTTCTCCCGATTGGGACTGCCACAATACCTGGAGTCCAACCAAGGGAGTCACTTCACTGGGCAGGTGATGCAGGAGACCCTTAAGGTACTCGGCATCAAAGGAAAATGGCATATCGCCCACAACCCGCAGTCATCCGGGCCGGTGGAGCGTTTAAACCGCACTATCAAAGAAAGGCTGCGCAAAGAGACAGGGGACTCACCCAAAGGGTGGGTAGAGGTCCTACCACTGGTCCTCATGGGGATCCGGGCCAGCCAGTCAAAGAGCACGGGGTACTCCCCGTACGAGCTCATGACCGGCAGAGCCATGCGAACCCCCACCCATGTGTTAGCCCCGGGACTCACAGAAGGTCAGCTTAGGGAAGCGAACCGGGACAGCTTTGTCAGGAATCTGTTTGAATACCTTAAACAGATTCACTGGCAGGCTGCTAACAACATGGGAAAACAACATCGGAGCAACCGACTGCTGCTAGAACCCCGCAAGCACCACGAGTGGGAGATAGGGGACCAGGTTATGGTAAGGAACTACGCTGGAGTAGGGGTCTTTGAGGCACTGTACATGGGACCGTACCACATTGTCGACAAGGCAAGCCCCATAGTCTATGCCATAAAATTGCCCCGTCGAACAAAGTGGTTCCACATAAATCAGTGCAAACTTTTCAACCCAGGGGCAGCAGCTAAACGCAAGAGACAGCCAAAAACCCTAAACCGTGCTAAAGACAAGGGCCCCCAGCCAACAACCCCGACTGTGGAAATCCCACAGGGGACGTGGCAGACCCACAGACTGCACCTAGAGGGGCGGTGGACTGTGTTACTGGAGGAGCTGTCCCACCAATCATTTGGGACTCGGACGCACCTTCAGCAGCCGGAGCGTTAAGAAGGACTCCCCGCACACCATGGCCAATTTGAATGGTTCAGCCCCGGGAGAGGGACCAGCCGCAAAAGGGCACCTAAGGTTAGAGACCAGCCCGCGAGCAGGGACACCCAGCCAGTAGCCCTCGATCAGGCAGAACAACCCCCAGGGGAAGAAAGGAACCAGGCAGCCACCCCCAAAGGAGCGGTGTGCTGCAGCACCGGAGGGGACGTTCCCCCGATAGTATGGGACTCAAACCCTGGTCAGAGTACTTAGGGTCAGACGGTGCAGACTGACCTATTACCTACCTTGTTGGACACCCAGTGGGAGAAGAAGAAAGAGAGAAGGCAGGAATTAACCTGGCCACCCAGAGACGGGTGGCAGATGTACATATATAGTGATATGAATTTCAGAATGTTTAGTAATAAGTTAGAGTAGTGTTATATTATCTGTGTAATGATAATGGAGTATGTATTAGTTAACTGGGGTAAGGAAAAGAAACTACCTGTGCAGCTGTTAAAAGAGGCACAGGCTGGGTAACACCCAGGAGTAAGAAGAATCTACCAGTATGGCTATTAAGGAAGCACCGGTGAGATAACAAGCAGAACGACTGTGAGATAAAGTTAAAAGCAATCAGTCCACAAGGAACTGAATAAGACAGCCAGTCAATTAAAGACTATGAGCCCAATTTGGAACTCGGTCACCTTTGTCAAGCCAGAGAGCTTTCTCAGGGCCAGACAATCTGTTTATGTGCCCCTACAGGAAAGAGGACAGCATGAGAAGTATCCTGTTCCTGCTCGCCCTGATAAGGATGAGCGGCGGCGGCCGAGGAGATGTGGAAGAATCCTTCATTTACGGGTGTTCAGGAGGGAAAGCATCGATCATAACCGCCGGGGGTGGCCCCCGAGATGTGGAAGAACTCGCCATTTACGCCCACGAGGGAAGATGGCCAGGGTGGCTGGGATCTAACTCTACCCGCTACTCCAGCCAGGAAGTTTTACCTACGGGGAGGCCTCACTTCCATGCCCCCGGATGCGGATCATCGCTGCCCGAGTCAGTGTTACAGAGGGAAAACGTGTGTGTTTGACTTGTAAAGGGAACATTCCCCTGGGAAGATGGTGGTGGCTCAGAAAACTCAGCAAGGATGCATGGGACCAGGAATCTAACTGGGAAAGACTCGGTAATGATATGTACCGCACCATCACGGGGACACGGGGAGGAGTAAAAGTGTGTTGGGACAAATGGTGGGAATCCGAACAAGGAATTTATGTTTGCATGTTGGGGTCAGAGAATATTTGTCCCGCAGGCATATCCATCGCCTTCGCCAGGCAATGGCAAGATGAAGGGGAAGGGATGGGGTGGGATTCTAGCCTACACGGGTGCGCGGTCCCACACTCCCCACTCCCAATTAACAGCACCGAACTAAGAGCACACATTAAGAAACCCCTGCCCACAACCCCGCCAATACACACAGTAATAGAAAGGTGTCCTACCACCACCAAGGGACCTGGGAACGGATTAGTATTGGTACCGACCGAAAAGGTGTTATATCAGGGGGTACATTATGCAGTAGCTTCAGTAATATTAAACCTTACCGAGGTACACCTGCCTGCATGGTGTCCGAAGGAAACAGAGCTGCTATACCAGGCCCTACTTAGAGACATGTTCAAGAAACTTTATGAGTTAGACTTTGGAAATGTAGACAAAGCAGACCCTAAATGCTAAATGCTAGGGACACCATGGGCTCAGGGAGACCTAGAAGGGGAATCATAAACAACATTTTCACTACCTACAATACAGTTTCCCCTGTAATAAATAGCCTAGATGACATCGAACTGCAAACACAGATTGAGAAAAATCCTGAAACAGGAGAGTACCAAAGTAGGTTCAGAACTACACGAGGACCAGGCTATGACTGTCCATTTAAAAGAAATAGTGGCTGAGCTGGAAAAACATGCACAGACATTGAATGCACTTGTACGGGAGGATAGAAACTCTTCTGACCAGGCTGCACAGAACGAGGTGTGCGTACTGTATGGGGCATGGTTGTTGGGCGAGGGCCGCAACAACCTGGAGGATTTAAAAGAAGGTGTAGTCCCCTCTTGGATCAGGAACAAACACCTCGCAGCCCTCCACCTGCACAGCAATTCACTAAGCCCGTGCCAGCTCCGCCTAGCCTCTGAAGCCTCCCCTGTACCAGTAGACTGTGGGAAATCTAACCACACTATTATGTGGATAGTATTAAGGATGCCGATCATGGGTGGGACAGCCCGACCCGCACCGGTATACCGGGTGGAGAACATTGGAGTTATTCAGGGAGGTGCACACATTCGTTTTGCAGTGGTCCCACCCTATGTCATAAAGTGGGAACAGGCTGTAACGGGTACTGACCTCTCCGGGTGCTGGAGCCAGGGTGCACACGTAATACTGTGTCCCCAGTACTTGAGTGCCCATTCAAAATCACAGTGTGGGTTTAAAGCTGCTGGCGCACAGCCTATTAACTGTACCATGGAGGTAATGGCACAAGACCATGTCCCTCCACAGGAGCATACATAGGGGCTGGGACATATTGTGTCACCATCAATGCGCCCCACTACCAACATGGACACTTCTGGTATTCGGTCAGTGACAGCAGTTTTTGTTTCAAACCTGAGGCATCAGTTCAAGTGGCCCAGGAACGGATTGTCCCCATTCCTGAACCCTTCACTGTCCACCTCACTGTGAAGGAAAACATTACAAACCTGCAGGATTATGTTGTACATTTTGGCAATTCCCCCTCTACCCAAACATCTCACCGCTCTGCTAAAAGCTGTAATTATCTCACAAAAACACATCAATACTCTAGAACAGAAAACCATTGAGATAGGGAAAAAGATTCTCGAGATCACCATTTCGCCTTGGTGGGACCTTTTCAGAAGTATAGAAGTCCCAGTTTGGATCCGAATCACTTCCCACACTTTAGTTATTTATCATCTCGCGATTATACTTTACTTATGGTGTCTCACTTGCCGAGTGAAACGCAGAGGCTGTCAGGTCAGGCACCAAAGGGTGTTGTACGCTCCTTGGCCGAACTTGGGAATCGCGCAGGGAGAGGTGACACCATACTACCAAGTTTAATTTGTGTTTGATTTTACCTGCTGTAAACTGCAACATCGCGAGTGTTGTAAGAGTGTTACTTAAATGTTTTGACTATGTATCTTTATTTTTCTGAACTTAAAAAGTGTTTGACTATGGACCTTTATGCTATTTGAGAATGTGTTACTATGTGTTTTCATTTTACTTTACTTAAAGTTGTGTATTGACTGTATACTGTCATTTTATTGTGAAAACCGAGTAAAAGAGGGACATCATACCCCCTCCATGCTGTAACCGAATTGTGATGACTGTATTCGCAATATATTGCATTGTATTTCAACAGGGGATGCAGGATAATGTTTAGCTAGTATAAATGCAGGGAAGGTTAACTCTCGGGAGCAGGAATTTTGCTTATCTTGATTGACACTCAAGGAGTGTAGAGTATCAACAGGGGGGGAATGAAGGAATGCAAAATTCACAAGAAACCCCCCCTGTGTTTGAGCTCATTCGAAAGGAAATTTAATTTGGGACTATCTACCGAAAAGTTTGGAACTCTAAAGTGCTTATGGAAGAAACTACGAACTTTAATAGAATTTTGGATTTTAAAAGACAAACTCAAGGCTGTGGGTGGAACTACGCATCTAGCAAGAGACAGTCTAAATTAAGTAAAGCTACATGGGTGTGGGAACTGAGTTAACCTGTCTGAAAGAATGAGTGTTTGAAAATCCTTCTCCACAAGAGACATTAACATCACAAAATCACCCAGAGGTAGCTCCCCATCAACATGGGTCTGGACAACCATTTCAGCATATACATCACAAAGAGGCCCAATCCAGCCTGTATGCGAAAGACTAAGCACAAAAGGGCATTGCAATTACCAAACTAATATTTCCATCAGGAAACAGTTTTCGAACATCAACCCACCCAAGACATATCAACTTTTAACGAGCCCGACAAAATATTACAAAGAAGAACCAAGCCCGCCAAAATTATACAAAGGATTTTGAAGAGATTTGGCGCTAAGATTAGAACCACTGAAATCGTATAGCTGGCCACTGTTTTCAACAGAAGTTAGAGGTGGTTGCTAGGTGTATCTACAAGGCTGCCACTACCTCATCAAGACAAGGAGAGAAGCCAACGCGACAGTTGTAAACTAACTTCTCCAGCCTCGAAGTCTTGAAGTTCTGAAGGAAGGAAGAACATCACCATCAACCATTAACTATCAAAAGGATTGGTAAGCATAAGTCCCTGCCTGTCCTGGAGTCTAACCTAGCTAGAATTAGGTATTGGGAGGTGGGAGGTATCATTTTACTGCAACCCCCTTTGAATGTGTAGTGTATGGTACTTTATTAGAGTGATTATAAGTTTGACCTTGTACCTTTCCTTGAATTGTTCGTTATTAGAGTGGTTATAAGTTTGACATTGTATCTTTCCTTGTACTATCCTTTATTAGAGTGATTGTAAGTTTGGCCGTGTATTTTCTTACGAGAGTAATAAGTCTGTATTACCTTGACTGTAATAAAAACAAAGTAATTTGCATCAAACCAGTGTCCTCTGCACTCTTGTCACACCCCCCAAATAAATCCAGAGTGCAGAACCCAAGGGAGTGGGAGTGATTCGAACCGCTCAAGTTGGTCAGAAGGGAAACTGACCCCCTCATAGAGACCACCCCCCCTTACAGTGGCAAGGATTAACCAAGACGACTGGAGATCAGCTCTGCTGCACGGACCTAATGTGCACACATATCTCAGTGTGGGCTGGCCCGTGCTGCCCCTGGGCCCTCACCTCTTCTGGGACCCGATTTCGCGCCTCTCCTGGCCCCCAATCACATCCCTTTACATTCTCTCGCCGCTCCTTCGTCCGGACCTTGCCGCTCCTGCTGCACCTGCCCACGGTCCAATCACCGATCTGGATCTTGGTGACGTCCCTCTTCACTGCCGTTGCTCTCCTGCTCCAGCACGTGCTGCTCCCTGGAGTGGTAAACCACCACGCTGCTCCTTCCGCTCCCCAGCCTGCTCCGATGCTGCTCGCAGGCCGGGGGTCACTGAGCCTGCTGGGCCAGGCCACCACACTGCTCCTTCCACTCCCCGGCCTGCTCCGATGGTGCTCGCAGGCCGGGGGCCGCTGAGCCTGCTGGGCCAGGCCACCACACTGCTCCTTCCGCTCCCCGGCCTGCTCCGATGGTGCTCACAGGCCGGGGGCCGCTCAGCCTGCTGGGCTAGGCTGCCACACTGCTCTTTCCGCTCCCCGGCCTGCTCCGATGCTGCTCGCAGGCCGGGGGCCGCTCAGCCTGCTGGGCTAGGCTGCCACACTGCTCCTTCCACTCCCTGGCCTGCTCCAATAGTGCTCGCAGGCCGGGGGACGCTGAGCCTGCTGGGTTAGTCTGCAGCTGATCCAATAGCAATCCTAGATGCCCCATTCGATACGTGATTACTAACCTGGTGTTTGTACATGTATCATAGCTGGAATTTATGTAGATGTGAAAATGGCATCATTTCTTAATTTTAGGAAGCTGCTGTCACCTGCCTGATGGCCTATCAGAAACTCATGTGAGATGGCAGGACTGACGACCATCCATTTTTAGAATCCAATTTTATGTTCTTTCTCCACCCATGTTGTGGTGCAACGGATACTCAAATTGGTCACTGATTCCAAAAGGAAAAACAACAATCTTACATAACAATAGGTTTTGTTGTTTTAAAGATTTCAAAAACATAAAACTACTATTGGTAATGTTGCCAAATAGATCTAAGAAAATCAGTGGTGAACCTAACTGGTGTTAGTTGGGTTAAGATTACAAAGTTGCCCAAGAACTACCATTTTTTCCCCCAACAAATTGTTTGCGGTGCATCTCAAAGCAGAAAAATTGTTATTTAAATCATCAGTAGAATTATTTTGATATTCAAGTAAATGGGTGTAGACAGAACCCTGTGGATTAACATACAGGAATGCTTTCCCCAATTGCTCTATTTACAGTAAATTATTCTTTGTGACCAATGTTTCCTCCACACTCCCCATTTGCCAGCTGCTGGCTGGAATTCATGTATTGACATCGAAGCACTATTTCAAGACACATTACAAAATCATTATTTTTCATCTATATGGGCATTTTGAAAAAGTATTTCGGTGGAGTACAGTTTATGAAATATAAAATATTGTGAAAAAGTTATTTGGCAATAGATTTGCCTGCTCTGAAGTAAATAACTATAGGTTCATCAACATCATAAATCGTTAGATTGGAATTCTGGCATCCACCTATAGTTAGCCTGTACCAATACATTTTTTGCTCCAAAAGTTTTCACATTGCTGAACTCGACCAATAAACTCTTCAAGAGTTATGCCCACTGCGTCAAAAGAAACCACAACCCAATTCTAATTGTTGATAAATAGCATCCTACCCAATGAACATTTTAAAAATCTTTTCCCCACAAAAGCAGTAAATCTGAAGTGACATTCTGAAATGCAATCCCTTAGGTTTTTTGAATGTCTTCCAAGAATTGTGCCTGTAAAACATAGGGGCTGAAATTGATGGCCTCACCACCCACTCCCGCTGAGTTTTTTCGCCACTCTCTCCTAGGTGACAGATTCCTTTAGGTCTGCCGGCGGCAGGAGGGGTGAACCACTGGGAACCAACCGCTGACGGCCGCTGACGCACAAGTCGTGTAAGTGGCCTCCCACCCACCAAGCTGGCAGATTCCTCCGGGTGCGAGTCGGTGGCAGCAGGGGGAAGGACTGCTGCGTGAAGGCAGGTCTAACCCTGACGGTAAGTAAGAAGACCTGCAAAAAAAGGTTAGTGAACTTCTTTTAATTTTTTTTCCAGCAATTTATCTGTATGGGGTCCCCTGAAGGTGTCCCAGTGCTTTTTTTTTGTGAAGATTTTTATTTTTAGGCCTTCCCCCCCCCTTCCTGGTCCCGACTCAATCCTCAGCGGCACTTTGGCGAGGATCGCATTTGTCGCCGAGATTGGGAGCTCCCGCCCGCTGCCGCCCAGATTGACGGCTAAGTCGTTATTTTGCCACCGGGCGGTACTGCCATCTCTTTTAGAGGAATCTTCCTGGCAAAGTACCGCCCAGTCTCTCGGCGTCCATCGGCGGTACTTGGACGGGCCTTGGCTTTGACCAAGTTCGGGCCCATAAAAACTGAACAACTGTGAGATTTTGACGAGTTACGTTTTCAACAGTGCATTAGACTTCACAGCATGTCCGAAATGCAAAGCTAAATATTGCAAAGTGTAAATATTTAATATACCAGTTATTTTGAGGCCTATTAAAAAGAATACAAAAATAACATATACCCGCATTTCTTTTATATCATTTATTTTGTGGATTCAGTTAAAAATTAAAAGTTTATTAATCTGGCAACATTTTAAAAAAACACTGCTCTGGTACACTGAATCATGGTGGCTTCCTGAGATACATCTTCTAGGGTTTAGAGGGCCTTCTAATAAATGTTATGAATTCTTTAAAATGTCAAAAGAAAAAAAAGGGAAAAAAATTCTCCTAATAAGAGAGTAATAAAGTGGATTCAGATTATTTGCTAGACGACCAATTGGGTCTTCCATGTAAACTTTCCAATGCAGGTGAGTCACAATGAGACAAATAATACAAACATGAATATAATCGTACAATTATAGACAGCTTTAAAAATGAATGTACACATACTGGGGCCAAGTTTCAGCCTAAGTTGCTCCTGTTTTTTTGGAGCAACTGGTTTAGAATGGAGTATCTTAGAAATTGCAATTCTCGGCATTTAGTTTGCTCCAGTTCTAGTCAGTTAGAACAGTTTCACTTTGGAACAGATTTTTTTTTTCAAAAGGGGGCATGTCCAGCCACTTACGCCCGTTTTGAAAGTTTAGGCAGTGAAAACATACTTTAAACTAACTTAGAATGGAGTAAGTGAAGATTTTTGTACGCTCAGAGAAACCTTGTCTACACTTTAGAAAATCAGGCGTAGGTTACAAATCAAGCGTAGGGAATGCGGGGGGGGGGGGGGGGGTTTAAAAGGGAAGTTTACAAACATTAAACACTTCAGTTTTACAAATAAAGAGCCATTATCAATAATAAATGATAAATACATCAATAAATCAACCAATAAAAAAAATTAATAAAACATTAAAAAAAAACATTTTCTACTTACTGACTGCAGCACCGGGAGTCCTCCAACAGCGTGCTAGTACGGCCCCCACAGTGTGTCTCTGTCTCTATCTCTCTGTCTGTCTGTGTGTGTCTCTCACTCTCTGTCTGTCAGTGTCTGTGTTTCTGACAGGGGGGGGGGGAGGGAGAGAAGGTGGGTGGGGGGGAGGGAAGGAAGGAAGGAGGAGAAGGGAAGGAAGGAGGAGAAGGGAAGGGAAGGGAAGGAAGGAGGAGAAGGGAAGGGAAGGAAGAAGGAGAAGGGAAGGGGAGAAGGGAAGGGAAGGAAGGAGGAGAAGGGAAGGGAAGGAAGGAGGAGAAGGGAAGGGAAGGAAGGAGGAGAAGGGAAGGGAAGGGAAGGAAGGAGGAGAAGGGAAGGGAAGGAAGAAGGAGAAGGGAAGGGGAGAAGGGAAGGGAAGGAAGGAGGAGAAGGGAAGGGAAGGAAGGAGGAGAAGGGAAGGGAAGGAAGGAGGAGAAGGGAAGGGAAGGGAAGGAAGGAGGAGAAGGGAAGGGAAGGAAGGAGGAGAAGAGAAGGGAAGGAAGGAGGAGAAGGGAAGGGAAGGAAGGAGGAGAAGGGAAGGGAAGGAAGGAGGAGAAGGGAAGGGAAGGAAGGAGGAGAAGGGAAGGGAAGGAAGGAGGAGAAGGGAAGGGAAAGAATGAGGAGAAGGGAAGGGAAGGAAGGAGGAGAAAGGAAGGAAGGAGGAGAAGGGAAGGGAAGGAAGGAGGAGCTGGGAAGGGAAGGGAAGGAAGTAGGAGAAGGGAAGGGAAGGAAGGAGGAGAAGGGAAGGGAAGGAAGGAGGAGTAGGGAAGGAAGGAAGGAAGGAAGGAAGGAAGGAAGGTGAATGGCCGGGCCCAAGACTTCGGGCTGGATTTACAGGTAGGTGGCGTCGGGTCTTCGGTCCCGGGGGCGGGGGGGGAGTCGCGGAGATCGGCGGAGGGGGGGTCGCAGAGATCGGGGGGGAGGGGGGGTCACGGAGATCGGGGAGGAGGTCGCAGAGATCGGGGGGGGGAGGGGGGGTCGCGGAGATTGAGGGGGGAGAGAGAGTCGCGGAGGTCGGGGCGGAGGGAGTCGCGGAGGTCGGGGGGGAAGAGAGTCGCGGAGGTTGGATTGCCGGGGGGGGAGCGGAGGTCGAGTCGCCGGGGGAGGGGGTGAGCAGAGGTCGGGTCGCCGGGGGGGGGGTGCGGGGAGCGGATGTCGGGTCGCCGGGGCAGGGTTGGGGGGGGCGGAGGTCAAGTCCGGTCCGGGGAGCGGGAGTCAAGTCGGGTCGGGTCCGGTCAGGTGGGAGGTGAGTCTTATCCACGCAGCCCCAGTGAGGCCATTCGGCCAGGGCTAGGGGCTGCGTGCTTCGGGCCCCTCCCACACAGTTTCGGGCGCCTGGAGCTACTGCACATGCGCGCCCACTGTAGCGCACATGTGCAGAGGTCCCGGCACTGTTTTCAGCACAGGGACCTGGCTCCGCCCCCCACAGCTCGTGCTGCGCCGCGCCCAGCTCCAGAGGACCTGCAGGGAGCCGGAGAATAGGTGAGGTTTTTTTAGGCGCACTTTGTGGCGCGAAAAACGGCGTTCAGGTCCGGCGCGGCCCGAAACTTGGGCCCACTGTTGCCAGAACAGAATCTTTTTAAAAAATAATTCTCGCGATGTGGACAAGGCCGGCACTTTTTGCCTATTTTAGTTGCTGAGAAGGTGGTGTTGGGCCTGCTTCTTAAACCACAGATAACAGTTTGATGCAACTGAGCACCTTGCTAGGTCACTTCAGAGAGCAGTTAAGAGTCAACCACATTAGCATGGGAATGGAGTCACAAGGGTAAGGACAGCTGGGTTTTTCGAATAATCCGACAGCTTAATACCAGCTTTTTATTTCCCAGAATTTTTTTATACTGAATTTAAATTCTCAAACTACCATGGTGGGATTTGAACAGAGGAACACAGAAACAGCCCCTTGAGTCTGTTGCACTTTCAATGAGATCATGGATAATCTGTGACATCACTCCAGCCCTGGCTCCATATCACTTTAATTTTAGTTTCTCTCCGATCTCCACACATGATCTTTCCGAGCTCATCCTGCTCATGTGACCCACTTCCTGCTCCCTTGACCCTATTCCCATCAAATTGCTGACCACCTAACTTCCTTTTCTGTCTCCCATGTTAGCTGACATGGTTAACGATTCTCTGCTCAGGTACTGTCCCCCTCTCCCTCAAATCTGCCGTCATCATCCTCTTCAAAAAAAACCTCGACTCCCTCCATCCTTGCAAATTACCTCCCCATCTCCAACCTCCCTTTCTTCTCCAAAGTCCTTGAACATGTTTCGCCTCCCAAATCTGTGCCCACCTTTCCTGCAATTCCACATTTGAATCCCTCCAATCCGGATTCCGCGCCAGCCACAGTACCGAAACGGTTCTCATCAAAGTCACAAATGACATCCTTTGAGACTGTGACAAAGGCAAACTATCCCTTCTTGTCCTTCTTGACATGTCTGCAGCCTTTGACACGGTTGACCACTCTATCCTACTCCAATACCTCTCCACCGTTGTCCATCTGGGTGGGACTGTACTTGCCTGGTTCCATACTTATCTACCTAATCGTAGCCAAGCATCGGGAAGTTCCAAGGAGCAAAAGTTCAGATCCACCTAATTCCAGGGGCGCGACCCATCCATCACAAGGCGAGAGCAATATCGTACATGATGAGAGGGTGGAGATCAAGCTGCACCGGCTGCAACGTGAGGGCATCATTTCGCCGATCGAATTCAACGAGTGGGCCAGTCCGATTGTTCCAGTCCTCAAGGGAGATGTCACCGTCAGAATCTGTGGTGATTAAAAAGTAACTATCAATCGTTTCTCCCTGCACGATCAATACCCACTACCAAAGACTGACAACCTTTTTGCGACATTGGCGGGAGGTTAAACGTTCATGAAGCTGAACTTGACTTCGGCCTACATGACGCAGGAGCTGGAGAAATCATCAAACGGCCTCACCTGCATCAACACGCACAAAAATCTCTTCATTTACAACAGATGTCCGTTTGGAATTCGATCAGTCACGGCGATATTCCAGCGAAACATGGAAAGCTTACTGAAGTCGGTCCTGCGCACGGTGGTCTTCCAGGATGACATCTTAGTTACAGGTCGGGACACAGTCGAGCACGTGCAGAACCTGGAGGAGGTTCTTAGTCGACTCAACGTTGTGGGGCTCAGGTTAAATCGCTCAAAGTGCGTTATCCTGGCGCCTGAAGTGGAGTTCCTGGGGAGAAGAATCGCGGCGGACTGCATCAGGCCCACTGATTCGAAGACGGAGGCAATCGAGAACGCACCAAGGCCACAGAATGTGATGGAGCTGCGGTCGTTTCTAGGACTCCTGAACTACTTTGGTAATTTCTTACCGGGTCTCAGCACACTGTTAGAACCACTGCACGCCTTACTGTGTAAAGGAGATGAATGGGTATGGGATAAAAGCCAAGAAAATGCCTTTGTAAAAGCTAGAAAGTTGTTATGCTCAAATAAATTACTTGTGTTGTATGATCCATGTAAGCGTTTGGTACTAGCATGTGATGCGTCGTCGTACGGGGTCAGGTATGTATTGCAACAAGCTAATGAATCTGGGAAATTGCAGCCGGTTGCTGATGCATCCAGAAGTCTGTCTAAGGCTGAGAGAGCCTACAGCATTGTCATGTATGTAACCTTCATGTAACTGTAACCTTCATAACAACACTGCATACTGTATACACCTAAGAAATTCACACCTTGACCACAGGGGGTGAACTTGTGGGAGATACTCCTCACCTGGTCATCCAGGTATATAAAGGAAGGTCCCATGCAGGGTCATCACTTCCCGTGAATAAAGGTTCAGGTCACAGAGTGACCTTGTCTGCAGAATGTGCCGTGTGTGAATTTTTAGTAGTGTGTAAGGACATTACAAGCATGATTGAAAAAGAAGCGTTAGCGTGTGTCTATGGGGTAAAGAAAATGCATCAATATCTGTTTGGGCTCAAATTTGAATTGGAAACTGACCATAAGCTCTTTTTTCCGAAAGTAAGGGGATTAAAACGAATGCATCGGCCCACATCCAGAGATGAGCGCTCACGTTGTCCGCATTCAACTATGCCATCCACACAGGCCAGGCACAGAAAACTGTGCCGACGCTTTCAGTAGGGTACCATTGCCCACCACGGGGTGGAAATGGCATTTAGTCATGGTAATGGAAGCATTCGAGAGTGAGCAATCACCCGTCATA
Source organism: Pristiophorus japonicus (assembly GCF_044704955.1). NCBI lineage: Eukaryota > Metazoa > Chordata > Chondrichthyes > Pristiophoridae > Pristiophorus > Pristiophorus japonicus. The sequence goes on from NC_091977.1 coordinate 139,559,143, forward strand.
GTCCAAAAGATTAGAACCTGGGCGAGCCAGGACCCCTTATGTCCCGAGTAAAAACTTGTGTAATTCACAGGAGCTAGTCCAGTGTCCCAGTGGAAATGCAGGAAGAGATAAAACCGTACCAGCGGCGCAAAGATGAAATGTCTATACAGGCAGACTGCCTTCTGTGGGGTAATCGGGTTGTAGTCCCCAAGAAGGGCAGGGACACTTTCATCAGTGATCTCCACAGTACTCACCCAGGCATTGTAATGATGAATGCGATAGCCAGATCCCACGTCTGGTGGCCCAGTATCGATGGGGACTTAAGAGTCCTGCCTGCACAGATGTAATATATGCTCGCAGTTAAGCAATGCACCCAGATAGGCGCCACTAAGTTTATGATCTTGACCCTCCAAACCGTAGTCCAGGGTCCATGTCGACTATGCAGGCCCATTTTTGGGTAAAATGTTCCTTGTGGTTGTAGATGTGTACTCCAAATGGATTGAATGTGAGATAATGTTGGCAAGCACATCCGCTGCCACCACTGAAAGCCTGTGGGCCATGTTGACACACACGGCCTGCCTCATGTCCTTGTGAGCGACATCGGGCCACGTTTCACCAGTGCCGAGTTCAAAGAGTTCATGACCCGTAATGGGATCAATCATGTTACATCTACCCCGTTCAAACCAGCATCCAATGGTCAGGCGGAGAGAGCAGTGCAAACCATCAAGCAGGACTTGAAGAGGGTAACTGAAGGCTCACTGCAGACTCACCTATCCCAAGTCCTGCTTAGCTACCGCATGGGACCCCACTCGCTCACTGGGATTCCACCCGTTGAACTGCTCATGAAAAGGGCACTTAAGACAAGGCTCTCGTTAGTCCACCCTGATCTGCATGAACAGGTAGAGAGCAGGCGGCTTCAACAAAGTACATATCATGATAGCGCAAATGTGTCATGCGAAATTGAAATCCATGATCCTGTATTTGTGTTGAACTATGGACAAGATCCCAAGTGGCTTCCCGGCACTATTGTGGCCAAAGAGGGGAGTAGGATGTTTCGGGTCAAACTTTCAAATGGACTCATCCACCGGAAACACATCGACCAGATCAAACTCAGATTTACGGACTATCCTGAGCAACCCACATTGGACCTTACCTTCTTTGACCCCCCAACATACACACCAGTGGCAACCGACACCGCGGTTGACCACGAAGCAGAACCCATCACCCGCAGCAGCCCAGCAGGAGTTACCACACCAGGCAGCCCAGCAAGGCCAGCTGCACAGCAGCCCAGCGAGGGCCCAACAAATGATTCACCAAAACCAGCATTTGCACCGAGACGATCAACCGGGGAAAGAATGGCCCTAGATCGACTCACCTAGTTACACTATTGACTTTGCTGGAGGGGGTTGGGGAGGGGGGTGGGGGGGGGAGGGGGGAGTGTTGTTATATATGTAAACCTGTATATAACTTGTGCAGCCATCAGAGGGCTCATCCCCTGGAGTCCTAAGGGATACCACAATCCCTTAGGAGCACTGGTACTTAAGGAGGTCTCACAGGCTGGAGAGGCACTCTGGAGACCTGCAATAAAAGACTAATGTCACACTTTACTTTGAGCTCACAGTATCTAGTCAGACTCTTTATTCATACATAACAGTTGGAGTTCATTATTAAAGAAGCAGTACAAGGACATTTGGAAAAGCAAAATTCAGTCAGGCAGAGTCAGCATGGATTTATGAAAGGGAAGTCATGTTTGACAAATTTGCTGGAGTTCTTTGAGGATGTAGCGAACAGGGTAGATAAAGGGGAACCAGCGGATGTGGTGTATTTGGACTTCCAGAAGGCATATGACAAGGTGCCACATAAAAGGTTACTGCACAAGATAAAAGTTCATGGGGTTGGGAGTAATATATTAGCATGGATAGAAGGACTGGCTAACTAACAGAGAACAGAGAGTTGGGATAAATGGTTCATTCTCTGATTGGCAATCAGTAACATAAGAACATAAGAATTAGGAACAGGAGAAGGCCATCTAGCCCCTCGAGCCTGCTCCGCCATTCAACAAGATCATGGCTGATCTGGCCGTGGACTCAGCTCCACTTACCCGTCGCTCCCCATAACCCTTAATTCCCTGATTGGTTAAAAATCTATCTATCTGTGATTTGAATACATTCAATGAGCTAGCCTCAACTGCTTCCTTGGGCAGAGAATTCCACAGATTCACAACCCTCTGGGAGAAGAAATTCCTTCTCAGCTCGGTTTTAAATTGGCTTCCCCATATTTTGAGGCTGTGCCCCCGAGTTCTAGTCTCCCCGACCAGTGGAAACAACCTTTCTACCTCTATCTTGTCTATCCCTTTCATTATTTTAAATGTTTCTATAAGATCACCCCTCGTCCTTCTGAACTCCAACGAGTAAAGACCCAGTCTACTCAATCTATCATCATAAGGTAACCCCCTCATCTCCGGAATCAACCGAGTGAATCGTCTCTGTACCCCCTCCAAAGCCAGTATATCCTTCCTTAAGTAAGGCGACCAAAACTGCACGCAGTACTCCAGGTGCGGCCTCACCAATACCCTATACAGTTGCAGAAGGACCTCCCTGCTTTTGTACTCCATCCCTCTCGCAATGAAGGCCAACATTCCATTCACCTTCCTGATTACCTGCTGCACCTGCAAACTAACTTTTTGGGATTCATGCACAAGGACCCCCAGGTCCCTCTGCACCGCAGCATGTTGTAATTTCTCCCCATTCAAATAGTGTTCCCTTTTTTTGTTTTTTTCCCCAAGGTGGATGACCTCACACTTTCCGACATTGTATTCCATCTGCCAAACCTTAGCCCATTCGCTTAACCTATCTAAATCTCTTTGCAGCCTTTCTGTGTCCTCTACACAACCCGCTTTCCCACTAATCTTTGTGTCATCTGCAAATTTTGTTAAACTACACTCTGTCCCCTCTTCCAGGTCATCTATGTATATTGTAAACAGTTGTGGTCCCAGCACCGATCCCTGTGGCACACCACTAACCACCGATTTCCAACCCGAAAAGGACCCATTTATCCCAACTCTCTGCTTTCCATTAGCCAGCCAATTCTTTATCCATGCTAATACATTTCCACTGACCCCGCGTACCTTTATCTTCTGCAGTAACCTTTTGTGTGGTACCTTATCGAATGCCTTTTGAAAATCTAAATACACCACATCCATCGGTACACCTCTATCCACCATGCTCGTTATATCCTCAAAGAATTCCAGTAAATTAGTTAAACATGATTTCCCCTTCATGAATCCATGCTGCGTCTGCTTGATTGCACTATTCCTATCTAGATGTCCCGCTATTTCTTCCTTAATGATAGTTTCAAGTATTTTCCCCACTACAGATGTTAAACTAACCGGCCTATAGTTACCTGCCTTTTGTCTGCCCCCTTTTTTAAACAGAGGCGTTACATTAGCTGCTTTCCAATCCGCTGGTACCTCCCCAGAGTCCAGAGAATTTTGGTAGATTATAACGAATGCATCTGCTATAACTTCCGCCATCTCTTTTAATACCTGGGATGCATTTCATCAGGACCAGGGGACTTGTTTACCTTGAGTCCCATTAGCCTGTCCAGCACTACCCCCCTAGTGATAGTGATTGTCTCAAGGTCCTCCCTTCCCACAATCTATATGGGTAGAGCTGCAGAACACCAAAGGGCAAAAAACGTTAGTGGGAGTTGTGTACAGACCTCCAAACAGTAGTAGTGATGTTGGGGAGGGTATCAAACAGGAAATTAGGGGTGCATGCAATAAAGGTGCAGCAGTTATAATGGGTGACTTTAATATGCACATAGATTGGGCGAGCCAAACTGGAAGCAATACGGTGGAGGAGGATTTCCTGGAGTGCATAAGGGATGGTTTTCTAGACCAATATGTTGAGAAACCAACTAGGGGGGAGGCCATCCTAGACTGGGTGTTGTGTAATGAGAGAGGATTAATTAGCAATCTCATTGTGCGAGGCCCCTTGGGGAAGAGTGACCATAATAGTGGAATTCTGCATTAGGATGGAGAATGAAACAGTTAATTCAGAGACCATGGTCCAGAACTTAAAGAAGGGTAACTTTGAAGGAATGAGGTGTGAATTGGCTAGGCTAGATTGGCGAATGATACTTAAGGGGTTGACTGTGGATGGGCAATGGCAGACATTTAGAGACCGCATGGATGAACTACAACAATTGTCTGGCGTAAAAATAAAAAAGGGAAGGTGGCTCAACCGTGGCTATCAAGGGAAATCAGGGATAGTATTAAAGCCAAGGAAGTGGCATACAAATTGGCCAGAAATAGCAGTGAACCCGGGGACTGGGAGAAATTTAGAACTCAGCAGAGGAGGACAAAGGGTTTGATTAGGGCAGGGAAAATGGAGCACGAGAAGAAGCTTGCAGGGAACATTAAGGCGGATTGCAAAAGTTTCTATAGGTATGTAAAGAGAAAAAGGTTAGTAAAGACAAACGTAGGTCCCCTGCAGTCAGAATCAGGGGAAGTCATAACTGGGAACAAAGAAATGGCAGACCAATTGAACAAGTACTTTGGTTCGGTATTCACTAAGGAGGACACCAACAACCTTCTGGATATAAAAGGGGTCAGAGGGTCTAGTAAGGAGGAGGAACTGAGGGAAATCTTTATTAGTCGGGAAATTGTGTTGGGGAAATTGATGGGATTGAAGGCCGATAAATCCCCAGGGCCTGATGGACTGCATCCCAGAGTACTTAAGGAGGTGGCCTTGGAAATAGCGGATGCATTGACAGTCATTTTCCAACATTCCATTGACTCTGGATCAGTTTCTATCGAGTGAAGGGTAGTCAATGTAACCCCACTTTTTAAAAAAGGAGGAAGAGAGAAAACAGGGAATTATAGACCGGTCAGCCTGACCTCAGTTGTGGGTAAAATGATGGAATCAATTATTAAGGATGTCATAGCAGTGCATTTGGAAAATGGTGACATGATAGGTCCAAGTCAGCATGGATTTGTGAAAGGGAAATCATGCTTCACAAACCTTCTGGAATTTTTTTGAGGATGTTTCCAGTAAAGTGGACAAGGGAGAACCAGTTGATGTGGTATATTTGGACTTTCAGAAGGCTTTCGACAAGGTCACACACAAGAGATTAATGTGCAAAGTTAAAGCACATGGGATTGGGAGTAGTGTGCTGACGTGGATTGAGAACTGGTTGTCAGACAGAAAGCAAGAGTAGGAGTAAATGGGTACTTTTCAGAATGGCAGGCAGTGACTAGTGGGGTACCGCAAGGTTCTGTGCTGGGGCCCCAGCTGTTTACATTGTACATTAATGATTTAGACGAGGGGATTAAATGTAGTATCTCCAAATTTGCGGATGACACTAAGTTGGGTGGCAGTGTGAGCTGCGAGGAGGATGCTATGAGGCTGTAGAGTGACTTGGATAGGTTAGGTGAGTGGGCAAATGCATGGCAGATGAAGTATAATGTGGATAAATGTGAGGTAATCCACTTTGGTGGTAAAAACAGAGACACAGACTATTATCTGAATGGTGACAGATTAGGAAAAGGGGAGGTGCAACGAGACCTGAGTGTCATGGTACATCAGTCATTGAAGGTTGGCATGCAGGTACAGCAGGCGGTTAAGAAAGCAAATGGCATGTTGGCCTTCATAGCAAGGGGATTTGAGTACAGGGGCAGGGAGGTGTTGCTACAGTTGTACAGGGCCTTGGTGAGGCCACTACTGGAGTATTGTGTACAGTTTTGGTCTCCTAACTTGAGGAAGGACATTCTTGCTATTGAGGGAGTGCAGCGAAGATTCACCAGACTGATTCCCGGGATGGTGGGACTGACCTATCAAGAAAGACTGGATCAACTGGGCTTGTATTCACTGGAGTTCAGAAGAATGAGAGGGGACCTCATAGAAACTTTTAAAATTCTGACGGGTTTAGACAGGTTAGATGCAGGAAGAATGTTCCCAATGTTGGGGAAGTCCAGAACTAGGGGTCACAGTCTAAGGATAAGGGGTAAGCCATTTAGGACCGAGATGAGGAGAAACTTCTTCACCCAGAGTGGTGAACCTGTGGAATTCTCTACCACAGAAAGTAGTTGAGGCCAATTCACTAAATACATTCAAAAGGGAGTTCGATAAGTCCTTACTACTCGTGGGATCAAGGGGTATGGCGAGAAAGCAGGAAGGGGGTACTGAAGTGCATGTTCAGCCATGAACTCATTGAATGGCGGTGCAGGCTAGAAGGGCTGAATGGCCTGCTCCTGCACCTATTTTCGATGTCTATGTTTCTATTCCTGTGACCAGCAATTTCTGGCATGGTTTCTGTGTCTTCCACTGTGAAGACCGAAGGAAAATAATTGTTTAAGGTCTCAGCCAATCTTCTAGTTTCCCACTTAACCTTGGCCACCTTATACGCATTGGTTTTGAATTTGATACTCTCCTTTATTTCCTTGATTATCCATGGATGATTATCCCTTCTCTTACTGCTTTTCTTTTTCACTGGAATATATTTTTGTTGAGCACTATGAAAGAGCTCCTTAAAAGTCCTCCACTGTTCCTCAATTGTGCCACCGTTTAGTCTGTGTTTCCAGTCTACTTTAGCCAACTCTGCCCTCATCCCACTGTTGTCCCCTTTGTTTAAGCATAGTATGCTCGTTTGAGACACTACTTCCTCATCCTCAATCTGTATTACAAATTCAACCATACTGTGATCATTCATTCCGAGAGGATCTTTTACTGGGAGATCGTTTATTATTCCTGTCTCATTACACCAGGACCAGATCTAAGATCGCTTGCTCCCTTGGCGGTTCTGTAACATACTGTTCTGAGAAACAATCCCGTATGCATTCTATTAATTCCTACTCCAGGCTACCCCATGCGATTTGATTTGACCAATCGATATGTAGTTTAAAATCCCCCATGATTACTGCCGTTCCTTTTTCACATGCCTCCATTATTCCCTTGATTATTGCCCGCCCCACCGTGAAGTTATTATTTGGGGGCCTGTAAACTACACCCATCAGCGACTTTTTCCCCTTACTATCTCCAATCTCCACCCACAATGATTCAACATTTTGTTCATTAGAGCCAATATCGTCTCTCACAACTGCCCTGATATCTTCCTTTATTAACAGAGCTACCCACCTCCTTTCCCTTCTTGTCTATCTTTCCGAATTGTCAGATACCCCTGTATGTTTAATTCCCAGTCTTGGCCACCTTGCAACCACGTTTCTGTAATGGCCACCAAATCATACCCATTTGTAATGATTTGTGCCGTCAACTCATTTACTTTATTTCGAATGCTGCGTGCGTTTAGGTAGAGTGTTTTAATCCTAGTTTTTAAACCATGATTTTTAGTTTTGACCCCTCCTGCAGCCCCTTTATATTCATACATATTGTCCCTTCCTATCACCTTGTGGTTTACACTTACCCCAGTGCTACTCTGTTCTGTTGCCTCCTGCCTTTTGCATTCTTTCTTGGGGTCCTGTTCATCTGAGTTCTCACCCAGTCTAATTAGCTCAGAGCCCTCTCCTGGGTTCCGAATACTCCTTGCATTGAGGCACCGAGCTTTCATGCTTGCCTTTTTATTACACTTTGACCCTTTAGAATTTTGCCGTACAGTGGCCTTTTTTGGTTTTTTGCCTTGGGTTTCTCTGCCCTCCACTTTTACTCATCTCCTTTCTGTCTTTTGCCTTTGTCTCCATTTTGTTTCCCTCTGGCTCCCTGCATTGGTTCCCATCCCCCTGCCATATTAGTTTAACTCCTCCCCAACAGCACTAGCAAACACTCCCGCTAGGACATTGGTTCCGGTCCTGCCCAGGTGCAGACCGTCCGGTTTGTACGGGTCCCACCTCCCCGAGAACCGGTTCCAATGCCCCAGGAATTTGAATCCCTCCCTAGTGCACCACTGCTCAAGCCACGTATTCATCTGCGCTATCCTGCGATTCCTACTCTGACTAGCATGGGGCACTGGTAGCAATCCCGAGATTACTACTTTTGAGGTCCTACGTTTTAATTTAGCTCCTAGCTCCTTAAATTCGTCTCGTAGGACCTCATCCTTTTTTTACCTATATCGTTGGTACCAATGTGCACGACAACTGGCTGTTCACCCTCCCTTTTCAGAATGTCCTGCATCCGTTCCGAGACATCCTTGACCCTTGCACCAGGGAGGCAACATACCATCCTGGAGTCTCGGTTGCGGCCGCAGAAACGCCTATCTATTCCCCTTACAATTGAATCCCCTATCACTATCGCTCTCCCACTCTTTTTCCTGCCCTCCTGTGCAGCAGAGCCAGCCACGGTGCCATGAACTTGGCTGCTGCTGTCCTCCCCTGATGAGTCACCCCCTCAACAGTACTCAAAGCGGTGTATCTGTTTTGCAGGGGGATGACCGCAGGGGACCCCTGCACTACCTTCCTTGCACTGCTCTTCCTGCTGGTCTTCCATTCCCTATCTGGCTGTGGACCCTTCACCTGCGGTAAGACCAACTCGCTATACATGCTACTCACGTCATTCTCAGCATCGTGGATGCTCCAGAGTAAATCCACCCTCAGCTCCAATTCCGCAACGCAAACCGTCATGAGCTGGAGGCGGATACACTTCCCGCATACGTAGTCGTCAGGGACACCGGAAGTGCTGCCGGGATCAGTTCTGGGACCCCAACTATTTACAAGCTATATTAACAACTTGGAAGAAGGGACTGAGTGTAACGTAGTCAAGTTTGCTGATGATACAAAGATGGGAGGAAAAGCAATGTGTGAGGAGGACACAAAAAATCTGCAAAAGGAATAAACAGGCTAAGTGAGTCGGCAAAAATTTGTTAGATGGAGTATAATGTTGGAAAGTGTGAGGTCATGCACTTAGGCAGAAAAAAAAATCAAAGAGAAAGTTATTATTTAAATGGAGAAAGGTTGCAAAGTGCTGCAGTACAGCGGGACCTGGGGGTACTTGTGCATGAAATACAAAAGGATAGTATGCAGGTACAGCAAGTGATCAGGAAGGCCAATGGTGTCTTGGCATTTGTTGCAAAGGGTATGGAGTATAAAATCAGGGAAGTCTTGCTACAAGGTATTGGTGAGGCCACACCTGCAATACTGTGTGCAGTTTTGGTTTTCATATTTACGAAAGGAGGCAGTTCAGAGAAGGTTCACTAGGTTGATTCCGGGGATGAGGGGGTTGACTTCTGAGGAAAGGTTGAGTGGGTTGGGCCTCTACTCATTGGAATTCAGAAGAATTAGCGGTGATCTTGTCAAAACATATAAGATTATGAGGGGGCTTGACAAGGTGGATGCAGAGAGGATGTTTCCACTGATGGGGGAGATTAGAACTAGAGGGTATGATCATAGAATAAGGGGCCGCCCATTTAAAACAGAGACGAGGAGAAATTTCTTCAGAGGGTTGTAAATCTGTGGAATTCTCTGCCTCAGAGAGCTGTGGAAGCTGGGATATTGAATAAATTTAAGATAGAAATAGACAGTTTCTTAAATGATAAGGGTATAAGGGGTTATGGGGAGCGGGCGGGGAAGTGGAGCTGAGTCCATGATCTTATTGAATGGCGGAACAGGCTCGAGGGGCTGTATGGCCTACTCCTGTTCCTATTTCTTATGTTCTTATGTTCTTAGATTAGAGTTCCAATCATTCTGTATGCTGCCTACACCATTTTGCTTCGTGTTTCGTGCACCCCGCACCCGTTTTTGTGTTTTATCCAATTTCAGCCCCTTTATGTTGTAACGTGGGGAAATGCGGCAGCCAATTTGCGCACAGCAAGGTCTCACAAACAGCAGTGAAATAATCTCCAGATAATTTGTTTCAGTGATGTTGGTTGAGGGATTAATATTGGCTCGGACACCAGGAAGAACTCTCTTGCACTTCTTCAAATATTATCATGGGATCTTTTACGCCTACCTGAGAGGACAAATGGGGGCTTGAGTTAAGGTCTCATCCAAAAGATAGCACCTCTGATGGTGCAGCACTCCCTCAGTACTACACTGGTGTCTGCATAGATTATGTGCTCAAGCCTTTGGAATGGGGCTTGATACCACAATATTTTGATTCAGAGGCACGACTGCTACCACTGAGCACAGAATATGGATTCGATCACGCAACAAGCTCACCAGAATATCCACAAAGCAACAGTAAGGTTCAGAACGCGGTTAAGCTTGAAAAGCGGTTAATCAAGAAGACAAAGAAAGACTGTGGTGACTTCTACATGAACCTTCTCATTTGGCGAAACATACCAACTGAAGGCCTTGATAGTTCGCCAGTACAACGCTGACTCGGTCGTCGCACAAAGACAAACTTCCCAATTGCAAATGAAGAATTAAGAATCATACACGACGTCATCGTCAACAAAGAAAGTAACCATGCCAAACAAGCACACTACTACAACAGAGGTGCTACAGCACTTCGTACACTGCGGGAAGGAGAAACAGTGAGACTCAAACAAACCCGAAAAAGCAGAGTGGCAAAAAGCTCAGGTTCAGAAACAAGTCGTCATTCAATCATATCAGGTCATTACAGAAGATGGCTGTGAGTATCGCAGAAATAGGAAGCATGAGAAAAAGCGCTGAGACATTGATCGAAACTCCAGAGATCTCAGTGACATGCACACACAATCCGCTGACTACACAGACAACTAACACACGAAACAGCACTTCAACGACAGCACGTGAAAACAGGGATATGTTGCCTGATATTTCCCCTCAGAGCACTGATAAAGGGACTAAAGCGATCAGTGCACAGAACACCACTGAAACAACCAGTTTGAAGCAAAGCCACAGAAGCTGCACAACACCTGGAACACTATGTACAGAAATAAGAAATCATGGACACTGGACACTTGGATAAAGAATTAATAAGGCAAGAGTTTTGTTGTTGTTTGTTAAAATTGTAGTTGTTTACTACATGTACTCATAAGAAGTTAACTACCCATTTATATTGAAACTAACTTCAATCATTTTTGTTTCTTATGAAAGGAAAGGTGTAACAAGATAATGTATAGCACCCTCTAGCTCGGAGGTATCGAGATACTCTATAGTTCCCTGTAGCTAGGAAGTATAGGGAGCTGCATTGAGAGGGTCTGTGAAGGAATGCCATCTTCAGCTCCACATGGCAGTCTGAGATCTCCCAAATAAATAGAGTTAAGTTGAACTAAGAATGTTCAAGCGTGTTCAAGAAACTATAAAATACACCTACAATGCTGCTTTGCAGAGTATTTTTAATGGGTAAAGAAATTAAAAAGACATCCATTCGAAAGTGTGGTGCACAGAATTGGGCACAATACTCCAGCTGAGGCCTAACTCGTGTTTTATAAATGGTTTACCCATTTTGTCAATTAATACCCTGCCTTGAGAATTTTGTTTATTGCAACTCGTTTTGAAATCTGTTGCTCATCACTTCAGTTACTAAGACGTCCAACAATAATCCATAAAGAGAACGGGAACCTGAGAAGTTTGTAGGAAAGTGTGTTCAGCATTAACACTGGATATTTCCCCCACACAAGAACTATTTACTGAGAGCAGGTACATAAACCATTTCCAGTTCTCGTCCCACTCAGCCCTTGAGCCAGCCAATGGAGTGGGACTTGATGCTACCATTGAGCCACAATTTACATAGGGGCCAAATTTCGGCCTGAGTTGCTCCTGTGTTTTTGGAGCAACTGGTTTAAAATGGAGTATCTTAGAAATTTGAATTCTCAGCATTTAGTTTGCTCCAGTTCTAGTCAGTTAGAACAGTTTCACTTTGGAACAGAATTTTTTTTCAAAAGGGGGCGTGTCCGGCCACTTACGCCTGTTTCCAAAGTTTAGGTAGTGAAAACTTACTCCAAACTAACTTAGAATGGAATAAGTGAAGATTTTTGTACGTTCAAAAAAACCTTGTCTACATTTTAGAAAATCAGGCGTAGGTTACAAATCAGGCGTAGGGAATGGGGGGGGGGGGTTTAAAGGGAAGTTTACAAACATTAAACACTTCAGTTTTACAAATAAAGAGCCATCATCAATAATAAATGATAAATGCATCAATAAATCAACCAATAAATCAATCAAAAAATTAATAAAAATATTTTAAAAATTATAAAATCAACAAATAAAACATTTTCTACTTACCGACTACAGCACCGGGAGTCCTCCAACAGCGTGCTGGGACAGCCCCCCCAGTGTGTCTCTGTCAGTGTCTCTATCTCTCTGTCTGTCTGTGTGTGTGTCTCTCACTCTCTGTCAGTGTCTGTGTTTCTGACAGCGAGGGGAGGGGGAGAAGGGGGTTGGGAGAGGGAGAAGGGGGGTGGGAGGGGGAGGGGGAGAAGGGGGGTGGGGAGAAGGGGGGGTAAGGGGGGTGGGGAGAAGGGGGTGGGGGGGAGGAGGAGAGGTGGGGGGTGGAGGAGGAGGAGGAGGAGGAGGAGTGGGGGGAGGAGGAGGAGGGGAGGTGGGGGGGAGGAGGAGGAGGAGGGGGTGGGAGGAGAAGGAGGGAGGAGAAGGGGGAGAGGGGGAGAAGGGAGAGAGAATGGAGGGAGGGAAGGAGAGGGGAGGGAGGGAAGGAGAGGAGGGAGGGAGGGAAGGAGGGAGGGGAGGAGAGGAGGGAGGGAAGGAGGGAGGGAAGGAGGGAGGGAAGGAGGGAAGGAGGAGGGAAGGAGGAGGGAGGGAGGGAGGAGGGGGGGAGGAGGAGGAGAGGAGGGGCGAGGAGAAGGAGGGGAGGAGAAGGGGGGGAGGAGAAGAGGGGGAGGAGAAGGGGGGGAGAGGGGGAGAAAGGAGAGAGGATGGAGGGAGGGAAGAAGAGAGGATGGAGGGAGGGAAGGAGAGAGGAGGGAGGGAGGGAAGGAGAGAAGAGGGAGGGAAGGAGGGAGGGAACGAGAAAGGAGGGAGGGAAGGAAGGAGAGAGGAGGGAGGGAAGGAAGGAGAGAGGAGGGAGGGAGGGAAGGAGAGAGGAGGGAAGGAGAGAGGAGGGAGGGAGGGAAGGAGGGACGGAGGGAGGGAAGGAAGGAAGGAGGGAGGGAAGGAGAGAGGAGGGAGGGAGGGAATGAGAGAGGAGGGAGGGAGGGAGAGAGGAGGGAGGGAGGGGGTGGGGGGGGGGGGGGGAAGGAAGGGAGAGAAGGAGGCTGAACGGCCGGGCCCAAGACTTCGGGCTGAATTTACAGGTAGGTGGCATCGGGTCTCGGTGGGGTGGGGGGGGGAGTCGTGGAGGTCCGGGGGGGGAGTCGCGGAGGTCGGGAGGGAAGAGTCGCAGAGGTCGGGGGGGGGAGAGAGAGTCGCGGAGGTTCGGGGGGGCGGGTCGCTGGGGGTGGAGGGCGGGGGGAAGCAGAGGTCGAATCTCCTGTGGGGCGGGCGGTGAGAGCGGGGGTCGGGTCGGGTCCGGTCAGGTGGGAAGAGCCTTATCCACGCAGCCCCAGTGAGGCCATTCGGCCAGGGCTAGGGGCTGCATGCTTCGGGCCCCTCCCACAGTTTTGCACGCATGTGCAGAGGTCCCGGCACTGTTTTCAGCGCAGCGACCTGGCTCCGCCCCCCAAAGCTCGTGCTGCGCTGCGCTCAGCTCCCGAGGACCTGCAGGGAGCCGGAGAATAGGTAAGTTTTTTTTAGGCGCACTTTGTGGCGCGAAAAACAGGCGTCCAGGTCCGGGCTGCGCTGTTTTAGAAGCGGCCCAAAACTTGGGCCCCTAGTGTTGTGAATTCAAGTGAACCTGCAGGTGATGTGTGCGAGGTATGAAATGCACGAAGAATTAATAAGCTGCAAATCAAAGGGATTAGAAAATTGGCGTCACATGACACCATTCTGATTCAGAATACCAGGGTGTAGAAATTGCCGTCCGCATGATTTGAAAAAAAAACATGAATTATTAAATAGTTTGAGTTGATCAATTTAAATAAAACAACACAGGGGACAATTTATTTAAAAATTAAATAGCATTATTTAAAATTAAGCAATTTAAAATTAAGAATAAACTATCAACAGTTGGGGAAAACTTGCCTCAAGTGATTTTAAGTCACCTGTACCTTTTGGACAGTATCTCAGTGATAGGTCCCCAAAATTAACTTCTCTACAGCACCAGAAGGTTTTGGATGACTCAAAATGATATCATTCTAAAGGAAATACAGACTTGCAAGTTATTTCAGAAGTGTTGGTTCACAACCACAGTAATTGCAGCCTGCACACCTTGCAGCAATGCTCAATTACTTCATTGAGTCGAACACAACACATTATGTTTTGCATGGTTTATGGTAAGGACTGTTAGTACTCAGTCACAATCACCCCATAAATGATTCATCATCATAGGCAGTCCCTCGAAATCGAGGAGGACTTGCTTCCACTCCCAAAGTGAGTACTTTGGTGGCTGAACAGTCCGATATGAGAGCCACAGACCCTGTTATAGGTGGGACAGTCATTCGTTGAGGGAAGGGGAGGGTGGGGCTCATTTGCCGCGCGCTCCTTCCGCTGCCTGCGCCTGACCTCTTCACGCTCTTTGCATTGAGACTCAAAGAGCTCAACACCCTCCCGGATGCACTTTCTCCACCTTGGGTGGTCTCCTGCCAGGGTCTCCCAGGTGTCAGTGGTGATGTCGCACTTTACCAGGGAGGCTTTGAGGGTATCCTTCTAACGTTTCCGCTGTCCTCCTTTGGCTTGTTTACCATGAAGGAGCTCCGCATAAAGCATTTGCTTAGGGAGTCTCGTATCTAGCATGCGAACTATGTGGCTTGCCCAGCGAAGCTGATCGAGTGTGGTCAGTGCTTCAATACTGGGGATGTTAGCCTGGTCGAGGACACTGATGTTGGTGCGCCTGTCCTCCCAGGAGATTTGCAGGATCTTGCGGAGACATCATTGGTGATATATCTCCAGCGACTTGAGGTGTCTTCTATACATCGCCCATGCCTCAGATCCATATAGGAGGGCGGGTATTACTACAGCCCTGTAGACCATGAGCTTGGTGGTAGATTTGAGGGTCTGGTCTTCAAACACTCTTTTCCTCAGACGGCTGAAGCAGGAGCCATTTTATGTACGGTACAATCCCATAAAGGTCAATGAAATGGCTGAGAGAAAAATATTGGACAGAATATGGGGAGGGCTCCACTTGTTTAAATAGTGCCATGCAATCTTTTACACCCATCTAAACAACCGAAGAGGCAGCCGAGGCCTGGGTTTAACATCTCAATTGAATGATGACACATCTGACAATGCAGCTCTCCCTCAGCACTGCAATGAAGTGCCAACCGAGATTGCGTGCCCAAGTCCTGAAATGGGACTTAAAACTGTTTTTACTAATGGCCAGAAATTCCATCCTCCCCGGGGCATGCGCTGAAAACCGGCTTTTCCGATCTGACAAGCTGCAGCTTGACAGATCATCCGCATCTTGGGAGCGAGGACATTTGAAAGGGCAAGATTGCAGTATTTACCCATATCTTGCCCAGCAAATGTCCTCAAATCTCTTGCGCCTGATAAAAGCAGGCGCATAACCTACTTTTACAGGCGTAAGACTCTTAAAACACACTTAAAACATAAAAAATAAAATTAAAAATACACATTTTATTTTTAAAAACCCTGCTCACTATGTTAAATTTATTTAAAACTATAATTTAAAAAACGTTTAAAAAACTCGGAAAATTTTTTTTTCTCCAAACATAGAAACATAGAAAATAGGTGCAGGAGTAGGCCATCCGGCCCTTCGAGCCTGCACCACCATTCAATAAGATCATGGCTAATCATTCCAAGATATTTATTAATTTTACTCTATTAACTCTAGGATATTTATTAACTTTAATTTCAATTAATTTTAATTATGTGGGGTGTGTGTTTTATTTTTTAATTGGTGTTATTGTGTTTGTTATTAATTGAGAAAAAAGAACAATGAGAACTCGTAGATATGGAGTTCTCATTGCTATTAATTGAGAATACTTTACCTGATTGGTTGAGCAGTCAGTATCTTCTGCGTGGGAACCTGCAGGATGGGAGCGCGCTTCGCAGCGCGGGAAGAGAAGACCGCCCCAAAAGAATCTCACATTCCTCCGGGACCACCAGGTACTTTCAGAAAAATTCTCCGGTCGGAGGCAATTGCCCACAGGAAGCCGCTGACCGGAATTTCAGGGCCAGCATTCTTGCTTTCATATTGTAAAGGAGTTCAATTTAATCGGAAGCTCAGGGAGGATTAATGGGTGAAAAATCTGGTCGCGTAGCGCCCGTTGTCTGGGCGCTACAGGTGCTGTTGTGATTTGAAAATGCCATCCGAGCAGCACGCGCGCACGTCTGATGCTGGCTGCGCCGGACACCATTTTGGTGAGGATATTAGCATCGGTGCTGGAAGTGGGCGCCGTAAGTATGCAAAGCGCTCTGATCGTGATATTAATCAGTGTGTAATCTGATTTGATGCCAGCGCTGCCATTTTCAACCTCAACACTAGAGTTAACACCCTCTCTTAACCTGCACAACTGAACATGCGTTTAACAGCAGGAAGGGACCCCCCCCGCAACAGTGCTATTTAAAGGGATCATCACCCAGATACAAGTTAGTTCCTGATTGATTTCTACTAGCAGTTGCTGTGTTTGTAGAAGTGTTTGGTGATTTCTGGACTTCTTTAAAGTTGCCTAAAGTTTACAAGGGGTGGTGTGGCATGTGCTCAAGGACTTGGTACAGACTTGAACATGGTCTGCTCAGACATGGGGGCAGTAGTTTGTATCCCCCTTGCCCGACAGCATGACAGGAAGAATGAGCAGAGGTGACACAGAAAAGGACAAGCTGCTAGAAGAGGATGGAGGAGGAGGGGGAGAAGCGCTCTCAGCAGATGACCATATCCATCCAGGGTCTTCAGAGAGCAATTAAAACAACCAATGAGAGGAGGAGGCTCCATGAATATCCCCATCCTCAATGATGGTGAAGTCCAGCACATGCAAAAGCCAAGGCTGAAGAATTCGTAACCATGTTACAACATAATTCTAAAAGGACAAAGAGTGTTAAAAAAGCAAGCCTGAAGGCTCTGTGTCTCAATGCGAGGAGCATTCGTAATAAGGTGGATGAATTAACTGCGCAGATAGCTGTTAACGATGTAATTGGGATTACAGAGACATGGCTCCAGGGTGACCAAGGCCAGAACTCAACATCCAGGGGTATTCAATATTCAGGAAGGATAGACAGAAAGGAAAAGGAGGTGGGGTAGCGTTGTTGGTTAAAGAGGAAATTAACGCAAAAGTAAGGAAGGACATTAGCTTGGATGATGTGGAATCGGTATGGGTGGAGCTGCAGAATACCAAAGGGCTAGTGGAAGATGTGTACAGACCACCAAACTGTCGTAGTGAGATTGGGTACAGCATCAAACAAGAAATTAGGGATGCATGCAATAAAGGTACAGCAGTTATCATGGGCGACTTTAATCTACATGTAGATTGGGCTAACTAAAGTGGTAGTAATGCGGTGGAGGAGGATTTCCTGGAGTGTATAAGGGATGGTTTTCTCGACCAATATGTTGACAAACCAACTAGAGGGCTGGCCATCCTAGACTGGATGATATGAAATGAGAAAGGACTAATTAGCAATCTTGTTGTGCGAGGCTCCTTGGGGAAGAGTGACCATAATATGGTAGAATTCTTTATTAAGATGGAGAGTGACACAGTTAATTCAGAGACTAGGGTCCTGAACTTAAGGAAAGGTAACTTCGATGGTATGAGACGTGAATTGTCTGGAATAGACTGGCAAATGATACTTAAAGGGTTGACGGTGGATAGGCAATGGCAAACATTTAAAGATCACATGGATGAACTTCAACAATTGTACATCCCTGTCTGGAGTAAAAATAAAACGGGGAAGGTGGCTCAACCGTGGCTAACAAGGGAAATTCAGGATGGTGTTAGATCCAAGGAAGAGGCATATAAATTGGCCAGAAAAAGCAGCAAACCTGAAGACTGGGAGAAATTTAGAATTCAGCAGAGGAGGACAAAGGGTCTAATTAGGAGGGGGAAAATAGAGTATGAGAGGAAGTTTGCCGGAAACATAAAAACTGACTGCAAAAGCTTCTATAGATATACGAAAAGAAAAAGATTAGTGAAGACAAACATAGGTCCCTTGCAGTCAGAATCAGGTGAATTTATAATGGTGAACAAAGAAACGGCAGACCAGTTGAACAAATACTTTGGTTCTGTCTTCATGAAGGAAGATACAAATAACCTTCCGGAAATACTAGGGGACCGAAGGTCTAATGAGAAGGAGGAACTGAAGGAAATCCTTATTAGGCGTGAAACTGTGTTAGGGAAATTGATGGGATTGAAGGCTAATAAATCCCCGGGGCCCGATGGTCTGTATCCCACAGTACTTAAGGAAGTGGCCCTAGAAATAGTGGATGCATTGGTGATCATTTTCCAACAGTCTATCGACTCTAGATCAGTTCCTATGGACTGGAGGGTAGCTAATGTAATCCCTCTTTTTAAAAAAGGAGGGAGAGAAAACGGGGAATTATAGACCAGTTAGCCTGACATCAGTAGTGGGGAAAATGTTGGAATCAATTATTAAAGATGAAATAGCAGCGCATTTGAAAAGCAGTGACAGGATCGGTCCAAGTCAGCATGGAATTATGAAAGGGAAATCATGCTTGACAAATCTTCTGGAATTTTTTGAGTATGTAACTAGTAGAGTGGACAAGGGAGAACAAGTGGATGTGGTGTATTTGGACTTTCAAAAGGCTTTTGACAAGGTCCCACACAAGAGATTGGTGTGCAAAATTAAAGCACATGGTATTGAGGGTAATGTACTGACGTGGATAGAGAACTGGTTGGCAGACAGGAAGCAGAGAGTCGGGATCAACAGGTTCTTTTCAGAATGGCAGGCAGTGACCGGTGGGGTGCCGCAGGTCTCAGTGCTGGGACCCCAGCTCTTTACAATATACATTAATGATTTAGATGAAGGAATTGAGTGTAATATCTGCAAGTTTGCGGATGACACTAAGCTGTGTGGCGGTGTGAGCTGTGAGGAGGACGCTAAGAGGCTGCAGCTGATATTTAAAGCACATGGTATTGAGGGTAATGTTGGACATGTTAGGTGAGTGGGAAAATGCATGGCAGATGCAGTATAATATAGATAAATGTGAGGTTATCCACATTGGTGGCAAAAACACGAGGCAGAATATTATCTGAATGGCGGCAGATTAGGAAAAGGGGAGGTGCAACGAGACCTGGGTGTCATGGTACATCAGTCATTGAAAGTTGGCATGCAGGTACAGCAGGCGGTGAAGAAGGCAAATGGTACGTTGGTCTTCGTAGCTAGGGGATTTGAGTATAGGAGCAGTGAGGTCTTACTGCAGTTGTACAGGGCCTTGGTGAGGCCTCACCTGGAATATTGTGTTCAGTTTTGGTCTCCTAATCTGAGGAAGGACGTTCTTGCTATTGAGGGAGGGCAGCGAAGGTTCACCAGACTGATTCCAGGGATGGCAGGACTGACATATGAGGAGAGATTGGATCGACTGGGCCTATATTCACTGGAATTTAGAAGGATGAGAGGGGATCTCATAGAAACATATAAAATTCTGACGGGATTGGACAGGTTAGATGCAGGAAGAATGTTCCCGATGTTGGGGACGTCCAGAACCAGGGGTCACAGTCTAAGGATAAGGAGTAAGCCATTTAAGACCGAGAAGAGGAGAACATTTTTCACTCGGAAAATTGTGAACCTGTGGAATTCTCTACCACAGAAAGTTGTTGAAGCCAGTTTGTTAGATATATTCAAAAGAGTGTTAGATGTGGCCCTTACGGCTAAAGGGATCAAGGGGTATGGAGAAAAAGCAGGAATGGGGTACTAAAGTTGCAGGATCAGCCATGATCATTCTGAATGGTGCTGCAGGCTCGAAGGGCCGAATAGCCCACTCCTGCACCTATTTTCTATGTTTCTATGTTCAGTTAGAAGTGCCGAATGGATGATCCATCTCGGCCTCCTCCTGAAGTCCCCACCATCACAGAAGCCAGTCTTTAGCCAACTCGATTCACTCCACATGATTTCACTGAACACACTGGATACAGCAAAGACGAAAGGCTCGGACAACATCCCAGCTGTCGTGCTGAAGACTTGTGCTCTAGAAGTAGCCATGCCTCTAGTCAAGCTTTCCAGTACAACACTGGCATTTAGCCAGTAATGTGGAAAATTGCCCAGTTATGTCAGCTGTGGCTCAATTTGTAGAACCCTTGCCTCTGAATGACTCCAGAGACTTGAGCACACAAATCTAGGCAGACACTTGTTACAGTACTGAGAGAACGCTATACTGTTGGAGGTGCCGTTTTTCAGATGAGACATTAAACTGAGGCCCTGTCTGCCCTCTCAGATGGACATAAAGATTCCATGGTACTATTTCTAAAAAAAGCAAGGGAGTTATCCCTGGTGTCCGAGTCAATATTTATCGCTCAATCAACATCACGAAAACAAATTGGGGCTGAAATTCAGGGTCCGGATAAGGTCCATTACCGTCGTTTTGCAGCAGCCATGCGGCGGAATCCAATGGCCGCCAATTTCTGGTCGAATGGCCGCCACAAGCTAAATTAAGCAGGGGGGTTTTCTGGCAGTCCCCACTTCCATCCCGCCACTGCCAAGTAGCCGTAAGTGCGTCATCAGTGCGCACACTGCCGGGGCCCCCCACCTCCGTCCATAGTCAGCCCGAAAAATCGAATCCTCGCTGAGCAGTGCCCTCAATAGCTTTCTCTGTTGGTGCACCTTCTATTCTGACTGCGAGCCTTGGCTGCGCGGTGGCCATTAAAGGCAAAAGCCCAATGCCGCGGCCACCATTTTATTTTTTTTGCTGGCTAACTTCCATGTCGGCGGGACTATTGTGCCCCCGGGTTCGGCTGGGCCACCAACAGGCAGCCTGGCACCCTCTCTTGGGTGCCACGCCATTGGCCCGGCCGAAACCCTCCCTGGTGGCCCATTG
Source organism: Pristiophorus japonicus (assembly GCF_044704955.1). NCBI lineage: Eukaryota > Metazoa > Chordata > Chondrichthyes > Pristiophoridae > Pristiophorus > Pristiophorus japonicus. The sequence goes on from NC_091977.1 coordinate 139,579,989, forward strand.
GCCAATCCTAAATATTCATCGATTCTCTCCCCTTTAAAGGAGGAGAGATACGTGGTGACGTAGACGCGCAATGACACCACTGCTCCGCTGCTGAGTGACAGCGACGGAGAATCCAGCCTGCCTCTACTTCCGCCCCTCACCAGCACATACCACCGCACTTCCGCCCCCTTTGTGACCAACTTCCTGGCTGCTGAATATCGGTCAAGAATCGACCTCATCCTACCCGGTGGTGAAAGTACTTAAAAAATTGTAAGTGCGCCAGCTTTCTGGTGGGTCTGAATTTTGGTCCCATTATCTAGTCATTATCACATTGCTGTTTGTGGGAGCTTGCTGTGCGCAAACTGGCTGACGCATTTCCTACATTACAACAGTGACTACACTTCAATAAGTACTTAATCGGCTGTAAAGTGCTTTGGGTCATCCATTGCTTGTGAAAGGTATTAATGCTTGCTATATAAAAGCAAGTCTCTCTTTTTTTCTTTTACGTATGCCCTGTCCACAAAAAGCAGGATAAATCTAATCTGGCCAATTACCGCCCCATCAGTCTACTCTCAATCATCAGCGAAGTGATGGAAGGTGTTGTCAACAATGTTAGCATGTCGCACTAACTTTTAAAAATTCGTTTCTGGTATGCGGGTGTCGCTGGCAAGGCCAGCATTTATTGCCCATCCCTCATTGCCCTTGCAAAGGTGGTGGTGAGACACCTTCTTGAACCGCTGCAGTCCTTATGGTGAAGGTACTTCCACAGTGCTAATAGGGAGGGAGTTCCAGGATTATGACCCAGTGACAATGAAGGAATGGCAATATATTTTCCAGTCAGGATGGTGTGTGACTTGGTGGGGAACTTGGTGTTCCCATGCACCTGCTACTCTTGTCCTTCTAGGTGGTAGAGGCTGCGATTTGGGAGGTGCTGTCGAAGAAGCCTTGGCGAGTTGCTGCAGTGCATCGTGTAGATGGTACACACTGTAGCCAGTGGTGGAGGGAATGAATGTTGAAGGTGGTGGTTGAGCTGCCAATCAAGTGGGCTGCTTTGTCCTGGATGGTGTCGAGCTTCTTGAGTGTTGTTGGAGCTGCACTCATCCAGGCTAGTGGAGAGTATTCTAACAGACTCCTGACTTGTGCCTTGTAGATGGTGGAAAGGCTTTGGTGAATCAGATGGTGAGACACTTGCTGCAGACTATCCAGCCTCTGACCTGCTCTTGTAGCCACTGCATTTATGTGGCTGGTCCAGTTAAGTTTTTGGTCAATGTTGACCCCCAGGATGTTGATGGTGGGGATTCAGTGATCATGCCCTTGAATATCAAGGGCGAAGGTTAGACTCTCTTGTTAGTCTTTGGCTGGCACTTGTGTGATGCGAATGTTACCTGCGACGTATCAGCCCAAGCCTGAATGGCGTCCAGGTCTTGCTGCATGCGGGTATGGACTGCTTCATTATATGAGGAGTTGCAAGTGGAACTGAACACTGTGCAACCATCAGCGAATATCCCCATTTCTGACCTTATGATGGAGGGAAGGTCAGTGATGAAGCAACTGAAGATGGTTGGGCCTAGGACACTGCCCCGAGGAACTCCTGCAGCGATGTCCTGGGGCTGAGATAATTGGCCTCCAACAACGACTACCATCTTCCTTTGTGCTAGGTATGACTCCAGCCAGTGGAGAGTTTTCCTACCGATTCCAATTGAATTCAATTTTACTCAGGCTCCTTGATGCCACGCTCATTCAAATGATGCCTTGATGTCAAGGGCAGTCACTCTCACCTCACCTCTGGAATTCAGCTCTTTTGTCCATGTTTGGACCAAGACTGTAATGAGGTCTGGAGCCGAGTGGTCCTGGCACAACCCAAACTGAGCATCGTTGATATAGGATCTCTCTCCTCCTGTTCAACTCCTGCACCAAAGTCTCCAGTGCTGCATCCGAGCACCTTGGAGCTCGCTCTATCCTCTGTTGTGCCATCAGTACTTCTTCATCCTGCTTACACTCTGTTCCCCAGTCAGTTGAATCACTTGCTTTAGCCAGAATGTACCTGCCCTTTAAGAGGTACCAGCTGCCTTTAAGAAGTGATGGCTAGCTTTAATTAGTGGTAGCCTCACTCGAACTTGGGGACCCTGCTGAGTATGCAGCCACTCAGCAGTGTGTTCAGTGCTGAGCTGCATGCCACAATCATTCTAATTCGCAGCCAGCACAACATTGGCATGTTGGCTGCATCGCTTTGAACAGCAATTCCACATCATAAACCCCGCATCCGTTTTCGGGAGCAATCAAATTTTAAGCCTAAAGCTTTTTGTTTTAATCTTTTAACTCAGTGGCTGAGCTACTGCATATGCTTCATGTGCTTTAAAGTGTAGTGTCACTTTTGTTAGTATTAATGGAATAATTAATTGTACTAGAAATAAAAGTAAGCATTTCTGGAAATGCACAAGGTCCATCAATATCTGAAAATTAATGTTTTGGGTAGAGACCCTTTATTAGAACTGACAAAAGCTCCACTACCCAAAATGTTAATCATTGTTTTCTCTTTACAGTTGCTGACAGATATTCTATGTATTGCCAGTGTTTTCTATTCCCACCCCACTGCCACAAAAAAGGTGACATAAGTACTCTGTAAATTATGTCATAAATGCTAAACATGAAATTGAAAGCGATCTCGGGGTCCTCATAGACTTGACACTCAACATATTCAACTAATGTAGAACAGTAATTGATAAATCAAATAGAATGTTGAACTATATGGCCTAAACATTAGAGTAGTAAGTCAGAAGATTTCATGCTCAACTGTATAGTGCTTGAGTGCTGCTCACAGATACATTCAAGTATAAAGGCAATGCAGAGAAGAACCACGAGGCAGATCGCTAACATCAGAGGTTTGAGGAATAACTGAGGGCTTTACAGCCTCAAAATGAGGTGACTGAGAGGTGGTGTAGAGGTATAAAAGAGTGTTAACAAGATGGAAAAGGTACACTAAATGAAGCTAAATTTCAAGAATAGGACAAGGATACACAGGTTCAAATTAGTAAAAGGGAAATTTTGAATCAGTGGTCAGTGCCAGCCCCCATGCTTCACAAGACCATGGGTTCACTGATAGTATTAAAAATACTGCAAATTAATTTTAAACAGTTATAAATCACTGGTTAGGCCTCAGCGCAAGTATTGTGGACAATTCTGGGCAAGACATTTCAGGAAAGATGTAAAAGCATTAGAGGAGGTTTACCAGGATTTAGGGACTTCAGTTATAAGGAGAGGTTGGAAAAGTTAAGACTGTTCTCCTTGGAACGGAAAAGATCAAGAGGTGACCTAATAAAGGTTTTCAAGATGATGAAAAGTTTTGATAGGAAAAAAATATTCCCTCTGATGAGTAGAGAATAACTAGAGGTCATAGATTCAAAATCATTGGAAAAAGATCTACAGGGGAGGTGAGGAGAAATGTTTTCACTCAGAGAGTTGTCGGGATCTGGAACGCTCTACCTGAAAAGGTTATGGAAGCTGATTACAAAAACAATTTAAAACAGAGTTGGGCAGGGACTTAAGGATGTGGAACTAAGCATGACTGCTCTTTCGTAGAGCCATCACAGGCACAACAGGTCGAATGGCCTCCTTCTGTGCTGCAAGTTTATCTTCTATGAATTCCATGAAAGTTGTCACCTGAGAACTTTTAAACTAGGTTTTACTGGGGTGTAGTTAAATTGCAGCAGGTGGAAGCTCTACAGACATGAGACTACCTCCATGGACCTTATATAATGAGCTTCAGATAATTTTACACCTGAGTTAACACCACAGTTTGCATCTATGTGAAGCCAAAACACTTTACATTTAAGCAAACTGTATAATGTAACTGGCCTGTAGGGAGAATACATCATTAGTTGGCACAATACCTGAATGCAGTATTTGAACTTTGGGTTTTAATTAGTGGAGAGAAATAATAGACAATTATATCTTAGCTGATTTCCCCTCACTCACTCCATGTCCAATATTATCATAGAAGAGAATCATAGAATAGTTACAGCACAGAAGGAGTCATTCGGCTTGTAGAGCGTGTGCCTCTGCAAGAGCACTTCCGCTAGTCCCATTCCCCCACCCTTTCCCTGTACTTATCCAATTTCCTTTGGAAAACCACAACTGATTCTGCCTCCACCACCTTTTCAGGCAGTGAATTCTAGGTCCTAACCACTCGCTCCGTAAAAAACCTTTTCTTCATGTCGCCTATGGTTCTTCATGTCGCCATCGAGATTTAGCGACATTTTTACTTACAATCCCCTGCCCTCACTCTGTGCTTGTAATACCTCTGGATAGCCACATCCCACCGACATTTCAGTATGGCTGCCTGATGTTTTTTGCTTGTCCTCCTTCCAAACAACCTGTTTGGTTTAAAGTTTTCAATTGGGGAAAGGCTGATTTTACTAAGCTGAGATGTGATTTAGCAAAAGCTTGAAGATAAATCGGGCATTCAAGGAGGAGCAAATACATTCCCACAAAGAAAATAGGTGGAATTCCCAAATCTAGAGCCTCCTGAATGTTAAGGAGCATACAGGCTAGGATAAGGAAAAAAAGGGAAGCTTTTGTTAGATACCGAGAGCTCAATATTGCAGAAAGCCTGGAGGAGTATAAAAAGTGCAGGGGGTTATTAAAAAGGAAATTATGAAAGCAAAGTGAGGGGATGAAAAAATATTGGCAAGGAAAACCTAAAGATGTTTTATAAATACATAAAAGAGCAAAAGGATAACTAAGGAAAGAGTAAGGCTGATTAGAGACCAAAAAGGTAACCTGTGTGTGGAGGTGGAAGATATGGGTATGATTCTTAATGAAGCCTTTGCATCTGTCTTCATGAAAGAGAGGGACGATGCAGACATTGTAGTTAAGATGGAGGAGTGTGAAATATTAGATGAAATAAACATAATGAGAGAGGAAGTATTAAGGTGTTTAGCATCCTTGAAAGTAGATAAACCACCAGGCCCAGATGAAATGTATCCCAGGCTGTTAAAAGAAGCAAGGAAGGAAAAGGCAGAGGCTCTGACAATCATTTTCCAATCCTCTCTGGCTACAGGTGTGGTATCGGAGAATTGGAGGACTGCTAATGTTGTACCATTGTTTAAAAGGGGTGAAAGGGATAGACCAAGTAATTACAGGCCAGTCAGCCTAACCTCAGTGGTAAATTATTGGAAAAAATTCTTAGGAATAATATAAATCGTCATTTAGAAAGGCACAGATTAATCAAGGTCAATCTGCATGGATTTGTTAAGGGAAGATCATACCTGACTAACATGTTTGAATTTTATGAGGAGATAGCAAGGGTCAATGAGGCTAACACTTTTGATGTATACGACATAGATTTTAGCAAGGCTTTTGACAAGGTCCCACATGGCAGACTTGTCAGAAAAGTAAAAGCCCATGGGATCCAAGGGAAAGTGGCAAGTTGGATTCAAAATTTGCTCAGTGGCAAAAAGCAAAGGGTAATGGTCGATGGGTGCTTTTATGACTGGAAGGCTGTTTCTAGTGGGGTTCTGCAGGGCTCAGTACTAGATCCCTTGTTTTTTGTGGTATATATCAATGACTTAGACGTCAATGAGGGCATGATTAAGAAGTCTGCAGATAGGTACAAAAATGGGCTGAGTGGTTGATAGTGAGGACGAAAGCTGTAGACTGCAGGAACATATCAATGGACTGGTCAGGTGGGCAGAAACATAGTAAATGGAATTCAATCCAGAGAAATGCGAGGTCATGCATTTGGGGAGGGCTGACAAGGCAAGGGAATACACAATAAATTCTAGGATGCTGAGAAGTGTATAGGAACAGAGGAGCCTTGAAGTGCATGTCCACAGATATGTGGTAATAGGACAGGTAGATAACATGGTTAAGAAGGCATATGAGATACTTTCTTTTATTATTCAAGACATAGAATATAAGAGCGGGGAGGTTACGTCAGAACTGCTTTAAACACCAATCAGGCCACAGCTAGAGTATTGCAAACAGTTCTGGTCACCGCATTACAGAAAAGATGTGATTGCATTCGAGAGAGAGAGTATAGAGGAGATTTACAAGGATGTTGCCTGGACTAGAGAATTTTAGCTATGAGGAAAGATTGGATAGGCTGGGGTTGTTTTCTTTGGAACAGAGGAGGCTGAGGGGAGATTTAATTGAGGTGTATAAAATCATGAGGGACCTAGATAGAGTGGATAGGAAGGACCTATTTCCCTTAGCAGAGAGGTCAATAACCAGGGGTCATAGATTTAAAGTAATTGGTAGAAGGATTAGAGGGGAGTTGAGGAGAATTTTTTTCACCCAGAGGGTGGTGGGGGTCTGAAGCTCACTGCCTGAAAGGGTGGTAGATGCAGAAACCCTCATCACATTTAAAAAGTAGTTGGATATGCACTTAAAGTGCTGTAACCTATAAAGCTACGGGCCAAGAGCTGAAAAGTGGGATTAGGCTAGATAGCTCTTTTTCAGCCGGCACAGACACAATGAGCTGAATGGCCTCTTTCTGTGCCATAAACTTCTATGATTCTATGATAACACAGTAGTTCCATCCCATTTATCACCCAAACTCTTTGCTATGAGAGTAGTGGTGAAATTCTCATGTTTCATACCAGGCAGACTACGTTAGGGAAAGAGGAGAATGGGAAGGAAGATCAGCATCCACATTGGGCAGACGTGAGACCCAGAAATGAGATGAGGTACCTGAGGCAAGCCAGACATTATTTTGAGAACCAGAGGCTTTCCTCAGTCACATGCTGGGCAGATTTCCTCTCTGTGCTATGTGTAGTAAAACTGTGAATGTACCTTTTATAAATGTGTTCACAATTTCACTTCATAGTGAAATCTTCTCAGCTGTTCCTGTCGAGCGACTGCCAAAATTTCAAATCATAAACAGTATTAAACAAGTATTATATATATAGACACATTTTTTGCACTGTACTTCCATTATGTTACACACACACATGGATCTTGGTTTAAATGTTAACACAGCGAAGACAATTGCTTTGCAGATAAGTTGGAAGAATATGACCACATCTGCTATAAATAGCAGTGAGCAATCTGCCTTCTAGGAAACTAATACAGCCAACAGCAGTTACTTACATGAGGTATAACTTACCTTCAAAATCAGAGAACCGTATTTGCAAATAGTCCAGTAAAAGACATGCCTTGTCCCTGCCCATGCTGAATAGATGTCATGAATAGAAGTCATATTTATAAAGATCCAATTATGATGTATCAAGGATTTTTTAGGTTACTATATACATATTTAATCTGTATTAAGCTCAAGCTGTTACTATTCAATAGAACACTGAAGTGTGATCCTGGTAACAGTTTTCTTTATAGTGGAACAGTCCATAACTGCAGTTCGATATAATTCCATTGCTTCTTGGGATTCAAAAGATTAATGGCATGTACTTTATAGTTATTCAAAATTTCTATCAGTAGCGCTATCAATGGCTCAATAGGTAAATACATCAGACATGTTATGAAGTCCTACAGATTAGTAAAGTCCTCTGTTTGCTCTATGGTCTTTGTTGGTTTAGCTCTCAACCAAATGGTGACGATGCTAAATTAGCCACATTGTCCTCGATTTAAAGAGGGGAAAATAAAAATATCCAGGCTTTCTATCCAACAATACCTGCTGGAAATACACATGTGGTGAGAGAACAGGGTCAACTTCACCTGTGACCCCTTCAACATGGTTAAATAGCCAGCTGACGTTCACTGTCCGACTCATTTGGCCAAGATGCTGGAGGTTTGCCAGCATCCATGGAATCACACCTCAACACAAGTGACTCCTTCAGGAGAGAAGAGAATACTGAAGGAGGTTCAACAAAGGCAGTACATTCAAAGTTGTTTTTAGTGTGCCTTTTAGGTGACATAAGAAAACACTGTAAAATGAATTGCTACAGGGTATAAGGATATGTATCTCATGAGTTTGATACTGTGATTTCTGAGAGCACAGAAATTCTAGAAATTGTACTGAGGTAGCACTGGACAAGGTTCAGCATGCCCATGACCTAATTGATGCCCCAACAACCATAATTAAGAAATAGGCGAGAATTTTTCCACACAGACACATACAATCAGTAAATTTTAAAAATTCTCTTACTGTTTGGATTACACAGATGTGCCTAAAACAATGCTGCAGGGTGACCAAAGATTACATATAAATGTCAATCTATGTGCGATGGTGAGGCAGTCCAAAACTGAAAGACAAAACTGAACAAAGATCTGAAAATTAAATTTCAAATAGGAACATAGGATAATATTTTTTGAATGATCAAAAAACAAAACTGCCACTTGCAATAGGCTCATAAAAAGCTTTACCACCAGATGGCAATAACACACATTTGCTATACAAATTACTGAAATAAATAAGCAATATACAATGGCTAGAAATAAAATATATTTCAGTGTACTGTCAGCTATAGGGAGAGTATAATGCAGAGACATTATAAAGGCAGTATTTATCTTAATACATAGAATTAGTTATGAAAGGATTTTACTTTACTCTCAAACTCAAAGCAGATCACAAATAATGCACTGCTTTTAGTTTTAGTGCTTACATAAACAGATTAAAGACAATAAAAAACAAGAAAATATTTCTTCTATCAAAACTGCCAGAACTGGTCAGTTTAATTCAAATGACTACAGTTTATTTAATGCAGCAGAACCTCCCAGCCACATCATTTTCATTTACTTACAAACAACTATTTGATCGTATTTCTATATAACTAGTGAAGACAATCAATAAATATTTAATCCTGAAAACCACACATCAGTGCAGTTTTAATAAAGCTCAGTGAAGAACATACCTGTAAAGCCTAAGTTCTCAGTGGCAAAATAATGCCTGTGTGAAGACGGAGTGTCAGTAAAAAAACAATTAACAAGGGTGTCACATACCAATATTACAGAGGATTACTCAGTTATGTCATTGTGGTTCAGTGCACATAGTTCTTCTGATACCTTCCTCTCCCTCTCCCATCCCAAACATAACCTCATTAGAGCTTGCACTACTGTAAGAATGACTGTACCTTTCTTGAAAATAGCAAAAGCTAATAATCCTTTGTTTCTACTTTGACAATTTACTTAGTGTGTAGTCAGGACTTAAGAACTTGCTAAATTTATTCATACTGGATCAAAAGCTGCTGCTTGCAACATACCGGGAAAAGAAAACTGATTTGAATAGACATGGACCAGATAGATGTGAATCTATCTACACTCAGGTGACCTTATGTCCCCATTTTCCAGGGACAGTCCCTGGATGAGGTACTGTGTCCCCAAGCAAACAATGTTCCCAGAAGAGTCCCCATTTCATGAAATGCGTCCCCAAATACCCCAACTTTTATTTTCTCGTGCTGGGAGTTGCACGCAAGTTTCCTGGGTGTGCTCATTTACATTCCCATTACTGCAGGTATTGGTAAAAAACTGATGTAACAGTTGATCTTTCTGGAAATTTCGCTGTAGTGGGAGATTAGGAGCAGCGGGGGGTCACAGGTGAGTGGGAGATTGGGACCGAGGGAGGGAGATCGGGAGTCAGGCATTTCTGGCCTGTGTCTGAATGCGCTTCAATAGTGTGATGTCACTATTATATGGTAATTATATGCACATTTGTTTTGCATTTGTAGTGTACATATGCAACTGTTAAAATATAGGCTGCTAAAAAAATTTGTCTTGCTACGCTGCACAACCTAAATTTCCGTCCTGGCTATTTTACTGCACCTACCCTGTGTACCCCCCGGATTCAGTTTAGAAAATATGGTCACCCTAATCTACACATGTCCAGAACTATCCCTTATTATGGAACACAAAATAAAAGCATTATTTGTCATCTTCTGAATAAAAAACATACCTAATATAAAAAACTCCTTACTACAGCAAACCAGAAATAATGAACAATGACACTTTCCTGTAAATACAAGCACTGATGATCGTGCCTATTCCGTACATTTTAGAATATTGATGCAAGTACATGCAGCTTTAAGAATCTATTTGTAAATACACAGACAAATTGCAGTTGAAAATAAAATGTTGAATAAACATGATTACTGTTGTGGGGGAGGGCTGATGTTGCAGAACATTAATTCATTGTTTCAAGTACCAGGAGGCTAATTTGAAATCTCAGCTAGGTAATCACACGTATCACTAACTGCAACAAGGTACTGGATGGCTGGGGCTGCAGAAGCAAAATGAAAACCTATCCCCATAGCGCTCCTTGTACTTTTCAGCTCTCACCAACATGCAGTCCTTTATGTGAGGATTGAACAATAAGGAATGAAAACAAGTTATAAAGTGGAAATCTTACAAATACATTTTTTGATGGTAAACATTATATCGCCAATTATTTTATTTTATTATTGTTTTGATTTCAAACCAGAGTACTATAACTGCCATCTTTTAAACTCAAACTCACTGGAATTAGTAACTTAAATGGCATTAGCCAAAACTGTTGTGATAAATTCCTGCTTACAGCCTATGAATAGTACACTACTTTTGCATAATTGAAATAGGCCAACCAGTTCAATACTATGCATGCAATTGTCAGTACTCATACCCTACAGTAGAAGTTTTGTACTAGCCAGTTTCATTCAGCTCAAAGATATGACAAGTTCCTAGTTAGATCATTATAACTTCTTCACTGGGTCACACTCTTAATTTAGTTGAGAGTACTTAAGAATGAATCATATAAAAGTGTGAAACTATCAATCATAAGGCACTATCAGTGGGTATGATGCAAGGAAAATGAATAGCCAAGTTAAATTATATTTACACCTTTTTAATTTGAGCTAGTAATAAAATATAACTCATAGGTTCTTTGTAACACACTACTAACCGAATCAATAACATGGCATGAATGTAACTCAGCTATTGATCTCTGATTTTGGGGGATAGAGCACATTGAATTCACTAGTTATTCAGTACTTGAATCCTACAAAGTGGTTGATGTACTTTTTATACTTCTTCATTGTAAACGATTTCAAGTGAAAGTTAATATTCCACAGTTTTTGGGGAGGAGATCAAGTAGTGCTTCTGATAGGAGAAGCTCCTTATCCTAGTTAGAAAATGTGGGATATAAACTGTGGTCCCTTCTGGCATTCAAATTCTGGTACCCTGAATAGGTTCTTGGCCAAGAACCTACCGGAGATCTCTTTAATAACAAATAAATAAAAATTCTAAAATATTAGCACAAACATTGGATTTGCCAGAAATTGTGGAGGTCTGCAAACCATACTAGCCCATTCCTTCCAGCAGAAGGACAAGAGATGAAGTCCAAATTTAAAAAAACTCTTGTACATATCCACACACTAAAGCAAATCATTTCTGCAAGCCTCCAGGGGGACTCCCAACATGTCCAGGGGAGTGTGGTGATAGGCCCAAAAATTAGACCAGGACCTGAATATGCCAGATCTAAGCCTTCTCCTCCCGTTACTGCGGGGCTTTCTTTGGCATGCAAACTGTCTCAGCAGAGTTTGTGCTGGGGGAGGGTACCCTCAGATTGAGAATTTTCTTGACCCCTTATTGGTTAGGAAATTGGCTGAGCGGCAGGAGACAGAGAGAAGGGATAATGGGCAAGATATGACTAGTGGTGTCCTTCAGGGATCTGTGCTGGGGCCTCAACTATTTACTGTATTTATTAACGACTCAGATGATGAGATAGAGAGCCACATATCCAAGTTTGTCGATGACACAAAGATAGCCAGCATTGTAAGCAGTGTAGATGGAAGCATAAAATTACAAGGAGATATTAGTAGATTAAGCAAATGAGCAAAATTGTGGCAAATGGATTTCAATGTAGGCAAGTGCAAGGCCATCTACTTTGGACCAAAAAAAGATACAATAGAGTACTTTCTAAATGGTGAAAAGCTTGTAAAAGTGGAGGTCCAAAGACACTTGGGGGTCCATGTACATAGATCATTAAAGTGTCATGTACAGGTACAGAACATATTCAAGATACAGATATACAAAGTCCTGGTTAGACCGCACCTGGAGTACTGTGAGCTATTCTGGGCACCACAATTCAGGAAGGATATATTGGCCTTGGAGGGAATGCAGCATCGATTTACCAGAATGATACCTGGACTCCAAGGGGCCGAAATTCAGGCCCGCCAGAAATCTGGCGCAACTACCTTTTTTAAATGTTTTTACCGTCGGGTGTGATGAGGCAGGCTCTCAATCAATTTTCTCCTCTTTGCAGTTTTTTCGGATCAGACCGGAAGCCGGTCATAATGGGAGTGGAAGTGCGGCGGTAAGTGTTGGTGAGGGGCGGAAATGGGGGCGGGACGGAGTCTCCGCCACTGTCACTCAGAGGCGGAGCGGTGGTGACGTCAGTACGCGTGTGCGTCACCACGTCTCTCCCCTCATTTAAAGGGGAGAGAAGCAGCGTTTTTTTAGGATCAGCCACTGGGCCACCAGGGAGGGTTTCGGCTGGGCCAGCGGCCTGGTACCCAAGAGGGGTTGTCAGGCTGCCTATTGGCGGCCCGGCCAAATCTGGGGTGATAATTATCCGGCCGATCGGGAAGTCGGCCACCAAAAAAAAACACGGCAGCCATGGCAGTGCGTCCTCCCCTTGAAGGGCCGCCGCGCTGCTGTAGCTCACGCACAAGAAACCAGGTGCACAGTGTCAGAAAACACTGTCGGGGGCACCACACGGCGGATGGTTGATATTTTTCACGGAGTGGAATGGAGATGCGGGAGAGCAGCGGTGATTGCTTTGATGGCATGCTTGGGGTGGTCGGCAGCAGCGGGGCGGAAGTGGGGACCGCCAGAAAATTCCCCGAGGTGAATTTGGATCATGGTGGCCAATGGACTGCAACGCAGTGGCTACTCGATTCCACCACATGGCTGTCACAAAACGGCAGTAACGGGCCTTATCAGGACTCGAATTTCGGCCCCCAAGGGTTAAATTACCAGGAGTGATTACACAAACTAGGGTTGTATTCCCTGGAATTTTGAAGTTTAAGGGGTGATTTGATCAAAGTTTTCAAGATGTGAAGGGGAATAGATAGGGTAGATAAAGAGAAGCTATCTCCGCTGGTTGGGGAGTCCAAGACCAGGGGCATAGTCTAAAAATTAGAGCCAGGCCTTTCAGAAGTGAAGTTAGGAAAAGGTTCTACATGCAAAAGGTGGTAGAAGTGTTGAACTTCCACAAATGGCAATTGATGTTAGGTCAATTGTTAATTTTAAATCTGAGATTGATAGACTTTTGTTAACGAAATGTATTAAGGGATATGGGGCAAAGGCAGGTATATGGAGTTAGCTCACAGATCAGCCATGATCTCATTGAATGGTGGAACGGATTCGAGGGGCTAAATGGCCTACTTCTGATCCTATTGGGACCCGCTCAACAGTCAGTATGCAGAGAGAAAGAAGACATACTGGCCTTGCTCATGGAGCGAGTGGGGCCCACCTGGGGGTGCAGGCCTAGGCCCTGGCCTGGACACCTGAAGAAATTCTACTATTAGAATGGACAACTCGGCCCCTTACCTAGGCCAATGGGTCCGAAGAAAAAATCTGTATGTTGGTGGCATACACAAGGGTAGCACCACACCTGTCCTTGTTGCTATTCAGGGCACCCAAGTTTCACTTGAACACAGTTACTTGTTTGTAATATGAAAAATAGTTGACCTTCACCTAGCACTGCATCCTCAGGTGAGGTCACCAGCAGCTATCCCCCACCAATTATCCTAGGATGTTGGCCCTGTGGATTTTCAGCTCCTATCTGTTAAAAGCACACTGCCATAAATCAAAATAGGAAGGTGAGATCAAAGAGGAGAGCCTATGCCAAAAAAAGAAACATTTGAATTTATAGAGCACTTGATCACATCATTAAAAATACATCATCTAGTGAATTTAATGTAGGCAAATGCAACAAGCATTTTGCATCAGTAGTGCTAGCTTGTTTTGTTTTGTATTTGGAAGTGTGACGCCGCTATACTAGTTAAGGCCAGAAAACACATTCATATGCAAATAAGGGGCCTAACGCCACTTGAGGTGCCCAGTGCAAGATTAGTTTTCCGAGGCCATGCCCGGCAGCCAACCACCGTGCCCCCGATCACCCCTGCTCTCTCCCCCTGGCCACTGCTTCTTTCCCGACACGATTGGCCCCCTTCCCGGTCACCCCCCCCCATCCCTCATCTACCCGCAGCAGCCCGCTTTTCAATGACATTTCGTTGGCAAGCTGCCTACTAGCGTCCGCAGCTTGCCAGCTTGATGGAAATGAGGCCCAAGGCCCAATATCGGGTGTGCTTCAAGCCTCACCATTCAGGCACAGGGATTTGGCGCGCCCGAATTCTAGGCCAAAGTATGGAACAAGAAACGGCATCAGCCCATCAAACTGTTACTTTCACAGACTGTACCACTTACCTTATGATGAACTCTATCCCATTTAATGACTCTTTATTGAGAAAATTTATCTCTGATCTCCAAGGGTAACCAATCAAATTCCTCAAACCAAGATCTCAAAGTAGCTTGTTGTTTGTACTAGGGTTTACAACTGTTTTGACTGGCTGAGAGCACTCAATCCGAATAAACTATTCAAATTACACTGCATACTGGCTCTCTACTCACAAAAGGCAATTGCACAATATTGTGCTTCACTTCTTAGAATTCCACAGAGGAGCTTTGCCATATGCTTTTCATAAAGCTTAGTAAATAGAAGACCCTGCACTAAGGTTTTGTAAAAATGTTGCTGCCAGTAGGTATAAATATCACAAAAGGAAAAACATTTCCAAGTGATTATCAGGCCACCTACACAAGTTTGAACAGAAGATCATATCAACACAAACACTAATGCAACAGAGCAAAGAAGTCAAATTAATAACGAAATTTAATGGGCCGAAGCAATCGTTTCATCATAGAAATTTACAGCATGGAAAGAGACCACTTTGGCCCATTATGTCTGCGCCGTCTGATCAAGAGCTATCCGGCCTAATCCCACTTTCCAGCTTTTGGTCCGTAGCCCTGTAGGTTACAGCACATCCAAGTATTTTTTAAATGTGGTGAGGGTTCCTGCCAGTGAGTTCCAGACCCCTCTGGGTGAAGAAATTTCCCCATATATCTTCTCTAAACCACCCTCGATTACTTTAAATCTATTTATACTTTACATGGTTTGTGCTGAATCACTTTAAACAATTTAAAACAGTATTATAAATGGGCTTTGTAAAATGTTTCCATTGTTTACAAACATGAGATCTAAAAATGTAAATCTTACCAAAACAGTCACATTGTTTTCACAAGGTGCAATTGTGGCAAAACTAAAGCACACCTTTTTAGTTTTTAGTTTGACTCGCTCCAACAACAAAACCAAATAAGTTGCCAACCACTTCTTGTTGAAGACAATGTCAATTTTAAATAGTAAAATAAAGGTGGGAATCTTGTGTTTCAACTTAAACTCTGAATTTAAATTAAGTAATACTGATTTTACAAAGTCTCCACTATGTAATTTATAAAAAAAGACAAACCAAAGTAAAAGCAAACAAAAAACAAAAGAAACTCCGCTTCTGTACTCCCAGCACACACCAGGTGCACATATCATGAAACTACACACCCCAAGCCCATGGCGTTTTGTCCATTAATGTCATTTGGTGTGAGCAATTCCATATGTGCTCACAACAGATGTTTTACCCATTATCGCCTTTATTTTAAAAGTTCAAGTGAGGTTTTATTCTTGTATATCTGTGTCAGCTCAACAGCTTATGATGTGGAAGCAACTTGGTGACAGGAAATTCCTTTTGTAACTGCTGAACCTTTATAATACAAACAAATAACATTGAGAGCAAAATTCCTCCTATTCATAATTTTAGTGGAGTTGGCATAAGTACAAAATGGAATTTTCTATTTAGTACTCACACGGACATCCCCTTTTAAGTCATTAAGTAAGCCTTCTTTACCCAACTCTTGATCTGTTCAATCATTTGCAAACCCAGGTTGAACAGAAATTCATCTTGCTATATTCTAAACTCATGTATATACAAAAAAAGGCCAAGTTACTGGGTTTGTGCTAACTGGAAAGTCAGTTATTAGAACTGGATTCAGGGGAATGACATCAGGCCTATGGGGAGAGGCCTAACTATTGGGAGGAGAAACTAATCAATAGAGGGTTCCAGTATATGTCAAACTTTACCAACCCATGACATCTAGCCACAGGGTGAAACTGGCTGAGGGCATGGAGTAAGGTCAGCTCTGTTCAATCCATTTTCTTTGCCTCAAAAGTGTGAAAAATGGGCATTAAACAAATATAGAGGCTAAATTGGGATGTGTAGCACCGGTATTTAAGACATTACACAGCTATATAATGCTCGAAATGGGGTCCAAGATACGCTCGCACGCTTCCAATAGGCAGTGTGCCAGGCGCCATCTTGTTAAAGAGGTATGTGCACATGCACCTAATGACCACCAGCAGCATGTAGAGCAGGCAGATTCTGACGTTCGTGTGCCATGCTGATTTTACGCTAGCACTCCCATTTTCAAATGCCACATTCCAGCTAATGCGTTCCAGCTACTTCTTCCCACTGCCTCCTGAGCATATTTCTGGAGGGCCTCCTGCCCCCACTGTGGATACAGGGTGTCTCGTTTTCTCTCCACCTCTTGCACTAAGACCGCCAGTGCATTGTCAGAAACCTTAGTGCATGCTCTCTCGCCCGTTCAGCCATTCCTCAAAGTATTACAGCCCAAATTGACTTTTGAAATGGAATGCCTCGTGCAGCCAATGAACAGTGCGGGTAGTACTGGCCGCATGCAATAATCATTTAAAACAGCAAGCAGCACAAATTTAACATGCTGTCTGCAATGAAACGTACAAGTGCGGGTTAATCTCGTATCACGATCCCATGCCCATTTTCAGGGGTTAGCCAATTTTAAACTTTTTTTTAAGTTTAGAAGTTAAATATACATTTTTTAAATTACAAGAAAAGCTGTGATTTTACTGATGTTCCAATAAATTGCTAGGACTCTAGGTGTGGTGACTGTCAAATGGCCAGTAATGTGAACTGATGGTGCAAATGGCTGCGAGAGTGTTATTGTGAAAACAGCTTAAGCTTTATCCAGAATCACCAGGAACTACCATTATTGGGCCCAAGTTTCTGTCCTTTGAGCTCGAGAATTCCAAAGATTCACAACTCTCTGAGTGAAGGAATTCCTTCTTCTCTCAGTCTCCCTCTCCCCCCGCTCATCTCCCCCACCCGTCATCTTCTCCCTCCCCCTCTCCTCTTCCCCCCTCACCCTCTCTCCCTCCCTTCCCCCTACCCCCTCGTTTCCCTCCCTCCCCTCCTCCCTCGTCTCCCTCCCTCCTCCCTCCTCCCCTCCCTCCCTCCCTCCCTCCTCTCTCCCTCCCCTCCTGCTCCCTCCCTCCTCCCCCTCTCTCTCCCCCTCATCCTCTCCTCTCGGTCCCCCTTCCCCCTCCTCCTCTCATCTCCCTCCCTCCTCTCCTTCCCTCACCACCCCCCTCTCTCTTCCCCCCTCCCTCCTCCTCTCTCTTCCCCCCTCACCCCCCCTCACCCTCTCTCTCCCTCCCCCTCTCTTTCCCTCCGCCCTCCTCCCCTCCTCTTTCTCCCTCCCCCCTCCTCGCTCTCCCTCCCCTCCCCCTCATCCCCTCTCCCTGCTCCCCCCCCCCTCGCTGTCAGAAACAAAGTGACACTGACAGAGAGAGAGAGAGAGACACTGACAGAGACAGAGAGAGCGAGACACTGGGGGGGCCCCGTCCCAGCACGCTGTTGGAGGGCTCCCGGTGCTGCAGTTGGTGAGTAGAAACTTAATTTTTTATTTACTGATTGATTTTTTATTTTTTTTATTTTAATATTTTTTAAATTTTTTTTGATTCATTTATTGATTGATTTATTTATCATTTATTATTGATAATGGCTCTTTATTTGTAAAAGTGAATGTTTAATGTTTGTAAACCCCGCTTCCCCACCCCACCATCTCTCGTTCCCTACGCCTGATTTATAAGTGTAGGCAAGGAGCAACTCAGACCGAAACTAAAGCCCATTAATTCTAGTTTTCACCAAATGTTATACTTGTGTTCCCCTCTGACCTCCTCATGAGCTTATTTTGTCATTTTGGAAGATTCTGAAATGCCACACAGTTGGCCTAAACTAGATTCATATAAGGGCAGAAATTCCGGCCTCCTGGGTCCATACTGAGTGTCTACGGACCCGGGAAGGCATTGCAAAAGCCGGTTTAATGCACACTGCGCGCTGAAAACCGGCTTTTCTGATCTGTCAAGCTGGAGCTTGACCGATCCAACGCATATCAGGAGCGAGGACATTTGCAAGGGCAAGGTTGTGGGATTTTTACCCATATCTTGCCCAACAAATGTCCTCAAAACTCTTGTGCCTGATAAAAGCAGGAAGCAGCCGACCGGGATTTCTGGGCCATTATCATCTTTTTGTTTTAATGGATCAGCAACAATACCTGAAAGTTTAGGAACTGCATATTTGGTTGCTAAAAAATCTGGAGAAATCATAAATGTAACATTTGAGTCTATTTTCAGAATATAGATCTTAACTTTATCTACATTTTCTTCAGCCACATTTTGGAGTTTCATTTGTTGACACAGCTCAAAATTAAACTTGCATCTGTTTTACATAATAAGTTTAGTTTCAAATTCCTGATTTTATATTCACAAAATATTGGCTGCATCCCGATTGTTACAAAAGTATTATCCAAAATCTAAATTTTATCGTAGGGGGAGAAATTGGATTTGCTTGTGCCTCCCATACGCAAATAACATCTCACTCAGGTGCTAACCACTCCCGCTAAATTCCGCGAGGAAGTAGCGGCGGCGATAATCGATTGTGCCGTGCTCCACTGTGCCGGTGAGGACGACTGTCATGTATTCAACTGTCATTGTAACCCATATATGAACTGACCTAAGTTGTATACCGTGAGAACACTGACCACTAGGTGGTGAACTTGTGGGAAACACTCCTAACCTGGACTTTCAGGTATAAAAAAGGGAAGCTCCACCCACCTTCATCACTTCAGTGCTGGACAATAAAGGTTACTGTCACAGAGTGACCTTCTCTCAAGTATGGGCATCATGTGCATTTATACTGTATAGTAAGGACATATTAACGACGACATCACCATGCGGGGAGCTCCGTTTTCAGCCTGGAACAAAAATTGGTCTGCACCCCCTGAAGCTGCACCAGGCGATGATAGTGACAGCTTCAAGGGATGTGAACGGGCTGGCAGGAGGCTCGCAGGGTGCAAGATAAAGGGAGGTGCCAGGCGGATCAATATAAAATGTGGCGACTTATTTGTCGCGGCCCAATGACACTTTAAACGCGGGGTCCGTGCTGCGATCTGGCAGCCCGGCACACTGCCTGAGTGCCAGGCTGGTGGCACGGCACCCCGCTCTCTGGTAGTCCAGGTAGGGCCCTGCAGAGTTGGCTGCTTGGGCCCTTCCCTTTAACGAAGAGGCGAGCCCTTCCTATGCGGTAGCAATACGCGGCCCAGTGCGTAACGCTGCACCCTGCTCCCGACCCACCCGCCCCGTTAGCGCCCCAGATTGGAAGTGGAGCGCTTTTTTTTGTGCACCACGTCCTCTCAGGCGGTTATCCCAATTTCGAGAACGGGGCAGGATATTCATGCCTGGCGCAAAAAGCCTTGCCTCGCGGACGTTACCACCCCCAAACGGGACGCAATGGAATTTCTCAGTCTTAGTCGTGAGGACATGTGTATGAAGCACATCATACCGATGAAGGTTAATTCGTAATAGTGCACAGTGCAGTAATAGTGCATGGAGCAGTTTTAACGGAGGTCGGAAGTCGGGACCCAGAGCGGGAGAGTCGGAGGTCGGGACCCAGAGTGGGAGAGTCGGAGGTCGGGACCCAGAGCGGGAGAGTCGGAGGCCCGGCTGGCCAATTCGGTGAGTCGGGAAATCGGCGAGTCAGGAGCTCGCCGATTGAGTCGGGAGGTCGGCGAGTCGGTAGGCCCTGTGAGGTCGGCGAGTCGGGAGTTCAGAGGCCGGGAGTTCGGAGGCCTCGGAGGTCGGTGAGGTGAGTTGGTAAGTAGCTCTCCTTTCTCTATTTCTTTTTAAACAGACTTTAAACTAGATAAGGCTAACTAGAGGGATGGCAGCTCAGTCCCGTGGGGTGCACATCCTGCGGCATGTGGGAAGTCCTGGACACTAAGCACAGCCTCGACAACCATATGTGCAGGAGGTATCTCCAGCTTCAACTGCTCCAGCTCCGTGTTTCGGAGATGGAGCAGCGGGTGGAGTCAATACGGTGCATCCGCGAGGCTGAGAGCTACGTGGATAGCACGTTTCAGGAGGTGGTCACCCTGCATCTTAAAGGTGTGCAGGTAGAGAGGAAGTGGGTGACAACCAGATGTAGTAAGTGCACTAGGCAGGTAGCGCAGGAGTCTCCCCGTGAGTCCATCTCGGTTTCAAACCAATATTCAATTCTGAGTATCGGTAAGGATGATGGTGCCTCTGGGGAGTGCAGCCAGAGCCAATTCCAGTGCACCACGGGTGGCTCAGCTGCACAGGGTGGAGGGACGAAGAAGAAAAAAAGCCCTAGTGATAGGGGATTCTATAGTTAGGGGAACAGACAGTCGTTTCTGTGGACATAGACGTGCCTCCGAATGGTTTTGTGCCTTCCTGCCCCAGGTTCGAGGATGTCACAGAGCGGATGCAGGGCATCCTAGGGGGCGGGGGAGGGTAAACAGCTAGAGGTCGTGGTCCATATCGGGACCAATGACATAGGTAAAATGAGGGACGAGGTCCTACAGGAAGAATTCAGGGAGCTAGGAAGAAAATTAAAGGATAGGACCTCAAAGGTAGTAATCTCCGGGTTACTACCGGTGCCACGTGCTAATGAGTATAAGAATAGAAGGATAGAGAGGATGAACACATGGCTGGAAAGATGATATAGGAGGGAGGGCTTTAAATTCTTGAGGCATTGGGACCGCTTCTGGGGGAGATGGGACCTGTACAAACCGGACAGGTTGCACCTCAACAGCGCTGGCACCAATATCCTCGCGGGGAGTTTTGCTAGTGCTGTTGGCGAGAGTTTGAACTAGCTTGGCAGGGGGATGGGAACCCGAGAACAAATTCAAAAGGAAAGGAAGTAAAGCAGAAATTGGATGGCATGAATCTAGAAAGCGAATGTATAAGACAGAGGAAACAGGGCTTAGTATGTAGTCAGCAAGGAGGCCTTCCTGTACTGAAGGTATATACTTTAATGCAAGGAGTATAGCGAATAAGGCGGATGAGCTAAGAGCACAGGTAGATACTTGGGAGTATGACATTATAGACATTACAGAAACATGGCTGAAAGAGGGGCAGGTTTGGCAGATCAATATTCTTGACTACAAGATTTTTAGACAAGATAGATAGGGGGGTAAAAAGTGGGGGTGGGGGCTGCAGTACTGATTAAAGAAACTATTATAGCGTTGAGGAGGGATGATATGTTAGAGGGATCATCAAATGAGGCCATATGGGTCAAATTGAAAAATAAAAAAGGGGCGATCACACTGCTGGGCGTATGTTATAGACCCCCAAACAGTGGGAGGGAGATAGAGGAGCAAATATGTAGACAGATTGCTGTGAAGACCAAAAACCATAGGGTAGTAATAGTAGGGGAGAAGCTAATTTTGCTAAGTTAAGGAGAGATTTGGCCATGGTGGACTGGAAACAGTTACTTGTGGATAAATCAGTGTCGGAACAGTGGGAGGCATTCAAGGAGGAGATCCGGAAGGCTCAGGCCAAACATGTGTCCTTAAAGAAAAAGGCTGGGAAAAATAATTCTTAAGCCCCCTGGATGTCTAGGGACTTACAGGGGAGGATTAAGAACAAAAGGGACACTTATGTCATATACCAACGGCTAAATACTTTAGAATCTTTAGAGGAATATAGAAAGTTAAGTGGCAAAATTAAAAAGCATAATAGGAATGCTAAGAGAAAGCACGAGAAATTCTTGGCCAGTAAAATTAAGGGAAACCTTAAGATGTTCTATAAATATATTAAGAGTAAGAGGGTAACTAAAGAAAGGGTAGGGCCTATTAGAGACCATGAGGGTAATCTTTGTGTGGAGGCAGAAGATGTTGATAGAGTTCTTAACGAATACTTTGCATCTGTTTTCACAAAGGAAAGGGGCAATGCAGATATTGCTATCAAGGAGGAGTGTGATATTCTGGATGAAATAAACATAGTGAGAGAGGAAGTATTAAGAGGTTTAGCAGCTTTGAAAGTAGATAAGTCCCCAGGCCCAGATGAAATGCATCCCATGCTGTTGAGTGAAGTAAAAGAGGAAATAGCAGAGGCCTTGACCATCATTTTCCAGTCCTCTTTGGATCTGGGCATATGCCGGAGGATTGGAGGACTACCAATGTAGTACCCTTGTTTAAGAAGAGAAAAAGGGACAGGCCGAGTAATTACAGGCCTGTCAGCCTAAAGTCAGTGGTAGGAAAACTATTGGAAAAAAATTCTGAAAGACAGGATAAATCTGCATTGGGATAGGCAAGGATTAATTAGAGACAGTCAGCACGGAGTTGTTAAGGGAAGATCGTGTTTGACGAACCTGATTGAATTTTTTGAGGAGGTAACCAAGAGGGTTGATATGGGTAGTGCGTACGATGTAGCAAAATGGGGTTTAGCAAGGCTTTTGATAAGATCCCACATGGTAGACTGATCATGAAGGTTAAAGCCAATGGGATACAGGGCAAAGTGGCAAGTTGGATCCAACAATGACTTGGAGGTAGGAAGCAAAGGGTAATGATTGATGGATGTTTTTGTGACTTGAAGGATGTTTCCAGTGGAGTTCCGCGGGGCTCAGTACTGGGTCCCTTGCTTTCTGTGGTATATAGCAATGATTTAGATTTGAATATAGGGAGTATGATTAAGAAGTTTGCAGACAACACTAAAATTGGCTGTGTGGTTGATAATGAAGAGGAAAGTCATGGGCTGCAGGAGGATATCAATCTACTGGTCAGGTGGGCAGAGCAGTGGCAAATGGAATTTAATACAGAGAAGTGTGAGGTGATGCACTTTGGGAGGACTAATAAGGAAAGGGTATACACAGTAAGCGGTAGGCCACTTAATAGTGTAGATGAACAAAGGGACCTTGGAGTACTTGTCAAGTGGATAAGGTGGTTAAGAAGACATACGGAATGCTTGCCTTTATTGGCCGAGGCATAGAATGCAAGAGCAGGGAGGTTATGTTTGAATTGTATAATACTTTGGTTAGGCCACAGCTGGAATACTGCGTGCAGTTCTGGTCGCCGTATTATAGGAAGGATGTGATTGCACTAGAGAGGGTGCAGAGGAGATTTACTAGGATGCTGCCTGGAATGGAGAATCTTAGTTATGAGAACAGATTGGATAGGCTGAGTTTGTTCTCATTGGAACAGAGGAGGTTGAGAGGAGACCTCATTGAGGTGTCCAAAATATTGAGGGGCTATTTCCATTGGTGGAGGGGTCTACAACGAGGGGGCATAGTTTTAAGGTGGTTGGTGGAAGGTTTAGAGGGGATTTGAGAGGGGGCTTCTTTACGCAGAGGGTTGTGGGCATCTGGAACTCATTGCCTGGAAGAGTGGTGGATGCAGAAACCCTCACCACTTTTAGGAGATGGTTGGATGGGCACTTGAAGTGCAGTAACCTGCAGGGTGACGGACCTAGAGCTGGTAATTGGGATTAGACTTGATGACTTTTTGCTGGACGTCGCACATGTAATGGTAAGTACTGCAGGGAATAGAATACGGCTAGCTTGATCTCCTGGACTAGTTTCGATCGCCTGGACTAGTTTCGATCGCCTGGATAGGTCGGAGAGGAATTTTACAGATTTTTCTCCCTAAATTGGCCTGGGTTTTTATCTGGTTTTTGCCTCTCCCAGGAGATCACATGGCTCCGGTTGGGGTGGTGTGTAGACTGTTTCAGTATCAGGGGTGTCGCAGTTGTGTGAGACAGATTGGTTGGGCTGGGTGCTCTTTGCCTTTCCGTCATTGTTCTTAGGTTTATATGTAACCTTTAGGGCTGCTGACCAAGGGCCATGTGGCTCTGTCAGCTGGCGTGGACACAATGGGCCAAAATGGCCTCCTTCTGTGCTGTAAATTTCTATGTTTCTATGAAACCATACGACAAACTGAGACCATTTTTGCAATCTTCCCAGAAAGTTACCTGATTAGCAGCAACCCTGTCATCACTTCAGTAGTCATTACTGTTGATAAAAGCTGCTGAACATACTGTGATCAAGACACTATTAATGTCGATCGAGTACCAGCAAACTGCCAAAGATCATGGGGCCTAAATTGCCCCTTCCTTTAAGGCCTGTCACCATTACAAATCAGCGGCCACTGGAGAGCTGCAGAGTGGAGTGGCCGGCAACTTTTCGTGGAATGGCCGCTAATAGCCCAATCGCCCTCCCAAATTTTCCTGGCGGTGCCCTGATCCACCCCCTACCACTCTGCTGCTGCCGATCCGTCTTAAGCGCGTCATCACAGTGCGCACCACCGATCTAGCACCCCGACGGCGACATTGCCCTCCGAAAATCTTTGGCCCACCCGGCGGTGCCAAAACCTGTTTTTTCCTGGTTGCCCAGTGAGGCTGTGGCCTTCTGCAACAGTGGTGCGGCTTCCCTTGAAGGGGAGGGCGTACTGCCGCTACCACCATGTCTTTTTATGTTGGCTGACAGCCGTGTCAAATATGCCCCCCGGGTTTGGTCGCGCTAGCCCTCTTGGGTGCCAGGCTGCTGGCCCTGCCGAAACCTTCCCTGGTAGCCCAGTGGCCAGAAGTTTAAAAATCATGGAGACTCTCCCCTTTAAGTGAAGGGGAGAGCCGTGGTGACGCGGCACCATGATGACATCACTGCGGCGGTGACTCTGCTCCGCCCCCAACTTCCGCCCCTCAGTTGCTGTCATCACCCCGTATCTGACCCTCAGGTGTCGTCACCAACCTCATTATGATCGAATTCTGGATGCAAGGAAAAAAAAACAACAAAGCACCGAATGTCGCTCAAGAGGTGACCTGAACCGCAGCTGCGGTAAAAATCATTGAAACAGGGCGAGAGCGCCCCGTTTCGGGCACGGCCAGTTTCTACCATCATAAGTCTTTATGTCTTTCAAAGAGACCAAATGCTTTATTCCAGAAGTTACTTGGATTTGTAGTAAGATACCATAAGTGTAACATTGGCGGCCCTGACCTGCGAGAGACCATCAGCAGCAGGTCGGGGCCATAAAAGGAGCATACCACTACAAGGTGCAGCGCGAGCCGGTTCGGGAGGGCGATGGCTGTGAATAGGATGATTGGATTGGATGTCACCATAACCCAGGTCGGTGATTGGCGCATGGGCAGGTGCAGCAACAGCAGCGAGGGCGGGGCGAAGGAGCGGTGAGAGATTGCAGAGCAACGTGATCGAGGCCCAGCAGAGGCGTGAGTTCGGGACCCAGAAGAGGCGAGGGCCCAGGGGCAGCACAGGCCAGCCCATACTGCGAAGTGTGTGTGCACTAGGTACGTGCAGCAGAGCTGGTTTCCAGTTGTCTTGGTTAATCCTTGCCACTGGACCAAGACCTAGCTCTGTCAAGCCCATGTGGTGGCTGGTGTGCAACGGCCACCACACATTAAAAAAATCCACGCACAGGCATCTTCCACCCTTCAATATGCAGTTTGGGACCTGAAATATTAGGTCCTTCATTGAAACACCTGTGAACTCATCCCTTTTTGGCGTGGAAGCAAGTCATCCTCGATACGAGGGACTGCCTCAGAAGGAGAAGAACATTTGATGAAAACTACAGCTAATTCTGGATAAAGCTTCAGCTTCTTTTCACTGTAACATTCTAGTAGCTGTTTGTGTGTGTAGTACCTATCAGTTCACATTACTGGGCCTTTAACAGCTACTGCACTCAGAGACCTCGGAATATCAAAAAAAGAATCAGGAATATTCAACCAGCTTTTGGTCAACCTGTCTTCGTGAAATCATCAGCTTTCTAACATTCACCTTGCTGTACTGTTTCGCCCTCTCCCCAAATAGATCGGAGAGAGTTAAACTAACAAGTGTGTGAAATCACTGCATGCGAGGGAGTCAAAATGTTTACTAAAAATGCACAGCTAAATTATATTAGAAAGTGTCTACAACAAAAAACAGTAAAAGGGAATATTATTTGAATGGGGAGAAATTACAACATGCTGCGGTGCAGAGGGACCTGGGGGTCCTTGTGCATGAATCCCAAAAAGTTAGTTTGCATGTGCAGCAGGTAATCAGGAAGGCGAATGGAATGTTGGCCTTCATTGCGAGAGGGATGGAGGACAAAAGCAGGGAGGTCCTGCTGCAACTGTACAGGGTATTGGTGAGGCTGCACCTGGAGTACTGTGTGCAGTTTTGGTCACCTTACTTAAGGAAGGATATACTAGCCTTGGAGGGGGTACAGAGACGATTCACTCGGCTGATAGCGGAGATGAGGGGGTTACCTTATGATGATAGATTGAGTAGACTTGGTCTTTACTCATTGGAGTTCAGAAGGATGAGGGGTGATCTTATAGAAACATTTAAAATAATGAAAGGGATAGACAAGATAGAGGCAGAGAGGTTGTTTCCACTGGTCGGGGAAACTAGAACTAGGGGGCACAGCCTCAAAATAGGGGGGAGCCAATTTAAAACTGAGTTGAGAAGGAATTTCTTCTCCCAGAGGGTTGTGAATTTATGGAATTCTCTGCCGAAGGAAGCAGTTGAGGCTAGCTCATTGAATGTATTCAAATCACAGATAGATAGATTTTTAACCAATAAGGGAATAAAGGGTTATAGGGAGCGGGCGGGTAAGTGGAGCTGAGTCCACGGCCAGATCAGCCATGATCTTGTTGAATGGCGGAGCAGGCTCGAGGGGCTAGATGGCCTACTCCTGTTCCTAATTCTTATGTTCTTATGTTCTTATGTTCAACTGGTTAAACAGCTGCTTAACTGGTACTTTCAGTTTCTGTGAGCGATGAAGGGAGAAAGTGTTGAATATTCTGCTAAAGAGGCACTTTATGTTGATGGGATAATGATCGATCCCCTCACGTAGAATCATAGAATGGTTACAGCACAGAAGGAGGCCATTCGGCCCATTAAAGCCCTTGGAGGGAGGTAAACAC
This sequence comes from Pristiophorus japonicus, assembly GCF_044704955.1. Classification (NCBI taxonomy): domain Eukaryota; kingdom Metazoa; phylum Chordata; class Chondrichthyes; family Pristiophoridae; genus Pristiophorus; species Pristiophorus japonicus. The sequence goes on from NC_091977.1 coordinate 139,607,026, forward strand.
TTGGTATTCTCACCTCCAAATGTAAAAGATCCAGAACCAATAAGTCGGCGAAATTTGACCTCATTGTCCTCCCGGCTCCACACTAAAGCTGCAGGCCATTACTGGCCAATCTTCGCCTCCTCATGTTTGCCTCTCCCAGTTGGCTGATCTTGTAACAGCCACCCACCTCCCCCCAAACCTGCCCCTTCTCCTGGACGAGATGCCTCTGAGCCTGATTCAGGTGTGGTCCGAATTCCAAGCCTAAATCTTCCTGAAGCTCAAGTGTGCACAAATGCACTTTACTCCCTACAGCAATTGAAGAATGTAGGGGATAATTTCTGCATTCACACCGCCGGCAGGGACCGTAATGCCAGCAGTGAGTATCAGGAAACTGAATGTGTGCTGAGAAGGCCAGGCTCACACGCCAGCAACAAAAATTTAAAACATTTCCCTACTCTATCGGACCCAAAAGGGGCCTGATGTGCTGCCACGTGGCCATCCCTTCCTCTGCAACTGATTAATACTGTATAATAATAAAAAACGCTCACTGCTTTCAGGTTCTGAGTTCATCCCAGTTTCTTTTTCCAAACTAGAGCAGAATCTGAAATAATAATTACCAGGAAGAGTAACTGGTGAAAAAAAATAATTTGGTTCTATTAGGATTATCATAAAATTATAAACAAAAAATAAATAAAGGGACAAGGGAAACACAGTAATACAAGATCAGCCTAAGTTGTACTATATCAAATTGCAAAGTAACCATAATCTTATTGCATTTTAATTAGAGAAGTGCTTCATACACAGATGTCAGAGTCCTTACGGATTTGTACAGACTAGGATCCCAGCTGTAACTCGTGTTTTCAAAACCACAAGCAAGTCAGTACATGTACCATAAAAGCATGCTAAAAAAATCCCAACTACAAATTGTTAAAATCTTAGTTTCATTAAAATTATAGCAACAGTCCAATGCCATTGGCCAAGAGCTGGCAGACTTTAAACTGAGTGAGAGTTAGGACCCCCAACATCTTGTACCAAGAAAGATGGCCAACGGCTGTACCAATCTTCAGACCCCAACACTCTTCGAATGTACAGTAAAAATTAAAAGGGGTATTGGTGTACTGAATTTGAATAGTAAAATAAATATTTAAGATTCTTTACTGAAATATTAGAGTTCATGTAAATAAAATACCTTAGCATACTTGCTTAGTTGTCAATCGCCAGGTCTGGTTCCAATCATTATTATAAGATCATCCTGGAGGCCAGGATGAACGATGATGACAACGATTTATGTAGTGCCTTCGACATAATATACATCCGAAGGCACTTCACAGAAGGTGGATGTAAAACAGATGCCTAGTCAGGAAAGGAAAAATTAGGAGAGGTGACCAGAAGCTTGGTCAAAGGGATGTGTTTTGAGGGATTTAAATATGGAGATGAGGATTTTAAACTTAAGGTGTTGGAGAACAGGGAGTCAGTGTAGGTCAGTGAAGAGAGGGGTGATGAGTGAGCGGGACTTAGTGCAGGTCTCGATATGGGCAGGAGAGTTTTGGATAAGTTGGGGTTTATGGAAGGTAGAGGACAACAAGGCAAGCATTGGAACAGTTGAGTATGGAAGTAAATAAACGCAAAAATAAGGGTTTGAGGTGCTGAGCTAGGGGTGGAGGCAGATGTTGCCGAGGAAGTAAGCAGTCTTTTTGCTGAAGATGATATGGGGTCTAAAGTTAAGTTCAGGGTCAAACATGACGACCCTAAACTCCGACTATCTCCTGCCCCATCCACCCTCACCTTAAACATCAAGGGGGGGAAATTGCGTAGCGCCCTGTTTGGGGGCGGTAACAGTCGCCAGGAGGGAGTTCCTGCGCCAGGTGCGGAAGTTTGGCCCCGCGACCTATATTTGGGTCACTGCCCCCAAGAGCAAGTGGAGCGCAAAATATCGCATTCGACTTGCTCTGTGGGGCGTGAGCAGGATGGAAGGGATAAGTGAAGGGTGCAGAGCTATGCGGTGGGACAACTAGCGCTGCCGCGTAGACAGGGCCCACCCCTTCATTAAAGGGGAGGCCGAAGCTGCCGACTCTGCAGAGGAGAAACGGGTCCCTACCTGGATCATCAGGGAGTGGGGTGCCGTGGCATTAGCCTGGTAGACAAGCAGAGTGCCGGGATGCAAGAACAGATACACCGCTTTGAGTACTGTTGAGGGGGATGACTCATCAGGGGGGAGCAGCAGCAGCCAAGTTCATGGCACCGTGGCTGGCTCTGCTGCACAGAAGGGCAGGAAAAAGAGTGGGAGAGCAATAGTGATAGAGGATTCAATTGTAAGGGGAATAGATAGGCGTTTCTGCGGCCGCAACCGAGACTCCAGGATGGTATGTTGCCTCCCTGGTGCAAGGGTCAAGGATGTCTCGGAGCGGACGTAGGACATTCTGAAAAGGGAGGGTGAAAAGCCAGTCGTCGTGGTGCATATAGGTACCAATGACATAGGTAAAAAAGGGGATGAGGTCCTACGAGGCGAATTTAGGGAGCTAGGAGCTAAATTAAAAAGTAGGACCTCAAAAGTAGTAATCTCAGGATTGCTAGCAGTGCCATGTGCTAGTCAGAGTAGGAATCGCAGGATAGCTCAGATGAATACGTGGCTTGAGCAGTGGTGCAGAAGGGAGGGATTCAAATTCCTGGGACATTGAAACTGGTTCTGGGGGAGGTGGGACCAGTACAAACCAGACGGTCTGCACCTGGGCAGGACCGGAACCAATGTCCTAGGGGGAGTGTTTGCTAGTGCTGTTGAGGAGGAGTTAAACTAATATGGCAGGGGGATGGGAACCTATGCAGGGAGACAGAGGGAAATAAAATGGAGTCAGAAGCAAAATATAGAAAGGAGAATAGTAAAAGTGTAGGGCAGAAAAACCCAAGACAAAAAACAAAAAGGGCCACATTACAGCAAAATTCTAAAGGGACAAAGTGTGTTAAAAAAAAACAAGCCTGAAGGCTCTGTGCTTCAATGCGAGGAGTATTCGGAATAAGATAAATGAATTAACTGCGCAGATAGCAGTTAACGGATATGATGTGATTGGCATCACGGAGACATGGCTCCAGGGGGACCAAGGCTGGGAACTCAACATCCAACGGTATTCACAATTTGGGAAGGATAGACAGAAAGGAAAAGGAGGCGTGGTGGCGTTGCTGGTTAAAGATGAAATCAATGCAATTGTAAGGAAGGACATTAGCCTGGATGATGTGGAATCGGTATGGGTGGAGCTGTGGAATTCCAAAGGGCAGAAAACGCTAGTGGGAATTGTGTATAGACCACCAAATAGTAGGAGTGAGGTTGGGGACAGCATCAAACATGAAATAAGGGAGGTGTGCAATAAAGGTACAGCAGTAATCATGGGCAACTTTAATCTACACATTGATTGGGCTAACCTAACTGGTAGCAATGTGGTTGAGGAGGATTTCCTGGAGTGTATTAGGGATGGTTTTCTGGACCAATATGTAGAGGAACCAACCAGGGAGCTGGCCATCTTAGACTGGGTGATGTGTAATGAGAAGGGACTAATTAGCAATCTTGTTGTGCGCGATCCCTTGGGGAAAAGTGACCATAATATGGTCAAATTCCTTATTAAGTTGGAGAGTGACAAAGTTAATTCAGAAACAAGGGTCTTGAACTTAAGGAAAGGTAACTTTGACGGTATGAGGCGTGAATTGGCTAGAATCGGCTGGCAAACGATACTCAAAGGGTTGACGGTGGATAAGCAATGGCAAACATTTAAAGATCACATGTATGAACTTCAGCAAATGTACATTCCTGTCTGGAGTAAAAATAAAACTGGGAAGGTGGCTCAACCATGGCTAACAAATGAAATTAAGAATAGTGTTAAATCCAAGGAAGAGGTATATAAATTGTCTAGAAAAAGCAACAAACCTGAGGACTGGGAGAAATTTAGAATTCAACAGAGGAGGCCTAAGGATTTAATTAAGAGGGGGAAAATAGAGTACGAGAGGAAGCTTGCAGGGAACATAAAAACTGACTCCAAAAGCTTCTCTAAATATGTGAAGAGAAAAAGATGAGTGAAGACAAACGTAGGTCCCTTGCAGTCAGATTCAGGTGAATTTATAATGGGGAACAAAGAAATGAGAGACCAATTGAACAAATACTTCGGTTCTGTCTTCACGAAGGAAGATACAAATAACCTTCCGAATGTACGAGGGGACAGTGGGTCTAGTGAGAAGGAGAAACTGAAGGATATCCTTATTAGGCAGGAAATTGTGTTCGGGAAATTGATGGGATTGAAGGCCGATAAATCCCCAGGGCCTGATAGTATTCATCCCAGAGTGCTCAAGGAAGTGGCCCTAGAAATAGTGGATGTATTGGTGATCATTTTAGAAACATAGAAACATAGAAAATAGGTGCAGGAGCAGGCCATTCAGCCCTTCTAGCCTGCACCGCCATTCAATGAGTTCATGGCTGAACATGAAACTTCAGTACCCCCTTCCTGCTTTCTCGCCATAACCCTTGATCCCCCGAGTAGTAAGGACTTCATCTAACTCCCTTTTGAATATATTTAGTGAATTGGCCTCAACTACTTTCTGTGGTAGAGAATTCCACAGGTTCACCACTCTCTGGGTGAAGAAGTTTCTCCTCATCTCGGTCCTAAATGGCTTACCCCTTATCCTCAGACTGTGACCCCTGGTTCTGGACTTCCCCAACATTGGGAACATTCTTTCTGCATCTAACCTGTCTAAACCCGTCAGAATTTTAAACGTTTCTATGAGGTCCCCTCTCATTCTTCTGAACTCCAGTGAATACAAGCCCAGTTGATCCAATCTTTCTTGATAGGTCAGTCCCGCCATCCCGGGAATCAGTCTGGTGAACCTTCGCTGCACTCCCTCAATAGCAAGAATGTCCTTCCTCAAGTTAGGAGACCAAAACTGTACACAATACTCCAGGTGTGGCCTCACCAAGGCCCTGTACAACTGTAGCAACACCTCCCTGCCCCTGTATTCAAATCCCCTCGCTATGAAGGCCAACATGCCATTTGCTTTCTTAACCGCCTGCTGTACCTGCATGCTAACCTTCAATGACTGATGTACCATGACACCCAGGTCTCGTTGCACCTTCCCTTTTCCTAATCTGTCACCATTCAGATAATAGTCTGTCTCTCTGTTTTTACCACCAAAGTGGATAACCTCACATTTATCCACATTATACTTCATCTGCCATGCATTTGCCCACTCACCTAACCTATCCAAGTCACTCTGCAGCCTAATAGCATCCTCCTCGCAGCTCACACTGCCACCCAACTTAGTATCATCCGCAAATTTGGAGATACTGCATTTAATCCCCTCGTCTAAATCATTAATGTACAATGTAAACAGCTGGGGCCCCAGCACAGAACCTTGCGGCACTCCACTAGTCACTGCCTGCCATTCTGAAAAGTACCCGTTTACTCCTACTCATTGCTTCCTGTCTGACAACCAGTTCTCAATCCACGTCAGCACACTACCCCCAATCCCATGTGCTTTAACTTTGCACATTAATCTCTTGTGTGGGACCTTATCGAAAGCCTTCTGAAAGTCCAAATATACCACATCAACTGGTTCTCCTTTGTCCACTTTACTGGAAACATCCTCAAAAAATTCCAGAAGATTTGTCAAGCATGATTTCCCTTTCACAAATCCATGCTGACTTGGACCTATCATGTCACCATTTTCCAGATGCACTGCTATGACATCCTTAATAATTGATTCCATCATTTTACCCACTACTGAGGTCAGGCTGACCGGTCTATAATTCCCTGTTTTCTCTCTCCCTCCTTTTTTAAAAAGTGGGGTTACATTGGCTACCCTCCACTCCATAGGAACTGATCCAGAGTCAATGGAATGTTGGAAAATGACTGTCAATGCATCCGCTATTTCCAAGGCCACCTCCTTAAGTACTCTAGGATGCAGTCCATCAGGCCCTGGGGATTTATCGGCCTTCAATCCCATCAATTTCCCCAACACAATTTCCCGACAAATAAAGATTTCCCTCAGTTCCCCCTCCTTACTAGACCCTCTGACCCCTTTTATATCCGGAAGGTTGTTTGTATCCTCCTTAGTGAATACCGAACCAAAGTACTTGTTTAATTGGTCTGCCATTTCTTTGTTCCCCGTTATGACTTCCCCTGATTCTGACTGCAGGGGACCTACGTTTGTCTTCACCAACCTTTTTCTCTTTACATACCTATAGAAACTTTTGCAATCCGCCTTAATGTTCCCTGCAAGCTTCTTCTCGTACTCCATTTTCCCTGCCCTAATCAAACCCTTTGTCCTCCTCTGCTGAGTTCTAAATTTCTCCCAGTCCCCAGGTTCGCTGCTATTTCTGGCCAATTTGTATGCCACTTCCTTGGCTTTAATACTATCCCTGATTTCCCTAGATAGCCACGGTTGAGCCACCTTCCCTTTTTTATTTTTACGCCAGACAGGAATGTACAATTGTTGTAATTCATCCATGCGGTCTCTAAATGTCTGCCATTGCCCATCCACAGTCAACCCCCTAAGTATCATTCGCCAATCTATCCTAGCCAATTCACGCCTCATACCTTCAAAGTTACCCTTCTTTAAGTTCTGGACCATGGTCTCTGAAATTACTGTTTCATTCTCCATCCTAATGCAGAATTCCACCATATTATGGTCACTCTTCCACAAGGGGCCTCGCACAATGAGATTGCTAATTAATCCTCTCTCATTACACAACACCCAGTCTAAGATGGCCTCCCCCCCTAGTTGGTTCCTCAACATATTGGTCTAGAAAACCATCCCTTATGCACTCCAGGAAATCCTCCTCCACCGTATTGCTTCCAGTTTGGCTAGCCCAATCTATGTGCATATTAAAGTCACCCATTATAACTGCTACACCTTTATTGCATGCACCCCTAATTTCCTGTTTGATGCCCTCCCCAACATCCCTATTACTGTTTGGAGGTCTGTACACAACACAGTCTACAGACTCTGGATTAGTTCCCATGGACTGGAGGGTAGCTAATGTAACACCACTTTTTAAAAAAGGAGGGAGAGAGAAAACGGGTAATTATAGACCAGTTAGCTTCCCCGTAGTGGGGAAAATGTTGGAATCGATCATGAAGGATGAAATAGCAGCGCATTTGGAAAGCGGTGACAGGATCGGACCAAGTCAGCTTGGATTTATGAAAGGGAAATCATGCTTGACGAATCTTCTTGAATTTTTTGAGGATGTAACTAGCAGAGTGGACAAGGAAGAACCAGTGGATGTGATGTATTTGGACTTTCAGAAGGCTTTTGACAAGGTCCCACACAAGAGATTGGTATGCAAAATCAAAGCACATGGTATTGGGGGTAATATACTGACGTGGATAGGGAACTGGTTGGCAGACAGGAAGCAGAGAGTCGGGATAAACGGGTCCTTTTCAGAATGGCAGGCAGTGACTAGTGGAGTGCCGCAGGGCTCAGTGCTGGACCCCAGCTCTTTACAATATACATTAACGATTTGGATGAAGGGATAGAGTGTAATAGCTCCAAGTTTGCAGATGACACTAAACTGGGTGGCGGTGTGAGCTGTGAGGAGGACGCTAAGAGGCTGCAGGGTGACTTGAACAGGTTAGGTGAATGGGCAAATGCATGGCAGATGCAGTATAAATGTGAGGTTATCCATTTTGGGGGCAAAAACACGAAGGTAGAACTTTATCTGAATGGCGGCAGACTAGGAAAAGGGGAGGTGCAAAGAGACCTGGGTGTCATGGTTCATCAATCACTGAAAGTGGGCACGCATGTGGTAAAGAAGGCAAATGGTATGTTGGCCTTCATAGCTTGGGGATTTGAATATTGAAGCAGGGAGGTCTTACTGCAGTTGTACAGGGCCTTGGTGAGGCCTCACCTGGAATATTGTGTTCACTTTTGGTCTCCTAGTCTGAGGAAGGACGTTCTTGCTATTGAGGGAGCGAAGGTTCACCAGACTGATTCCAGGGATGGCTGGGCTGTCATATGAGGAGAGACTGGATCAACTGGGCCTTTATTCACTCGAGGGGATCTCAGAGAAACATGTAAGGTTCTGATGGGCCTGGACAGGTTAGATGCGGAAGAAGTCCAGAACCAGGGGACATAGTCTTAGGATAAGGGATAGGCCATTTAGGACTAAGATGAGGAGAAACTTCTTCACTCAGAGAGTTGTTAACCTGTGGAATTCCCTGCCGAAGAGAGTTGTTGATGCCAGTTCACTGGATATATTCAAGAGGTAGTTAGATATGGCTCTTACGGTTAAGGGGATCAACGGGTATAGCGAGAAAGCAGGAAAGGGATACTGAAGGAATGATCAGCCATGATCTTATTGAAGGGCCAAATGGCCTACTCCTGCACCTATTTTCTATGTTTCTATGTTTCTATGACACGGACCATGCGATCCAACATGAAGAAGGCCGTAACCCAGGGGCACTAACGGAAGGCGCAAACACCTCAAATTTCTCCCCCGTGAGGAACTCATGGATTTTTTAAATCTCTAAATTCTAGACCATGTGTGCAGCTGCCTGTGTTGTTTTCTTCACAGACCCTAAATTCACTTCCAACTCACCGACCCCACACCACTCTAGTCCTGAACCTCTTCTACTTTTTCACTCTCTCCAAGCTCATCCTGTCCATGAGACTCACCACTTACTCCTTGATTCCCTTCTGCATACTTGACATCATCAATGTCTCCCTTTCCACAGGTACCATCCCTGTCACCTTCAAAACTGGCATCAACAACCTCCTCCTCCCCTTGTATGGTTTCATTCATACCAAACTGAACACAGCAAGTGCATCTGCAACAAAGGCTTCTCCTCCATCCCACACACTGTGATATCCAGGGTCCACCAAGTATCTAGTCTCCCCTTTCTTATCTACAAGCTGCTCCATAGGCGCAGGCTCAGCTTCCACATGTATGCTGACCATACACAGCTCTACCTCTCAACCTCTTCTCTCAAACCCTCAACTACAAGTCTTGGATGAATCTGGATCTATTGCAGCTCAACATCCAACCAGACCATTCACAACCTTGGTGTCCTTTTCGACCCAGAGCTGAGCTTTAAACCGCACATCCTACCTATCATCAATTATTACTAGTATAACAATATGCAAACTCCACGTACGACTTTCCTTTCTTTTAAAAGAATGTTCATACCTTGACCAGTAAGACACTGAGGGGCCGAAATTGCCCCACTCCATAAGCTCCATTTTTGCCTCCAGGGGGGGCAGACGGATGGGCCGACCCGACCGAAGTTGCCCTCGGGTCGGAAGCGGCAGGAATGGGTTTCCGCTCCGCCCGTTTTCACGCCACGTCGGGCACTCACCGATCCCACACCAATCGGCAGCGACCCCTTTTCCGACCCCCGTGGGAGCAGTGCCGCCTCCAGTCGGTGCCACTTACAGTTTTCCCCAGCAGGGAGCTGTCTGTGGCTGGACAGCGCGTACGGCCTCAAAGGGGAGGTCGTGCTGCCGAGGTCGCCATATTATTGATTATTGTTGGCCTACTGCCAGGTCGGGCCGACAATTATACCCGCGCGTTTGGCCGAGGAGGGACGTTGTGGCATCAGCGTCAGGGCAGCCGACCCACTGCAAGGGCACTTCCGCCCTGCAGCCGTCCGGGACACCGCCCGACCAAGAAAAAAAATGAAACATGCTGAATTTCTCCAGTATATCCGCCCCATGGATTGGGGCGGAGAAAACATTTTCAAAACGGTAGGTGCACCCTGTTTGGGGCGGGCCTCAATTTCAGCCCCTGAGTTCAAATCAGTTCAAATCAGTGAGACAAAGCATTCAAAAATTAGTTTCAACACAGCATCAAGTACAGAAATAGGCAAAATCTTACTTATCATATCTAGTCCTCATGTTTATTTAATAAACATAAAACACAATGTAATGTATTTTATAACAAGAATGCACAAAAAGAATGTCTGGGATGTTGCAGTCAGCGATCAAATCTCCTCTCAATCTTCTCTGCTCCGAAAACAACAACCCCAGCTTCTCCAGTCTATCAATGTAACTGAAGTCCCTCATTCCTGGAATCATTCTTGTAAATCTTTTCTGCACCCTCTCGAAGGCCTTCATATCCTTCCTAAAGTGTGGTGCCCAGAATTGGACACAATACTCAAGTTGGGGCCGAACCAATGTTTTATACAGGTTCATCATAATTTCCACACTTTTGTACTCTATACCTCTATTTATCAAGCCCAGGCTCCCGTAAGCCTATTTAACTGCTTTCTTAACCTGCCTGCCACCTTCAACGATTTATGCACATATACCCCCAGGTCTCTCCGTTCGTGCATCCCCTTTAGGATTGTACCATTTAGTTTATATGTCCTCTCTTCATTCTTTCTACCAAAATGCATCACTTCACACTTTTCTGCATTAAATTTCATCTGCCACGTGTCTGCCCATTTCATCAGCCTATACATGTCTTCCTGCAGTCTATCACTCTCCTCCTCACTGTTCACTAAACTTCCAAGTTTTATGTCATCTGCAAATTTTGAAATTGTGCCCTGTACACCCACGTCCAAATATATATCAAGAAAAGCAGTGGTCCTAGAACCGAATGCTGGGGAACACCACTGTATATCTTCCTCCAAGCCGAGAAACAACCATTCACCACTACTCACTGTTTCCTGTCATTTAGCCAATTTTGTATCCAGGCTGCCACTGTCCCATTTATTACATGGGCTTCAATTTTGCTGCCATGCTAATTATATAGCACTTTATCAAATGCCTCATGGAAATCCATGCACATTATGTCAACCGCATTACCCTCACTCGGTTTTTCTCTCCACAGATGCTGACTGACCCGCTGAGATTTCCACCATTTTCTGTTTTTATTTCAGATTCCAACATTCGCAGTATTTTGCTTTTGAACACTCATCAATCCTCTCTGTTACCTCATCAAAAACCTCGATCGTTGGTTAAACACAATTTGCCTTTAACAAATCCGTGCTGGCTTTCCTTAATTAATCCACCCCTATACAAGTGACTGTTAATTTTGTCCCTGATCACTGTTTCTAAAAAAGTTTCCCCACTACAGAGATTAAACTTACTGGTCTGTAGTTGCTGGGTTTACCTTTACACCCTTTTTTGAACAAAGGTGCAACATTTGCAATTCTCGAGTCCTCTGGCACCAACCCCGTATCTATGGAGGATTGGAATATTATGGCCAGTACCTCCACTATGTTGTCCTCATCCAATCAGATTGAAAAAATTGTGTATGCCTGCACCACCTTTCAGCTCTTCAACCAATCAGATTGAAAAATCCTCACCGAGACACACAGGCCCCGATTTTAAGTTTGAAACTTGCTGGGGGGGGGTCCAATAGTGTGCGGAAAGCCTGCAAGTAAGTTCAGTGCATCTGTGGATTTTTAACTCAGCCAGCTCATTATCATTTTACTTCCAGTTTTCCATCCAATTAGCAGTAGTGGGTGTAATTTGGACCCGGATGATGCGATCTCAACTTCAGTGTTTAAAGCGACACTCCAAACATGCAAGTTGAAGGAGTTGGAGTTGGCTGTCTGAGAAGTGGAAGTGTTAGAATGGAGGCTTTGCCTCGTTTCAATGATGCTGCCTTGGATGTACTACTGGGTGGCTGTGAGGAGCAAGAGAGAGATATTCTTCCCTGCAAATGGGAGGAACAAACCTGCAGCTAAGACCAAGAAGTCGTGGGTGTGGCTGGAGGTACTAGAGGTCAGCAGCAGGAGTGTGTCGCCACACTCCTGGATTCAGTGCAGAAAGTGGTTTAATGACCGAAGCAGGTAAGGAAAGATGAGTACAGTGGAACATTCACCTATAACCTGCTGTGTGCATCACCCCACCTTGCTCATTCTGCTTTCTCAAGCCTACTCCATCACATCATTCCTCACGCCCACTTACCTTGCCAGTGCACCCATCCTCACATCTCCATTTATCCATCCACCACTGCTACTCACCCTCAACCTAATACAATGTCATGCCTCTCCCTCATAGTCACCCTCACCAAATACACTCCATCCATCGGATGAACATATGCCATTACAACCACTCATAGGTCTGTTCTTTCCCTCCTTGCAGGATAAGAGAGCACAGAACACCAGGGAGAAGAAGAGAATCAGAGAGGGCCCTCTGCAGATCCTGCAGCTTGTAACTGCAGAGGAGGAGGTGCTGGAAATAAATGCAGTTGTGGCATCCTTGGCTGCCGGAGATGAGATGGGGAGCTCCCAGCTACCTGGTGATACAATTAAATAAAAGGCACTTGCACGTCAAACAGCACTCAGTCAGCGAGTGAAATATGAACATCTTCATAATGATAACTTGCAACATTCTTACCTAACCACGCTAATTCATGTCTTTTATTTCCCACAGAGCTTTCACATGTGCAGCAGGAGTTGGTGGACATGGCGGGCGATGAATCCTCAGAGAGCTGAGTCTGTCTAAAGGTGGATCATCACTGGAGTCATGCAAACCATGCACCAGGTCAGATACTCACAGTTCAGTGGAACTAGTAAGAAAAATAGTTGGGGTTTCACCTGGTGACTCTCACTTCAAAAGTGAGCAAGAGTAGACAGTGGAGATGGGGACAGCAGTGGAGAATCCACGTCAGAGAGACAGCCCTCTCTAAGCTCTGCTCAGCTGGACACGGATGTTGATCGATGAAGAGGAGAATCATTGAGCAGCAGCAATGTGCGATGTACTGACAGGCCTTCAAATCAGACTCACCATGATTGCAGAGATTGGAGGAGTCCACCTCAAGCACGAGTAGAGTGATGTCGCAGGCCATCGAGATGATGTCTTCTTCCATGCACAGAGTAACCAGCATCATGGAACATTAAACATTCCAATCAAATGAGTCCATACATGCCTTCAACACCACCGTGCAGACTCGGGATACCAATATGTCTGCCACCTTACCTTAACCTTTGCCTTACAGGGCCACAATGATCTGCACCAAAGTGTAGCAGTGAAGTGCGGCTGGGCCACGAAAGGGATGATGGCGAAAGGGGTCATAGAAGTCAGGGCTCCACTCAATGCGATTCCACACACAGCCCACCTCTCAGTCAGAAGCCCACATGTTGCCTCGGGTCTCGATGGCCAAGTCTGTCGCTGCATAGGTGTCAGTGGAGCCATCTTTAACGTGGCCCTCACGGGCTTCAAAAGCCAGAGGACATCAGCCAAGAGCGTTTCAGCAGTCAGAGCATGGAGCTGAGCAGCCCGTCTCTACCTCTGCTGAAGCCGCACAGGTTGCACTACATAGGAGTAGCAGAAAAAGGAAGAGTAGGGCTTTGTAGTTGCACAAGGGTATGCACATGGGTCTGAGAAAATGTTGTTTTAAGTTTTTGTTTTTTTACTTAGCTCACGTAAATGTTATTCTTTTTCACCACTTTCCCATCTTTTACATTCTTGGGTACTGGGTGGGAAGTTGTCTTCTAACATGTTTGATGATGAATGTGAAAACATGAAATAATGGAGACCAATGGTGGGGGGTTGGGGGGGGGGGGGGATGTTCTAGGGGTGGCTGGTTGGCTGCAGGACTGCTTTGTGTCAGTGGCATTGGAGGTGGTGGTGTTGGGGGGGAGCGGGGGGCGGGGGGAACGGGAAGAGTGGACTTTGCATTTTCTGGTGACATGGGTCCACTGGTGCAACACATGTGAATCTTGCTTAATAACAACATCCCGGTAATCAAAGTGAGCATCTGGGGGTGCATTGCCCTCACACCTTCCTCCTCCACTTCTTCATTCTTCCCCTCCGAATCATCTGAGGAGGAACTAAGCTTTTTGCCTTGTTCTTCCTGCAGGTCCAAGCCTTGCTGTTGCGCAATGTTGTGCAAAGCACAGCAAACCTCACCCATTTTGAAGACCATGGCTGGTCTGTACTGAAGGGCACCTCCATATCTGTCCAGGCACCTGAAGTGCATCTTCAGCATACCGACGGCCTGTTCAATCACACATCTGGTTGTGATATGGCATTCATTGTAATGCTGTTGGGCTTGAATGGTCGGGATTTCTGACAGGAGTCAAGTTTGCAGTGGGTATCCCTTGACACCCAACAGCCACCCCTTAAGTCTGCTTACAAGTCCTAAGAGATCAGGGAATTTGGATTGTTGCAGGACGAAAGCATCGTGGCAGCTGCCCATAAATCATACCTACACCTGCATAAACATCTTTTTGTGGTTGCACACCAGCTACACATTTATGGAATGGAAGGCCTTGCGGTTGACAAATACTCCTGGTTGTTCTTGGGCAATGTTCTCTTCATGTTGCACAGCAGCGTTCTGCAGCTCCTGCGCAGCCAACTCACCGGCTTTTAAATAGGAAAACCATGCATGCACGGTATCTTAAAAGGGCCATGCCATCCCTTAATTGGGCCGTGCATTCAAAAATAATTAAAAGCAACACTGTTCTGGGGGTGCCCAGATTGTCATGTGTGCATTTGATGAAGTCTGCACCTGTAGGAAACCCACCAGAGCCACAAAGCAGAGTGCCCCTGCTCATTCTGACTGGCATCATCGCAGGCAAAGTTGACATAATTGCCGGTCCTGGAAAACAATTACGATGGTCTGAAATGGCCTCCTTCCGTGCAGTAAATTTCTATGATTCTATGAACAAGCCATCAATGGCCTATCTAATGCATTTATGGGAGATCCTGGATATGACTGCGGCAGAGTCCTGGCAGGATCCGGACGCAAAAAAGTTGAGGGCGGTGGTGACTCTGACAGCCACTGGTAATGCGTGGCCACCAAGTTCAGCAGGCAACAGGTCTTCTTCCAGGAGGTTGCAGAACTCTACCACCACCCGATGCGACAACCTGAGCCTCCCGGGACATTGGCGTTCAGACATGTCAAGCTAATTGAACCTCTGCCTGTAGACCCTGTTTTGTGGGTAGTGCCTCCGGCAAGCTGCACCTCTCTGCTGGTCCCCTCTCTGCTGCACAGCTACAGGTCTATGACCAGCAGGCTGTTTCTACTGCTGTTGCGGTTCGTCATCTTGATCCTTATCTGAGGTCCAATCTAAGGCAGCATAAGCGACATCCATCGCATGTGATAGAACAAATTACCGAAGTGTAGAAAGTAACCTCCAAAGTGTACAAATAAACCTACCAGCAAAAGTACTGTGAACAAACCCTTTCCCACTAGCAGGTAAGAAAGCAGCTGAGTACTGAGTATTTATTGGCATATTTCCCCGAAATTGATTCACACTCCCTCCCCCAATTGCCATTGTGTATTCGCCTTGCTTTCACTGGTGAGCTTCAGGAATCCTGTGAAACCCGTCAACCTGACGTTAAACTGAAGTGTGTTGAAATATCAGTCTAATTGAGGGATTAACACATGGTAATTGAAAATCCGCCTCTCACAAGGGGGTTACTCACATGCAGCCTAACGCACTCGAGTGAAATGTGGAAGTTGGCAGATTGGACGTTGTCAATTTCACCAGTTTTAACCCCCACCCAAACCCACGCACTCCTGCAAATTAAAACTCAGCCAACAGAGTCTAATCCAGGAAGTATAAATCTGGAATTATAAATTAGATTTAAATCATGTACAGAAACTGAAATAAAGATTGAGAAAGAAAGATGGGATTAAAGCAGGTGTGGGCAATTATTTATGCTGGAGGGCCACTTAACAAGTTTTGGCGAGCTGTTGAGGGCCACACACCAATGTTCTCCCTAAGGTGTGCAGTCACGCACCAATCGCAAGATCTCGCGCAGGCTGCTCACCAGCTCCTGCTGGTAAAAGGACCACGCACGAAAAAAAAAGAGGAAATATTATTGCACACTTAAAATTAATTGTGTTAACAACAGCTACCATTAATATTTGTTAAGGCATTTATTATATAAAGAACCCTTCATTCATTTCCATACTTAATAAAAATAACAACACTTATTAACATTCTAACAATACAGGTTTGCGAGTAACATTGAAAAGTGCATGGTCTGTTTATTCCAAATGGTCTAAAATTCATTCTTATGGTGGAAAATGGGAGGTCAATTCTGCTTGCATTGGCAAATAAAAACAATGTATAACGCATAATCAAGGATTATACAATTTATATAATCTTTAAAAATTATGCATGAAGTGCTACTTTGATGCTTTAGAAATCTGGCTAGAAATAATTAGGTAACTTGGAAAATGATTTATATCGCAAATTGCACCCCAGACTAGCCATCAAATTGGGCATGTCCATTGTCAACGTACTATCACTCCTGAGAAAACCAAGATGCCTATAGAGTTTGCGGATATTCACTTGAGAATGGGCACAAGTAATGCACCATTATAATACACATTTCATCCCCAAGTACTATTTATTACTGGGACTGGTCAATGACATAAATCTCTACAACCCTCTTCCAGTCATTACAATAAACTTAAATTGATCCTTGTATGGGGAAAAAGAGCTTAAATTAAAAACAGTGAACTCAATGTCCAATATATCCAGGTTTAGTTATGACTCCACTATGCTAATTAAGTGGGATAATATTAAAACGAGTGAATAATTGTGCAAGAATTAATAACCCCAGTCATTGCTGAGACCAAAGTGTTAAATTAGTAAATTTGAAACAGTGTTTGATCATCACTCCCACTTCTACCCTCCCAATAATTTATAAACATAAATTCAGATAGTAGACGGATATCACCTTAAATAGACAAAATGTTGTGTAAAACAGTAAAATGAATGAAATGATTGATCGATTATATGTTGCACTGAAAGACTACATGACAGAGACACTCGAGTCTGTGGGGCCTCCGATGCAAAAGGTGTTCTCTTTTTAGTGTGCTAAGTATGGGAGCCCGAGGCTTTGCAAGGCTTGAACTACCATTATGTGTTATTATCTGGTGTCCTTCTGCTCTGGGATTCACTCCCATATCTAAGATGGCAATGATAATCCCCCTGATGTTGTACTCTGGGTACCTGGAGAGGAAACACGCAGTGCCGGTCTCTTTCTTCGGTAAAATAGTCATCGAAATGAGCTGCCGTGACTCAACTCTAAAATGGATAGGGCATATTCAAGTACACAGTACATTCTGTGCATGGACATCCGCTATTAGGGCCCAGAATCGCAGAATGGATCATTTTAAGATCGGGCCGGAGATAAATTGAATTAAGTATTGCTGTGTGTTCCCTGTCTGCAGTACAGGTCCATCTCTGACCCGTGAGAAGTGAAAATGGATAGACTAATGTGCAGCTCGAGCTTTGGCTCATATTCTATTTCTGTCCAATACTGCGGGCTGGATAGAAAGACTTGGCAGGCCAGATGTAGTCTGCAGGCCATATTTTGCCCACCACTGGATTAAAGAGAGAGATAAAAGAGACAGACAGAAAATATTTTTTTAAATATATATTTTTTTTAATTTCAAAATGAATTAAATTTTGAAGGATGGAGGCGCCATATTTGTAAAATTAAATTTTCAATGCCAGAGAGGTGGTTTGACAGTAATTACAACTTCTCATGCCTTTAAAAATTCACTTACACCTGAATATACCAGTCTTAACTTTTTCTGCCGCGTTTAGTGGGTAACTACCACAACTTCACGCTATACGTTGATTTCAATGCCGAGTCTATCAGTGAGGTTATATTATAGCGATTATAGAGGTTATATTATTTCTGAGCCTTAAACAACAACCCAACTCGGGAGCAGCAAAGCAGCATTACAGACGGCTCAAGGCTGAGGTCCAACAAAAAACCCAGGACCTAAAGAACAGGTGGTGGATGGAGAAAGCACAGTATTGTGTCTGTAAGCACTCTAGTAATGATTCCAAGAAGTAAGGTTTGTAGTTGAACTGTGGTGACCTTAGTCCATTTATTACAGCTCCTGAGTGAGGGTACAGCATGGTGAGCTCCCTTTTATACCTGGTTACCTGTCGTGTACAGGTGACCCCTAGGTCTCCACCAGTTGCACCCTCTGGTGGTATAAGCATAGTGTATACAGTGTGAAGGTACATTCAGTGGTCTTATGTAACTGTACATTGAGTGTACAGGGAGTATACTTATATTATACATACACAACATCACTCTCCCCTAAGTCTTGTGCCACTGACCTTTGCATTGTGTGCTCTGGCCCTAAACTTGATTGCCTAAAGCCCTTGCACCTTGTCTATGCTTTGGCTTGGCTCTCTCCGTGTTGACCCCCAAGTCCTTATTGCCACAACATTGGGAAATAGTCAGCAATGGATGGTTTGAGGTTGCAGTGGGGGTTGAGCGGGTTCTGGGTGTGATCCATGTGTGTCCATGGCTACATACATCCATTTCCCACCCCACCCCCCCCCCCCAGCATACATAGACCATGTGTGTGGCTCAACACCGGCACGTGCATACATGTACAGAAAGAACAAAAAAAACATAGGATTAATTACATCACTGGTTGGGTTCTGCAGTAGTGGAACAAGTACATTTTACAGGTAAGGTACATACGTGGTATCACAGTCTTGCCCCTGGGGTGTAGGTGCAGGTGGGTGAGAACGCTAATTCCAGAGTGACCGGACTGTGTCCAGGTTGTCTGATGGCGGCGCTGTGCCCCCTGCCAGCTGGGTGGGCTCGGATTGCTCACCTGGCTGAGTCTCAGGGCCTTTGCCATTGCCTAGTGGTGGGCAGAGCCACAGGAGTGTGTGGCCTCCCTGTCTTCCTTTGAGGGCTACGGTGTCTCCCTGCTGCCCTTTAGCGATAGTGGGAGCCTGGTCATCCCAGGTCCTGTTGGGAGAGCTGGAGGGTGCTTGCCTCTTGCTCCTGGTACTGGCCCTGGTGGCCAGAGAGGTAGAGCCGATCGGGGGCAGGGTACTGGTGGTGGTGCCTTTGCCATCCGCTGATCGCTGGCCCTGCAGCTGGTATGCTCTGTGTGTGTGTGGCCACGTTCCCTGGGGCATCACATTGGTCCCGGAGGCGCAGGCTACATGATCAGGTAGCCCGCTGGACCTGGGTGCTTCCGACGGGATGTTGCCCTTGATTTTGTTGGCGTACATGTAGAACCCGGCATCGCACATCATACTTCATTTACTGTCATAATACATTGGGTCTGACCGCAATCGCCCGACTTAACACGGTTAGTTACATTTACATACTTGCATTTGTCAATTACATCGCTTACATATGTATCACCAGCGTCGCTGTATAAAGAGTGGAATTGTCCCTTTAATTGTGATGGGTTGCCGGTCTCCTTTAAGAGGGCCTTGCAATCTTTACCCCAATCCGATTCGCTGCTCGGCATCACGTGCTGTTCCATCATCGCTGCCCCCCGTGGTCTGGCTGCTGCTATTTTTACTTCAGGCGCTTCACCTCGTGGTGCAGACACCATCTTCTTTCTCTCCACGAGGTAGGCTGCGGTGATCCTTTTCTCCCCAGGTTCCGCCACAGAAGCAGGGAAGTAGCCTTCTGTGCCAATTTTCTTCCTCCGGAGTCCTGCCACTGGAGCCTGGAAGGTGAGGTCGGGTCGGTTCGGCTGGATCATCTCGCCGTTGGGTTGAGCGGTCTGTGACGTTTCCACGCAGTCGAGTTGAGCGGCTGGTTTCTCAGGTGTTGTGCTGGATCCAAATTTTAGGCCGCGTAGGACGTCGATCGCCGGAGGCTGGAGGTTTTCCCAGCTCCAACGGATCTTTTTCATCCATCTTCTTCCTAGCAGCATTGGACCATCACCAGCAACGATCCACAAAGGTAACTTGTGCATCGCGTCGTCATGGGATACCCGGACATCCACGCTGGGTTGATGTCGTTTGTGCAGGTGAGCAGCTTCACTTGGATCGGGATCATTTTAGGTCATGCGACTGGATTGTCCCAGAGTTTCTCAAAGGCCGCCTGATTCATCAGAGCCTGGCTCGCCTTCGTGTCCACCTCCATCGTGATTGTACATCGTTGATTTCGACTTCCATGTTCAACGGGGAACTCTCGGTGGTGCAGGTAAACACTCCGTACACCTCAACATGGGGCTGAGTTGCCTCATGGACTCTCTCTTCATCGATTCGGTGAGTACAATTTCTCTTGCACCTTCGCTGGAGGTGGCCCTTCGTGTTACAGCCTTTACATGTATCGTCTTTATAGCGGCACTGGTTGGCCCTGTGATTTTCTCCACAGCGCCAGCATGGGGTTAGCCAGTTGACCCCATGTGGCGGACTCAGGGTTGCAGGAGTCTCTTCCCTGAGGGAGACTGCTTGCAGCAGCCTTGCGTTTAAAAGGCGCCAGACGGTTCAAAGTACTTGCTGGTTTAGAGTCCTGGAGATGAGTCATCCGCTTAGGTTTGATTTGTTCCTGTATCAGCGTTGCGAGATCCTCATATATTTTGGTTGTTGTTTTCGCTGGGGTTAGCAAGTCCCTGACGAGGCCACAGACGGTGGGCCCACAACTGCTGAGCAGGATAGCTCTGCGCTTGTCAGTCAGCGAGGCCGGGTCATCTCCCGCCAGGTCGTTCGCAATGAAGAAGTGTTCGAACCTTTCCACAAGGGCCTCCCAATCTTCCCCATCGGTGAATTGTTGAAACGTGCTAAGATGGAAATTCGTATCTCGTCGCCAGTTAGTGCATCTGTAAGCACTCTAGTAATGACTCCACGAGGTAAGGTATTGTACTTAAACTGTTGTGACCTTAGTCCATTTATTGCAGCTCCTGAGTGAGGGTACAGCATGGTGAGCTCCCTTTTATACCTGGTTACCTGTCGTGTACAGGTGACCACTAGGTCTCCACCAGTTGCACCCTCTGGTGGTACAAGCATAGTGTGACAGTACATCCAGTAGTCTTATGTAACTGTACATTGAATGTACAGGGCGTATACTTATATTATACATTCACAACACACAGGAGATACAGCAGCTGGCCGACAGCCATGATGTGCGAGGATTCTTCATTGCAGTCAAGGCCACCTACAGTCCAAACACCCTTGGCCCCATTCCGCTGCTGGCCAAGAACGGGGGAACACTTATCAAAGTCACTGAGCCTGTCAGGGCCCACTGGAAGGAGCACTTCGAAGATCTCCTCAATCGAGACTCTGCCTTTGACTCAAGTGTTCTCGGTTCCATTCCGAAGCATGCAACCCGCCACCACCTCAGTGAGACACCAACACTGCAGGAGGTAGAAAAAGCCATAAGACAGCTAAAAAACAAGGCTACGGGAACAGTTGGAATCCCTGCTGAGGCACTGATATATGGTGGAGAGGCACTGCTGGCACAAATACATGACCTCATCTCTCTCATCTGGAGGGAGGAGAGCATGACGGGAGATCTCAGAGATGCAGTGATTGTGACCATCTTTAAAAATGGGACAAGTCTGACTGCGGCAACTACAGAGGAATCTCCCTGTTATCAGCCACTGGGAAAGTCGTCGCTAGAGTCCTCCTCAACCATCTTCTCTCTGTGGCCGAGAAATTCCTCCCGGAGTCACAGTGTGGATTTCGTCCCCTACGGGGCACAATGGACATGAGTTTTGCAGCACGGCAGCTGTAGAAAAAATGCAGGGAACAGCGCCATCCCTTACACATGGCGTTCTTCGACCTTACAAAGGCCTTTGACACTGTGAATTGTGAGGGTCTATGGAGCATCCTCCCCTGTTTCGGATGCCCCCAAAAGTACGTCGCCATCCTCCGCCTGCTCCATGATGACATGCAGGCCGTGATCCTTACCAACGGATCCATCACAGACCCTATCCATGTCCGGACCAGGGTCAAGCAGGACTGCGTCATTGCCCCAACCCTCTTCTCAATCTTCCTCTGCCATGCTCCACCTCACAGTCGACAAGCTCCCCGGCAAGAACCAGTGGGAACCTGTTCAACCTTCGCCATCTCCAGGCCAGGTCCAAGACCACCCCAACCTCTGTCGTCGAGCTACAGTACGCGAATGACGCCTGCGTCTATGCACACAAAGAGGCTGAACTCCAGGACATAGTTGACGTATTTATTGAGGCATATGAAAGCATGGGCCTTACGCTAAACATCAGTAAGATAAAGGTCCTCCACCAACCTGTCCTTGCCACACAGCACTGCCCCCCAGTCATCAAGATCCACGGCACGGCCCTGGACAACATGGACGACTTCCCTTATCTCGGGAGTCTCCTATCAACAAGAGCAGGCATTGACGACGAGATCCAACACCGCCTCCAGTGCACCAGTGCAGCCTTCGGTCGCCTGAGGAAAAGAGTGTTTGAAGACCAGGCACTCAAAACGGTCACCAAGCTCATGGTCTACAGGGCTGTAGTAATACCTGCCCTCCTGTCTGGCTCAGAGACGTGGACCATGTACAGTAGGCACCTCAAGTCGCTGGAGAAATACCACCAACGATGTCTCTGCAAGATCCTACAAATCCCCTGGGAGGACAGATGCATCAACGTTAGCGTCCCTGTCCAGGCCAACATCCCCAGCATTGAAGCACTGATTACACTTAATCAGATCCACTGGGCAGGCCACATGGTTCATATGCCAGACACGAGACTCCCAAAGCAAGCGCTCTGCTCAGAACTCGTCCATGGCAAACGAGCCAAAGGTGGGCAGCGGAAATGTTACAAGGACACCCTCAAAGCCTCCCTGATAAAGTGCGACATCCCCACTGACACCTGGGAGTCCCTAAGTGGAGGAAGTGCATCCGGGAGGGCGCTGAGCACCTCGAGTCTCGTCGCCGAGAGCATGCAAAAATCAAGTGCAGGCAGCGGAAGGAGCGTGCGGCAAACCAGACTCCCCGCCCACCCTTTCCTTCAACCACTTTCTGTCCTACCTGTGACAGAGACTGTGGTTCTCGTATTGGACTGTACAGCCACCTAAGAACTCATGCTAAGAGTGGAAGCAAGTCTTCCTCGATTCCGAGGGACTGCCTATGATGGACTATAGCACAGCATGTAGAGGAGCAGGGTAACTTGGACAGCAACTTCCATATTTCCGTGTTTAACTACGCATATGCGTACTTCGGAAGTTAGTGTCAGATTTACTCCATAATAACGGTGAGTGCAGTTAGCCTCACTATTATTCTCAATGCAAAATCTGGGCCAATAATTTTGTAAAATGTAATTTTGTACAACAAACCCGTCTTTGTTGAAAAAAATCATGTTATTTTGACAACAAATCAAATTGTACTGTAATCCTACTCTAGAGGAGGCACTACTCCAATATGATCAGCTGATTCATAGATAGAAAACTGAACTTTAACAAATGAAGAGACATTGATTTATTGCACGTTTCCCTCGTAAGGGGAAAGCCAGAAACTATCAATGGTATTGTTTTTTCTTTCTCAGACATCAGTTTACATTTCCAAAAAGACATTTCCATATCTCTTTGGACCTTTTAACATTTTCAAACCAATGGTCAGTCATCCTTCGTGCATTCTATGCACAGCACAAAAACAGAAATCAATGATTGTTGCCATGACTTGCAGTCTAATAAAAATGCATTTATCATTGTTATTGTAACAGGGTTTACTTCCTCAATAAATAAGATAAACTTTATCCCAAATGCTGCATCCTGGTACTGGCAATTATGTGCACAGAATCCTATAAATTATAGTTACACAAACAGTGCAAATAATTGGTGGAAAATTGAGTTTCCTGACCTTATGTCCCTTATCAAATATGGAAAAGTGTGGGGATGTCCTGTTTTATAGTTATGTGGATAAAATTAAATTGACTCTCCTGCCAAGAAAACTTCTGAGGCAATCAGTTCTAAGTCTTGGAAACTTTTAAATACATCCACATTTTCTACTTTTGCTATCCAAGCAGCTGGGCTTTCAGCTGTTCCAGCATTGTTAATGTCATTATCTTTTATCTAAAAGTAGTTAACTCAGACTAGTTTCATTATTAATTCCTATAAATTACTGTCTAGCCTGATAGGATTAATATGACTATATGAATATTGCATTTCAGCTTGCTTTATGGTAAAAGAAAGTCTTGGATTTGTAAAGCGTCTTTCACGACCACGGACATCTCAAAGCGCTTTACAGCCAATGAAGTACTTTTTGGAGTGTAGTCACTCTTGTAAGCCAATGCTA